>NC_022015.1:61039558-61062123 GCF_000317375.1 Microtus ochrogaster | reverse complement strand
TGTCTGTCTGTCTGTCTGTCTTTTTTTCCCTGACACTTTCCAGTGGTTCTTTTGTGAAATTTCAAAGTTCCCCCCATTCTGTCTTGGCAATAAACTATTCTTTCCTATGTGGACTCTTCTTACTCGGGTCACCAAGATGCAACTTCCAGGCCATTTTCTTCACCCAACACTGTCCCTGGACCTTCCTTTGAGGCCTCATCATGTATCACAGCAGTTGGAGTGAAAAGATACAAACGATAGGAGTTCATATCCGATGTTTTCAGTTTGTTAGCTTTTGAACCCCCCCAAACTTTAGTTGCTTCATTTGGAAGGCATGCGATCCTGTATACTAACCTCTGGGATGGTTCTGAGACTAGAGAATAGGATGCCAAATTGTCTCCTGGAGACAGACTCATCAATAGTTAAGCATCAGTATGGGTAAGCACACAGAAGTTAAAAGAAAGCTGTGGCTTAAGCAACGAACTGTCAGGGGCCTCAGCGTGCAAGAGACAACATCTGTGTGGTTTACCACACATTTTCCCTGTGTTTCTTCCTGGATTCTGTGAAGTGGTTTCTTGTTAGAAGGATTCAGAAAGATGTGGCCCTTCCTCATCACAGGAAACTGTCACAGGAAACAGTGTCCCATGAGGGGCAGCCTTGGAAACTTTGCCTCTGGTTAAACAGATTCCAGGAGCTGCCTCTGGCAGGTCATCCGAGGTCTTTCTGCAGTGAGGTTTTTCCAGTCTCTTCACTCCTAACCAGAGACAGAAGTACCTGTTTGTCCACAAGACATGAGAGAGGTGGGGGAAGATAGCAAGCCTCCAGAGCCAATCCAGGTGGAAAGGAAGGAAACAATGTAAGCTGATCTGAACCAGCCCACAGGCAGGAGGAGCTTCACCGAATCAGGGGGAAATGGGTGTGATATCGCCAATTATTCATTTCCAATTTCACCATTTACATCTGCGGGAATATTCTGGAGAGAGAAAGGATCCCTGACATCCCCTCTGCCTGCATCAAGGGTCTCTATGTTCGTGATGCTTCATGCATGCTCCTCAGCCATCTTGACATTCTCTGTGGGGGACTTTGTATCAGATTCCTCTTAGAAGTTGGCCCTGATAACAGCTATACCTGTTTTTCAAGGCGGTAGCTTCTTCACATCTATGAATAGATTCAGTTTCAATAACATGGAAGGCAATGCAGCCACAGAGGGCACCGTCAATGATGTACTCCTGACAGAGAATCAGATAGGCGCTCTTGGAACTTGACCAAGAAGTGACATCACCGAGGGCCTTGGCAAATCTCCGGGAACCATCTTTGACCTATATTATTATCGTCGTTACCAACATTTCTTAATTGATTGCCAGGCTGGTCTGATCCGGGAAGAGCAGAAGCCTTAAAGAAAAGTCTCACACCACAATTTTCGTACAAATCAAAGCCAACTACATTCTTTGGATAACTTCTATAGCCACAGAGGGATCAAGTCTCGAACCCTGGACCGCCGTGTGTTCCTGGCTTCAAGGGTATATTGTTCCCTGAGACTGCGTTTGAAAGATAGCTCCTAGGTGAGTTGCCAACAAGGACGTGTTGGAGACAGCTCAAAATGGTTCGTTGGAGCCAGTTCCTATACAGACCTGCTCAGAGCTGACTTTTGAGAACTATCTTTTGGTTACTGGAAATCAGCAATGCTTGAAGTCTATATCACAGAAGCTGACAGATGTTGTACATCAAAGAGTTTTATTCCTTAAGATCTGGCTTCAAAATTTATCAGTTGCCTAGCAGTATTTGTTGCAAAAAATTTTGGATAGAGAAATGATGTGTTGTTTTAAAACACCAGGAGAAAACATAGTCTTAATTCAAAAATTACTTTGAGCTTTTAACAGAACATTGCAATAAGCCAAAACTTTATTATTTTTTCTAAGATGACTCTAAGGCTTTGAAGACAGGAACAGTTATGGTCAGCTCATCTTTCCATCTTTCCACAGCAATCTACTTCCTAGGTGTTCATGCTTGTAGACCTATTAATTGAATCATACAAATTCATCTTTATGATGGTACTGCATTGAAACGAAAAATATATGAAAAAATTATGTATCCTCCTCCAACTCCAAGGGCAGCTTTGACATCTGAGTTTGTGCTAAAGAAACCACTAATATATGCTTAAGAGGTGGGCGGCCTTGTAGATGGTACCGAGTCCGTCCCAGGCACCTGTTCCATCCTGTGTAAATACAAGAAGTATAAGGAGTTAGTCAGGTTGGGGTGGAAGTGTAGCTCTAAGGCAGAGATAATGCTTTGGACACGTAAGACACGGCCTGGGTTTCACTTCCAGCACGTATACGTTGTTTTTCTTTCCTGTTGTGCTCTCTGGTGAAAGGGCAGTTGCCAAAGTTCATTTTCCCAATGTCATATACACGGGGCCTGAGTGTGAACTACTCTGCTCTGTGACTAGAATCCCCTTAGTGACAAGGAAAGCCAATGAGAATTTTCTTTATGTCATTTTTTTTTTCAATCCATGGTTCTTTAATGTTTCTTATCTGGTCCAGATATATTCAACTAAGGGGACATTTCCTCTTGGAAAGTCTGAGAACCAGACTTTAAAGTCCAGAAAGAATGAGACCTTCATTCTGTGAGACTGAAGCTGTTGTATTTAAGAACTGAGTTCATTTGACATATATTTCTCATGCAGCCCTCATAGCAATCTTTTTATTAGTTAATTAATTTTTTGTCTAAATGTTTTTCATAAAATATATTCAATCATATTCTTTCTTTCTCCAACTCCTCCCAGATCCTCTCTACCTTCCTGTCTATACAACTTTGTGTTCTTTCCACTTTCTCCAAAACAACCCCACCAAACTCCTAAAAAAAAAAAAACCAAAAAAAAAAAAAAACGAAATCAAAACAAACTAACAACAATAAACAAACCCCACCAAAAAGAAATCAAAACAAAACAAACTTTGTACCACTTAAGTCATTTAGTTACTCAGAAACTATTTCTCAAGCACAGTCTTAAACAAAAACAAAAACAAAACACAGAGTCTGTTTTGTATTGGCCAACTTATGGACAAGAGGACTGGCCTGGAATATGGTGGACATACTCAGAAATGCTCCAGTGGAGAAAATGGATTCTCCCTTTCCTAGTAGGTATCAATTGCAAAAAGCTGCTTAGGGCTGGGACTACTTCCCCTTCTCAGTGCTGGGATTCTGTCTGGTTTGAACCTGTGCAGGTCCTATGTGTGCTCTCAGTCTCTGTGAGTTCATCTGTGTGTCGGTCCTGTTGTGTCTGGAAGACAATATTTTCTTGGTGTGACCACCACCTCTGCCTAGCTCTTACAACCTTTCCCTCTCTTCTTCTGCGTAGACCCCTGAGCCTTGAGGGAAAGGGCTTACTAAAGGCATCCCATTTAGGGCTCAGTGCTCCAAATTGAGGGCCACTCCTCAGTGCACACTGCCTGTGTTACTTTCCATCCATTGCAAGAAGAAACTCCTTTGATGAGGGTTACATAGTGTTATAATCTATAAGTATAGCAATATGCCATTAGGAGTCATTTTTTTTTTTTTGCTATGCTCCTTTAGCAGAAAATAGTATTAGCTTTTGCCCTAGGGTCAACAACCTATGTAGTCTCAGGTTTTAGTGACACTAACAGTATCTGGCATGGGTGTTATTCCCTGGAGTATTTAAATCCAATAAACACATGGTGGTTAATCCTACAGTGTTTGTGCCACTATTGCACCAGCATGGCTTGCAGGCAGATCATAAGGTTTGTAGCTGATAGCTTTTCTCCTCCAGTAGTAAATAAAGTACTTTCCAGTGCCATGAACACTAGTCAGTAAAGGTGGAGCTTCTAGTTGGGCACCAGCTTGATACTCCATATTCAATGACATAAATAAATTGCGTCTTCAGCAATAGGGTCTTACCCATCAGATTATGGAGAGTAACCAATAGTCTTGACAAGAGCGTGTGGCATTTGTTGTTTGTCTATGAGACCCCTTTGGCTAATGACTCAATAAAATGTAACCTGTTCTTGGCACTGGAGGTTTTACTTGTTGGCATAGGATGACTAGTTGGGGCATTGTCTCCATTTAAATTTCTTTTATATATGCTTATATTTAGGAACTATCTATCATATTAGGCATCTATATGACTTTTCATATATGTTAGTTGCCCCTCCCTATATTCTCTCCTTTACCTTGTCAAATATAAGCAAAAGGCCAATAATAACATAAAAATGCACAAAGCAAAATGAGACAGATATTTGACAAAAATACAACTGAGTTTGTTTTATGTTAGCCAAGTAATCCTGGGCTTGGGGCATGGCTGTTATTTCTTGTTGCTCTCCTAGAGTTTTCAAGTGTGCCATTCATTCTGATCAATGAGCTTTTCCAGGTTATTGTTGTTGTTTCAATGTGGGCACTCATGCTACCAGCTTTCCTCTTAGAACTGCCTTCATTGTGTCCCCTAAGTTTGGCATGTTCTGTATTCATTTTCATTCAATTATAAGAAGTTCTTTATTTCCTTCTTGATTTCTATCTTGGCCTGATTCTCATTCAACAGTGAACTAGCTGTTCAGCTTCTGTGAATTTGTATACTTTCTACCCTTTCAATTGTTGTTGATGTTTAGCTTTGGTCTACAACAGTCAGATAGGACCCATATATGCCTTGAGACTTGCTTTATATCCTAATAATTAGAGAAAGTTCCTTTGGCTTCTGAGAAGAAAGTATAATCTTTAGTGTTTGGGTGTAATGTTCTGGAGATGTCTGTCAGGTCCATATGATTTATGACTCCCTTTTTCCTGACCCCCAGGGACAGTGTTTCTCTATGTAAAAGACCTGGCTGTCCTGGAACTTGTTCTATAGATCAGACTGGTCTTGAATTTACAGAGATCTGCCTGACTCTGCCTCCTGAGTGCCGGTATTAAGGTGTGAGCCACCATGCCCAGTAATTTATGACATATTTTTAAACTCCAATATCTCTCTGTGTAGTTTTTGGTTTGACAGCCTATGTTTTTCATTTCCAATTTTATCTCTGTTTGGATTTTCTTTAGTTATTTTGTTTCTCTGTTAAGTCTACTTTCACATCTTGCATGTTTCTATTATTTTATTCAACTGCCTGTGTTTTGATTGTGGAATTTATTCATATATTCTTTGAACATATTCATGTTTGTCATTTTGAAGTCCTTCTCTTGTACTTCAGATAAATTGTCTTTCTCAGAGCCTATTACAATATGGCTTCTAGCAGAGGCATATTGTCTTGGTTGGTCATGCTTTTGCTTCTGCAGTGATATTTGGGTATCTTGAGTTATAATGTTTGGAGTGTTTCTAGGTGTGGATTTCTGGTCTTGTTTATGTTAGATGGGTTTTCTGTTTTGGGGATGCTATTGTCCCTTCTGAGTCCCAGGCAAATGTGGTGGCTGTGGGGTTCCTACTAGAGACTGAATGATTCTGGGTTTTAGCCAAGTGTGGCAGATGTGGGGTCCCTGGTGGAGAACTGTTCTGTGGGTTGCCGGGGAGTCACAAAGGAATGGAGATAGGCTAGAAAGCCGAAAGAAGCAGTGAGAAAGAACTAGATCCAAACCAAGAGGCTGAATCCCAAAGAGGTGGAGGTGGGCTGGGAAGAGGGGCTTAGACAGGCAGGTTGCACCAGGGCTGAGAGTAAATCTGGAGAGACCCGAATAAAGAGTAAGAGGGAGGATGAAGGTAGCCTGCCTGACTGCCAGCCTAGTGTAGGGGCTGGAGGTCATTGGAAGAGAGTGGTTCTACAGGTCAGAGGGGTGGCAAAGGAATGGAAGGAAAGGCTTAGAGGAGAAGTGGGGAAGAGCTAGGTATGCCTTGGGTTGGCACCAAGACACTGAGTCCCTCATAGCAATGTTTAGCAGATACTGTTGCCCATTTTACAGATGAGGGAACAAACTCAAATTGCTTTAACACTCTGAGACATCAAATCATTAGCTTTTTGTTGTTTAGACAGTGTAGCTTCCCTAGATCATGTATCCTGAAGGCAGCCGCTCCCCAGTTGACCTCATAGTTACAAAGAAGGAGCGGAAGTACATTTGCATATCTTTTGTTCCTGTTTTATGGAACAATTTGAGGTGTATTGGTATTAACTTTTTGAAAGTTTGATAGAATTCTGATTTTGGTAATTTGTATATTCTCTCTCTGCCTTTTAGTTAGTTTGGAGAAGGGTTTGTCAATCTTGCCGATTTTCTCAAAGAACCAACTCATTTCATTGATTCTTTGTTTTTGTTTGTGTTTGTTTTGTTTTTTGTTTGTTTCTGTTTTCTTGATTTTAGCCCTGAGTTTGATTATATCTTTTTTTATCTATTCTTTTTTGGGTATGATTTTTTTTTCTTTTTGTTCTAGAGCTTTCAGATGTGCTGTTAAATTGCTAGTATGAGAGTTCTCTAATTTTTTATTTAGGCATTTAGTGCTATGAACTTGTCTCTTAGATTTACCTTCATTGTGTCCCACAAGTTTGAATATGTTGTGTGTTCTTTGTCATTCAACTCTAGAAAGTTTTTATTTTCATTCTTAATTTCTATCTTCACTCATTTTTCATTCGGTAGTAACTTGTTCAGTTTTAATAAGTTTGTTAACTTTCTGTTGTTTCTGTTGGGTTAATATCCAGTTTGAATCAGTGATGGTCAGATAGGATTCAGGGTGTTATTACAGTTTTCTAGTATTTGTTGAGGCTTGTTTTGTGTCTGAATAAACGGTCATTTTTAAAGTTCCATGAGGTGCTGAGAAGAAGGTATGTTCTTTTGTGTTTGGGAGAAATGTTTGCAAGTATCTCTTAAGTCCATTTGATTTATAACAATAGTTAGCCCCAGCAGCTTTCTCTTTGCTTTTTTTCTGTGCATTGGTATTTAATACCCAACAGTAGGGTATTAAAGTCTCCCACTGTTAGTGTATGAGGGTCAAAATATGATTTTAGTTTAGCTGCATTTCTTTTATGAGCTCAAGTGCTTTTTTGTTTGATGCATAGATGTTAAGAATTGCAATGTCCTCTTGCAATTAATAGATTTTTCCTTTGATTAATATCTAGTATCCTTCCCTACTCTTCTAATTAATTTTAGTTTGAATTCTACTTTGTCAGATATTAAAATGACTGCATCAACTTGCTTCTAAGGTCTATTTGCTTGGGATATCATTTTTTATCCTTTAACCCCAAGGTGATGTCTATCCTTGATACCATAATTGTTTTTTGGGTGATGTAGCAGGATGGGTTTCTGTTTTTGTATCCATAATGTTAGTCTGTGGCTTTTATTGGTGAATTGAGATCATTGGAGTTGAGAGATATCAATGGACAGTGTTTTATTTCAGGTTTGACAGTGAGTTCCTGGCTACCCTGGAACTCACTCTGTAGATTAGACTGGTCTTGAACTCAGAGATCCACCTGCTTCTGCATCCCAAGTGCTGGAGTTGAAGGCATTCACTACCACAGACTGTGTATGATCATTTTTTTTCTTCCACTGAATTGTCTTGAACCATGATGAACTAACTTCTTTTGTTTTATTTTCCTCTCCAAATTCTTTACTTACCATTTAAACGTCAAGAAGTTGGATCTTGACTTATGGTACTTATGTCTCATTAACAATCAATACTGGGTCTGAGCTTCCTCGTGGCACTGACAAGTGGTGACTCTGCCCCTCGGATAGGGCCACACTGTCCAGCTGCAACAGTCCGTTATCCTCATAGTACCCTCAGTGCCCATTGTGGTTCTTTTACAGACTCTGTAGTCTCTCACACACTGCTTCAAAGAAAGGTGGCTGATGAGTGTGTCCACTTATTTACTTCCCTTTCATTACGAGAGTGATGCCGGCAGCCCTGGCCTCCCCAAGCATCGCTAATGCCCCGGGCCCTCTACAAACTCTCAGTTTTCTCTTTTCATTCAAAGGATTTTCAAGGATAACTCAGCCCTTCATCTGACTAAACTGGAGCAAGATTTTTAAAATCGAGTAACTTAGTTGCATGATGGCCGAAGCCATGGCTGGCTGAAGGCATCCTTACCCACGAGTGCTGGCAGGGCGGCGGGCACTCATGCCAGCTTTCTGATGTTGTCTCCTTCAGTGGCACTCTCAACATACCTTGTAAAACTGCTGCTGTCTCCATTTTGATGAAATAAAACACATTTTAAGCATCATGAGACAAGAGTGAAAGGTTTGAAAATGTTGGGGCTTTCACTATTCTTTCTATGTCTAAGGTTTCTATCTCAATGGTTGGGTCTTGCATGAAGCCTCCCCTCTGCCATTGCAAATCCCGCATCTCTAAAGAGAAGCTCAGCCAGGCTGGTTTGCCCTAAGCAGGAATACCAACCTTCCCATTGTTTATTCTGGCATCTATCTACTCTGACTGGGCAGAGCTGGCACTGGGAAGATCTGAGTAAAAATTTGAATAGTTTAACCCTCGAACTGACACATCAGAATGGGAAATATTCTGGTTTCAGATCATATCTTCAGTTCCATGTACTCATTTGCAAAATCAACAGGATTGGCAACTTGGTAACAGCCCCTGGCAAACTAGATTTATCAAATCTCTTATGGAAATACCAGTATAATTATCCAATTCCAAAGAATTTGTATCATTATGGTACATATAAGGGTTATTCCACCTGGGCATGACAGCTTGCCTGCTCTCTGATTAGCCCAGTAAATTAAACACGTAGTACCCTGCCTCACTAGCTCTGACTCAATTTACTTCCCAAAGCCCCATGACCTTAGTCCACAGGCTGAGGAGCTCAACCATGATGCAATCTGAGATGAACCCAGTCTGAAGGATCTGAGGAGAAATACAGGAACTGATTTTTATCAGAACTGAGCTGGCTGTGTTTGCCCCACGATGCATTACAGTAGATGGTGGCCTTATCTTATGCCTAAGGAGAGTGGATTTCATCAGCCTCCTTGAGAAATACCTGAATTCATCCCTGCAAAGTTTCCTTTTGTGCCACAAAAGTAGCGTGTGATTATTACAGGAGAAATTTAATATGATGAAATGGAATGAAAACTAAAAGTTTTCTCTAAATTTCCCCCTAGCAAACATTTATAGTGTCTTGAAATACATTAGTGTAGTTAGTTCTGCTGCTGTTGTCTTTGCATTTTCAATAGCTTTAGCATATTTACTTCTTTCTTATAAAGCCTAAAGTGGGGGTGGGTGGGGACATGTATTCTGGAGGAATGTGTTTCCCAATGAGGGTATTTTAGAGCTCAGAAAAAAAATGACAGGAATTAGCACCCACTTTAATTCCAGCACTCGGGAGGCAGAGGCAGGTGGATCTCTGAATCTGAGGCCAGCCTGGTTTACAGGGCAGGTTCCAGGAGAGGCAGGCCTACACAGAGAACCCTGTCTTGACAAACAGAAATAAGACAAACCAAACCATGGATTGCCACTCCAACAATTGGTTATAGTTCCAGGCTGAGTCATTTTGAGTCTCTTTCAGCTTTTTTCTCTTGCCACCAAGACCCATTTCCCTAAATACTGGTTGTTGTACTAGCTGTCTATCATCAGAATAAAAACGCTTGGGTACACTTAAGCAGTTCAAAAGTCCCATGCTATGAATAAGCCCCAGAGCCTCTCTCAGACGATAGAACTTTGATATTTTTCCCTGTGAATTTCTGTGAGCTGCAGATCTTTTATCTTTACTTCCTGTTCTTAACTATGTGTTACAGTTAAGGCTTCATCAACTGTTATGTTGAGTTAGAGAAATTTTGATACCTCTTGAGCTAAACGGATAACCATTTTATTGGAGGTGTTTGATAAACGGAATGACATTTGCAAAGGTGTATAGTTGAGCCGAGACGAGGAATCCTGAGGAACCATCTTCATCCACAGGCAGTATGATTGCATTAAGACAGACAAGAGGTTCGGTGTAGTAGCAAGTCCGTTCCTTAGTTGCCTAACATGGAAATGTTAATTTCTTATTATGAAAAGCGTATACCTGACCCGGTGAGTCTCTGAGGCTTGTTTCTTCCACCTGAGACCTGGCTCCTGGGATGCACTGCAATTCAGTTTTGCAGCGATGTAGAAGGAGAAACTAGATGGAACTCACACATTCTTCAAATATCATTGCCATTCGCTTCAGTCTAGAAGTGACATATGTCGCTGACACCCACAACCAAGCCCCTTGGCCTGTAACCGCCAGAGGGAAAAGCATTCTTTTGCTATATGTCCACGAAGGGATGGAGAACCAGATTTGAGTGAGCTCGGCACATTACCACGGTGACCACACGCAAGGAACTTCAGTTTGCCTCTTGGTGTTAACTGTATGACTTAGATGACCTCGGAATCCCCACCTCTTCTTGGAACCTCAGAGTCTAAATGTTTGATTTCTTCTGATAGTAGCTTTGGAAGTTGGATTACATTGTGTTCAGTAGCTTATTGTTACTCTGAGATTCTCATATCTATTAATAGCGTAAGGCACATGCTCATATTGCATGGTGACACTGAGAGCTCACAAGAGGACCAAGGACAGCTAAGCTTGTCCTCAGAATCTAGTTTGGCTATAATGACCTTCAGTTACTTATTCTCCCTGTGATAGTTTTGTTGTTCTTTATTTGATTTTTCAATTTAAATATCAACAAGTATAGGAATAATATTATCCTCCCAGAGTTCTGGGGCACTCGATGGGGGTAATTTGAATACTGTTCTTGGAACAGTGCCTAGCGTGTACTAAAAGCTCACTACGTTCATTTTACAGTGAGTTTTAAAGGTGTCTCTCCTTGTCCTACAGCTTTGCAAATGTCTACACGTAAGGTATCCACGGGCTATGACTGTTTTAATTATTGTCTGTCTTGTTTTGGTTAGGTAAGTCAGCCCAGCCCATGCAAATCTCTAATCTACTGACCCACAAAATGGAGTTATGTAGGAGACTTGGGGCTGAAGCTCAGCACCCCATATCTGTGCTTCATAAGCTACCAGCTTAGATCTTCCCTGGCTCCTTCTTGGCTCTGACATCTGAGATGGATCCTGCCTTCGGCCTCTTCAGGCTCCTGATTCCTGTCTGGTTCCCTTGCTCTGACTCATAGACTGATGTGGCCCCTAAACACGCAGGCACCCAACTTAGGTAGGTAACTCCAACTGTAGTCTCAGTTTCTCCAGATTCAAGGTCCACCTCGGTTTCTGGCTAACAGAGGAGCTTAGTGGTAGACAAGTGTCAGATAATGACCCTCTGATTTCCTCAGCTGTACCTCTTGAGCCTCTTCAGCCTTGGAGTGTTACATGCCATCTTGCCATTACCACCACGGCAAATGCATGAGAAATCTGCAGGGATTAGTCCCTCTGCAGGCAAGATCTCTCTAGGAGACCCATATAAGCAAGAATATTTTCCTCCCTTGTCCGAGGTTTTTATAGGAATCTCCTTGGAATGTAGAGGAACGGCCACACCAGGAGAGAATTTGAGAAGTGGCATGTGGTTCCCAAATAGGAGCTGGGTGACTAACTTTGATGGTCAGCTGAATTCAATAAAAAAAAATTCTTAGGGCATTATTGAAGTGCACCTTTGGGCATCTCTGTAAGGAACTTTCTAAAGAGGATTAATTCAGGAAGGAGACCCACCCTGCATAGGCAGCGTCATGCCAGGGACTCGGGGCCAGACTGAACCAGGGAGAAAACAGGAACCGGCCTGGTGAGTGTTGCCATTTCTCTCACTGGCTGCTGTTTCTTCCAGCTGGCCCTGCCCCCATGGCTCCCTTGCTAAGATACTGTACCCTCATCCTGGGAGCCAAAACAAATCCCTCAAGTTGCTTCTTGTCAGGTGGTGACAAATACAGATGTTGCCAGGCTCCCACTACCTTTTGCTTCTTGATGAATCTAATGTGGGCGGCAAGGGCTCTGTGCATGGCTGTAGATGGGTGTGCTCTAGGCAGGGAAGTGGGGGTTTCTCACCAGGTGCATCTTATCCCCAGGTCTTACTCCGCTCAGTACATGGGAAGCCATCATCCCCCTCCACCAGCCTCCACTCAGCCTCGCCTTTAGCTTTTGTGTCTTAGAAAAATTGTTTGAGTCCAGCCAGTTCTGGATACTGTCAGGCTGTCTCCTGACTCTCCCTCTTTTCTCAAGTTTTGTCAAAAGACAATGTGGCGCTTTTCCCATAGGCCCACGGTCTAAGCAGGGGATGCCAAGCCGCCAAGATTTATAGAGTGGGCAAGAGTTAAACGAAAAGATATTGTCACCCTGTCTCTGGAATGATGATAAATGCAGCTGTTGCCTGTTTCCTTCCCATCTGCCTTTGCAATCTTGTATGGCAAACATGTCACATTTGTCTCTGACAAAAGGAAACAAATTCTTATCTGTGGCTTTGGAGAAGGATAAATCACCAGAGAATAATTTCCAAACACTCTGGAAAAGGTTATACAGATCTCCAGGGCTGATCACAAGTGCGGAAGTGGGGAGGTTTTGCAATTCCAATTTTATCTCCTCTCACTGGGCAGCTTCTCAAAGCTCAGCAGGGAGATCTTTGGAACCCAGCAGAAGACAGGGGCTAAGAAAAGATAACTATGCCGTAGGGGTTTAGAGGCACAGAAGCTACCACTCGAGACAGTCACACAGTGTCACAACTGACATTTGGTTATAAAATTAGCAAAGAACTTTAAAAAATTGTATTATCCTATGATGTTTTAACAAGATATGTTCTTGTTAGGTTTTCTTGTTCTAAGACGGAAAAATAAATCCCAGAGTGTTTAAAGAAACCAATATTAACCTTCAGATTCAAGTCCCAGCCGCTCCCATGCCCCAAATGGCTCCGCTTATCTTTTTCCTTTGCATCCAAGGCAGAGCTGGAGTCAGCTGGGGGGACTCTCCAACAACACTGGTCATTTCTCTCATTTATTTAAAGCTAGAGGCTTCTCAGTGCCTACTGGTGTCTTTAGGGCGCTACACTGACTTGGTAAATTTTCTAGGGTGGTTAGTGTGTTCTTTCATGTTCTATACCTTCTGCTCCCTGGTGCTAGGGTTCTCATTAGGTCTTTGCTCAGGGACTTGAGCTTCCCACTGCATGGTAGAATGTCCCTAACTGTGATCCCAGACTCATTGTAGGATAAGTGTAGCATGTGGCCTTAAATGGGACATCCAAATTCCAGATTGCAAGAGCAGGGCTTTCTCTTGCAGATCAAGGTTAAACTGATACAAGTGAAAAGGTGAATCTACAGTTAAGCTAAAATCTTCTGGGATTCAAAGCAATTTTTTCCCCCATCCCTGTGCAGTCTCTGTGAGCTGGTAATGTACTACAATGTCAGCCCATTTAAAATTAATTTATTTTATGAAAGTTTACTGTGTCAAACTGCTCATCACTTTACATTTTAAAGATCAGCCCAGAGTACCTTGGAAGGCGGCTCAGTTAGTAAAACGCATGCTATGTAAACATGAGGACCCAAGAGGAATCCCCAATACCCACTTAAAGAGCTAGGCATGGTGCCCTGTGTCTGGAAACCTGCTGTTAGACTGTTAGAGATACTGAGATAGGCAGGTCCCTGGGGCTTGATGGCCAGCCAAGTGCAATCAGTGAACCTCAGGTCCCAGTAAGAGACCCTGCCTCAAAAAACAAAGTGGATGATTTCTGAGAAATGTCATACAAAGTTGACTCCTGCCTACACATACCACACACAGTGTATGTATATTGAACATACATATACATACCGCTTCCTCCAAATGTTCCCAGAAACCGTCTGACGTGAACAGAATCTACTGCTTAGAAGGCAGACATTTTTCAAGGAGTGAAAGGTCCAGCACTTGCTTTTATGAGGCTGATCTTGGACTGTTTTTAGTGGGGGCATTTCAGAGACTCCCCCAGGGAGCTTAGAAGCAAAGGATTTTCACAAGGCTGCCATAACACTGGAATCTCTGCATAGGCTAAAGACCAAGGGTTGAGGCTGAGCTCTTGGACCCAGTTTAACCTTTAGAGTTTAGCTGCTCAGAGACAGAGCACGTGGGTCAGAGTTGTGGAAAGAGAAAACAGCCAGGAAGCTCCTAGAAGGTCATGTTGCCGTGAGACAAAGCAGCAGGACTCATGCCCCTGACCCGGCGTCTCTCCAAATGGCTCAGTCCTGATTCTAGTCTCATGGCAGTGCATCTGACAGGCAGGTCCTCATCCGTGATGGCAGAATAGGCAGGTGCGGGGCCAGCATCTGGGATTGGAATGGAAACTGAGTGAAGCCTTCTGTTTCATCTGCTATTACCTGAAACCTGTCTGCCCTGCCAACCAGCATATCAAACAGAGCTTGTTTCTCATGCCTCTGTCCTGTCCTCCCACCCATCCATGCATCCGTCCACCCACCCACCCATCCATCTAAATTAGTCTTTTTTTGTTTGCTTTCTTCTATTCTCTTAAAAACCAATTCTGTTTCAGAATTATTTCAGGACAACAACCACAACAAAATTTCTTCAGAAACATAACCACAACATCATTACCATACTAACATTTTAACAAAACTCTTTAATAGCCTGTGATGCCTAGACAGTATTCAGCTTTCCCGAATTGCTTCAGAACTTCAGGGGAAACACACATCTGCTTTCTCTTAATCAGATTCCAAGTGACGCTGGCTTGGTGTTTACGGTGTCTGATGCTGCTCTGACTCTTTGGGCTCTGGTACTCTGTGCTGTCCCTCTCCTTCCTTCTCCATCTCTCCTGATCATCATCAAGGCTTTCTTGTCCTTCCCTCCCCCAGCCCTAGTGGGTTCTTTCCACTCTTACTGCCCCTCCTTTCCTCACATCTGCATTTATAGAACCCAGCTCACTGTTCAGTATCGGGCAGCCTGGCCTTTTCTGGCTGACTCAGCATATTGGTCCTGTCACACAGTCTCTTGTGTTTTTGTGTTGTCTATAAAGCAAGCACTCAGATTTAAGTTTAACTTAATGACAAAACTTTTGAAAGTGAGTTTTGAACATTACCCAGAGACTTGCCAGATCTCTGTGCTGAGTCTTTTTCATGTCCTGTCCATTTCTTAGATGGTGAGGAAATGTCTTTTACCAATTACTTGACTCTTCCAGAGTAGATTTGTACAGAAAAAAAAAAAAAACAAACAGAATAGGTTTTTTTATTTCCGAAATCACCCCTCAATTATCTCCTTTCTTCCTTTCTTCCTTCCTTCTTTCCTCCCCCACCTTATTTCTTTGTGCTATCAGCTATTAGAAAGGAGAATTTGTTCCTTAGGGTCTTTTGAGAAATGATGGTTTGACAGGATGCTGAATGTCTGTGTCTGCAGCACAGTGATGAAATGCTGTGGATTACAGCATTAGCTTGTGTGACCCATCAGAGGGTAATGACAAAGAAGTGGAGATGCTGTCCTGATTTTATTAGTTCACATGAATTGAAATATTACATTGTACTTCATAAATAAGAACAATTATTATGTTAATCACAAAAAATCTAAAATATTATATGAGATGAAAATGCCTACCACCATTATGAGATCATAGATTCAGACGTATTTGTTTCTTCCCATTCTAAAATTATTTTAAAACTAACTATCAGTCTTAGATTAGGAACTTTTTTAGTTCTTTTGGCACAGTTCTAATAATCTTGATGACTTTCTTGATAGAGATTTAGTTCATGTAATTCCTGTCTCTCTAAGGATATTTGGTTTCTTGAGCAAGAAATGATAGAAAGGAAAATATGGATGCCATTGGAAACAGGTGCTTTCTTAAACTAGTTCAATTTCTAATTATTTTAAAATTGCTTAAAAAATAAAAGGCTGTGACTGTCAATGTAGCATATATGAAGTCAGTACCTTGCCTGTTGAGGCCCAGAAGTGAAAGACATAAGTAACATATTGTGAAAATTTGGGACCTGGAGAGATGGGTCAGTTGTTAAGAGCGCTTGCTGCTTTCCCAAAGGACTTGAGTTCAGTTCCCAGTGTGCTTAGCAGGCTGCTCACCAGTAATCCCAGTTCCACGGAATATGGCACCCTCTTCTGGCCTCCACTGGCACTTGTGCACATGTGATGCGCGGGCGCCATGTTAATGGCTACAGTTTAGGTGTGGACAGATTTCCCTCCAGTTTGTATGGGAACTACAGCTATCAGCAGTCTGCATTCTGAGGCTCCTTTGCGCTCCAGGCTTGAACCTGCCTTGATGGCTGACAGAAAGCTTCATAGCAGGCCCATGTAGCCCTAAGAATTTGATCCATGCTGGAGCAGTTAGATGCCATCTTTCAGGACTCAAAGACCAAAGAAAGAGCATAGTGCCCTGAAGTAACTGGAAAGTACCCATCTCAATGGCAGGTTCTGGAGCCCCTGCTCTGATATGTGCAGAACTGTTCCTCCTGAGAAATCTCATCTCCCCTCCCTCTCCTCCTGCGGCTTACCTTAGCTACCTTTAAGAATTTTAACCTAAGCAGGGCGGTGGTGGCGCACGCCTTTAATCCCAGCACTGGGGAGGCAGAGGCAGGCGGATCTCCGTGAGTTCGAGGCCAGCCTGGTCTACAAGAGCTAGTTCCAGGCCAGGAACCAAAAGCTACAGAGAAACCCTGTCTCGAAAAATAAAAAAAAAAAAAAAAAAGAATTTTAACCTAAATACACCAACTAAAAAACCCCTCGTTTGCTGCCATTACTTAAACTGTTCCTTTTTTTTTTTTTTTGGTTTTTCGAGACAGGGTTTCTCTGTGGATTTGGAGCCTGTCCTGGAACTAGCTCTTGTAGACCAGGCTGGTCTCGAACTCACAGAGATCCGCCTGCCTCTGCCTCCTGAGTGCTGGGATTAAAGGCGTGCGCCACCACCGCCCAGCTAAACTGTTCCTTTTTGCAGTAGCAGACAGCATTAAGATTCATCACTTGGTGATCTGTCTAGAGGCATTTACTTGTAATTCTAGAGACCTCTGTCATTTCTAACTCTGCAAAGGATCAGACGGCCTGCAAGCTGCTACCTAGACCTTGAATTTAGGAGGAAGAAAGGGAATCCAAACAGGGGGTGAGCCTGTGCCACAGGCCATTGTTTAGCTTCCCACTTGCATAGAAGACAGTATTTAAGGAGAAGAAAAACAGTCCCTTTCTTCTTTACAAAAGTGATACAGGGCTGTTACAGAAACCACCAAGGGATGAAAAGAATGAAAACAAAAGCTACCATTAATCACTAGATAATTACTTCAATTTTGCCATCTGTTCTTCTGTCTGTTTGATCTTTATCATGTGCTATTGCAAACTTGAGATAACTTAATATTTGGTGTCATTGGAACTTCTCAGTTCGTCAGTTCTATAATACTACCGTCGTGGTAACTATTTTAAGACAGGCTCTTGGAACATACTGCAGACTGGTCTCTAATGCTTGGTGTACAGTACTGTGCCTTGCTTTCAACATAATTTTGAATATCTATATTATTTATGAATCACATTCTTGTTTAATTTGGACTTTCTGTTTTGCTGCAAGGGCCTGAAACCCAAAACATTAAAATCACTGTTTTGTTCTGAAAAAGGTATAAATATCCCTCAGTGGTTCCCGTAGCCCACACCCATGCCCAACAACTTCCATTTTCTTCCAGCTCACAGGCTGAATAAATACAGGAGATAAATATTTTCAGCGATGTGGGTTGCAGTTCTTGTCGTCAGAACTTGTCATACTGGAAGAGTTGCATTAAGATCGAAATGACCTTCGGTCTAACAGGCCTTCTGCAGCATTTGCCTCCAGAAGCAGGCAGGTTCAGGAGAGTGTGCGAGTGTGCGTGTAAGCATTCTGTAATCAATGCACTTTAGTCACTCACATCCTCCCGCTGCGGCCACAGGTATGCTAATGAGGCCCAGGACTTGACTATGGAATCTTTCCTCAGTAGATTTGGGAACGCATTGAGCAATCAGCCTCATAACCTGCAAGGGACAAGGAGCAAGATTCTTCATGACCATTTGCTCTCCTGGGAGGTCAACACTGCTTTGATTCCCAGAATCAGGTAAGAATGACTTTTGGTTTTTTGTCTCAATGGGGAGAGATGGAAAGGAATCATAGCTCATATCGTATTACCTAAGACCTGGGTAACATCTGGAAGCTCCACCTGGTTTGCATAGTTTTGAAAGCTCATTTGTGCCCAATTGTTAATTTTTTCATAGTTGTCTCCTTGAAAAGCAGATCTTTGCGGTGCTATGACAGATAGCTACACTTGCTGGCTTCTGCCCGATCAAGGGAGCCACTGTGAAATCCAGACTCATTTAAGATGCAGTGAGAGAGGTGTGGTGCCTTATGGAATATCTGCATTCTGAAGACAGACAAGACAGCTGCCTTCATGTTTGATATGAGACTTTATTAATCAATGCTGGAAGTAAACAGGGGTACTACAAAGTTTATGTCCTGGAAGGGGGTGGTAAAGTCAGCTGACATAGTTGAAAAAGAATGGGATGTGTTAGCACATTCGTGGGAGATAAACAGAGTGGGGAAGCTTAGGGGGTAAAGCACTCAAGAGCCAGTTAAGCCTAGAGCAAGTGAGTTCTTGCTTTGTGTAGAGGGTTGATAGAGTAAATCCAACACACACGCACAGGGACACATAAACACAAACACACACACATTATCTGTGTTTCACAGGCAAGCTGTGACCACATTTATATATACAGTCTACATTCTGATGCTCTAGGGTTGAGATGCCCAGTTGTTCCTCATCTGGATACAGAAGAAGCACCTAGAAATAGCTTTTTAAACAGTTATTTAAATTTTTATATTTATCTTATTCATTTTATAGATATATCATTTATATTATTTGTTATATGTTAGCTATGTAAATATATATTATCCATTATTATATATTACTCAAATATATTAAGTATTTATTAAAATATTTTTTTAAAAAAATGCTGTAAGCAAGTATTAAATATAATGGGCTTAAAATCTGTTACTGAAATAGCATCTAGTGATTGGCAAATCTCCTTAAGTAAAGAGGTCCAGAAGTATGTTTTAGAAGTGTTTCCTGATTCTCAAGACTGATGAGGGGGATTGGGACCAAGGCACAGACCTAACTAGTCTTGTCCTAGAATGGAGGTGCCTCTGACATTGGTATTGAGGATGAGCATAGTCACAATGAAAGAAGGAGAAAATAAGAAATAATAAGAAAACGCGTTCCTGTCTTTCTGTCATTTCCTTGCTCTCTCCAACCCAGAAATTTCTGCTTTTCAGTTGATTTTTTACCTTGAAGCCCAAGGATTACACAATTCAATAAGTAAAGAAACCAGGAAGCGATTAGGTGGCTCAGGCCCTTGGGTAGGGATTAACAGGGAGAGAGGACCTGGCACACCTGAAGGCAGCAGCTGCTGCCATATTTTGGAACTATATTTGGGTGAAATGCCAACTTCCGGATTTATTAAGTGTAACTTCTATCTTAACAGAATCTGACAATGATATCGTTTAGCTTATCTGAATGCAGCTATCTTGTCATTTTAAAACAACAAGAGAAACTCTTACGTGACCAGTGTCTTAGCCAGAAGCTGCTGCTTTGGAGGCCAAGTCCTGGAAGTTCAACCCCATATGACTGCTTGAGCTTCCTAAAGCACAGGTTAAGCAAACAGGTTCCGGCTGGAGATGGCTCACTGATTAGAGTGCTGTTTGCTTTTGCAGAAGCCCTTGACTCAGTTTCTAGCACCCGTATAGTGGCTCACAGCCATCCTTAATGTCCCTTCTGAGGAATTTGACTTGTGACCTACTTGAGGACCAGGCACATGTGTGTTACACATGCAAATATGATGGCAAAACCCTCACACATATAAAATAAACAAATCAACCCCCTCCCAAATTTAATGAACAACTGCTCCAAAAAATCTCACCCTGGTTTGTAATAACCCTCTAACAGCCAACCCCGAGAGGGATGCCGCCTTTACTGTGTGACACGTAGTAATAAAGAAAATCATTGCACACTTAATTCCATCTCGGGAGCAATGCAGACAGTATAACATCTCATTTTATGGAATTCTATAACATGGATCCTAAAATGATCACCATGTATCTGTGGCTGAGTATGTAAGGTTTCCCTGTAAGGGGAAAGTAAGAGACTTCAACCTCATGGCTAGACTTCAGAAATTAGTTTTAAAACACCAGGTCTTATTTCTTCTCATATTGTAGAGGATTCTCACTCCCAAGGTCACTTTGGGTGATGATAAATTCTTCTGAAATATTGTAAAGGAGATGGTAAAGTGGTACTTTTCTGGAAAACAGGAGTTAAAGTTATGAGACATCTTTTGATCACTGAAAGAGATTTTTTACTAATTCCTGGCTTGAGCCACCAATCTCCTTTTCTGCACCAGGATGTAAGTGAAGGTGACGACAGAGTTTGAACAGTAACGTAGTGGGTTTCACCTCCATCTGGACAAGATCATGCTTCTTTTTCTTTATTATTTTTTTAAATAAATTTATCTGGGAGTGGTAGTACACTCCTTTAATCTCAATACTTGGGGAGGCAGAGGCAAGTAAATCTCTGTGAGTTCAAGGCCAGCCTGGTCTACAAAAAGACACTGTTTCCATAAATCAATAAATAGTCTACATTATTTTATTATGTGTCTAACTGTTTGGAATGCAAGTATGTCTGTATTACTTTCATGTCTAGTGCCCTGAGAAACCACAAGAGGATCTCAGATGACCTGGGACTAGAGTTGCAGATGGTTGTGGACCCCTGTGTGGCTGCTCACAATCAAACCTGGGTCTTCTGGAAGAGCAGCCAATACTCTTAAGCATGGAGCCACCTCTCTAGGCCCTGGACAAGATGATTTTACTTGGTCTGTAAACATAGCTCTAAGTCAGCCAGCCTCCCGCAGAGTTCAAGTAGTGAGTTGCTTATCAGTCACACTACAGACAGACAGACAGAAGCACTCTTAGCGCACACTTGTGTGTAAATCCATAGGTTTTTTTTTTTTTGCCACAAACAAAAGAGGTATGGTATTGCCAAATGAATTTTTCTTCAGATGTCAGTGTCAAATCGTAGGAGTTGTTACCAAGAGGATCAGTGAGCTGAGAAAGATTTGGAAAGTATATCCAGGCTTTTCAAACGAGTACTTTATGTGTTGGCCTTGGTTTCAAAGGATTTGTGTCACGGAGCCAGAGGTGAGTGTGTTCTGTGCTTGCATCTTGTTCTAATCTACTGAAATGGAAGCGATATCTATGACCACGTAGTCTCCAGCAGCTTGAAGCGCGTGCTTGTGAATCTGTGATTCCTTTTCCTGCTCTGTTTTGTCTTAGGAGAAATGGCAAAGCGTACCTTCTCCTCCTTGGAGGCATTCCTCATTTTCCTGCTGGTAATGATGACAGTCATCACTGTGGCTCTTCTCACCCTCTTGTTCGTCACCAGTGGGACCATCGAAAACAACAAAGGCAAGCATTTGGGGCTCTTCTGAATGTCCTTCCGAGACCTGTAGGATATTTCTTGACGGGTGGGCGGCACCAAGCTCTAAATTGGTATCTTTCTGCTTCAGCTGCCTGTGACAGCCTGAGCTGTCATCTCCCACTGCACTGAGTTACGTTTTCTGCAAAGACAGCAGCTTTTATCACCTTTACCTTTGTCCGCAAATGGCCAGATAACAAACAGATACACAAGTCCTCCTAGCTTTTCTGTTGATGTACTCATAGTTCAAAGTCCTTCTGAGTCTAGTAAGTCCACCTTTTGCTGCTAGGCCTTCAATCTTTACCTGCCTGTTGGTTGGCGTACTCTTCTACTGGGAGCAAAGTAGAAACCAATCAAGCCATCCTAAAACAATGAAGGCAGGTTGTCAGCCTCAATCCCTACAAGTGCTGATCGGTCGTTCTGCCTACAAGGTGCACCTTAGCATGCCATCATATTAGATTAACTCGCCTAAGATTTTGAGAGGCGATAGAAATTGTTTTGTTTAGATAGTGCCTGATTTTCTTGCTGCAATGTAGGAAGCAAGTTTGGTTCCTGAATGTAACGTAGGCTGCATTTCCAGGTAATATTATCATTGGGCCATTGGTGGGGCCTCTATTTCAGGGCAAAGATACATGGCTATTAACTGAATAGAGAAGATTGATGAGGGCTTAATGTTTTGATCACATTAGAGAGAGAGAGAGAGAGAGAGAGAGAGAGAGAGAGAGAGAGAGAGAGAGAGAGAGAGAGAGAGAGAGGTGGCCTCAGGTAAAGTGGCAAAGGAGCCATAAGTTTTCTCTAGTGTCCTCAGTTGTAGCCTCTTCTTTGTTTGCAGTGTCCTCCTTACCACATCTTGGCACTGCAGATTCTCTGCAA
Organism: Microtus ochrogaster; assembly: GCF_000317375.1. NCBI lineage: Eukaryota > Metazoa > Chordata > Mammalia > Rodentia > Cricetidae > Microtus > Microtus ochrogaster. The sequence goes on along the minus strand of NC_022015.1, from coordinate 61,040,010 downwards.
ACACAAAGGAGTAGGGTTCTCTGTTGCAGTGGTGGGCAAAGCCGACTCCTGGACAACTAGAAATGAAATCATCCCAAGACTTACCATTGCTCAGTCAAAATGGTTCCTAAAATTAGTGAGATGGAGACTCCGGGGTTATTAGAAGCCACAGCATATTCTCATAAATGGCTACTCTTTTCTTGGTGTGTGTGTGTGTGTGCGCGCGTGCGCGCGAGCACGTGCACCCTCTTGCACACACACTGTGGTATAATGGTTTGGTGGTGCAGTTTAATAAGAATTCTATATAATTTTTTCATCTATTTTCACAAAATTCTTTTTTTTCCAGTTCATGCATTTTAATATAAGTTTTCAATATATTTTGGGGTAAATATTTAATTTACTTTTGAGATATAGGTTTTTTTTCTTTTTTTTTTTATTGAGAAAAAAAAATTTCCGCCTCCTCCCAGCCTCCC
>NC_022015.1:60986733-61039181 GCF_000317375.1 Microtus ochrogaster | reverse complement strand
CGCCAGATGAAGGTTCTATGGTGATATGCAAAATATTCATCAGTATGGCTATAGGATAGGATCATTTCAGGTTCCCTATCCTCAGCTGCCCCAGGAAAGTTCTCACATTGATGCCATTTTACACATTGAAATGCGAAGACCGCAAAGAGCTTGTCCTCTGTATGAGGCTTGGCCTTAGTTTGTATCACATTTCAATGTTGGTGACAGTGCAGCAAAAGCAAAAGTCATGCTTCTCTCCCTGTAACATCTGAGGCTGTGCAGGAGATACAGCTGCAAGAACGTCAGAGCCTCATCTGAGGTGCCGTGGGCCTCAGATCCATCACATGTTCCTCATGAAGTCTCAGTTTGTCACATCTCCAAGTTTATTTCGAAACTTATATCACCAGAGTTGTGAGGATGGGAGCCTGGGCCCTAGAAACTCTGTCAAGCTATGCTTGGCTATTCGTCCATAATAGGCCAATTAAAGAGACAAAGTCATACTAAAAAGCATAAAAAGATTTATTCAATAAGGTAACAGTGGAAAGAGGAACCCCAAGGGTCAGTGACCCTTCCACCCCAAGTCCCCTGGCATGAGGGTTAATTTAAACACAAGGAAAGTGGAATGTGGAGCTGCTTGGTTAACACATCCTGTCTCAGTTTGTCCTGTCTTGCAAGGTGTTCTGACAAGTTGTCAGGACAATAGGAGATCTTGTTTTAGCAGATAAGCTCCTGCCCCACCCCTGACTGGCACCAGGTTCCCACCCTTTTCCTCTTTGGAGCATGAAATTTCTGGGGACATTCCAATGACTTGGCGTCCGTTGTTGAAGTAGCTAATAGCTAGGAGGATGGGCAAGTGTCCCTTAGGAATATCTTCACCACTGCCAGGTCGGTTACAGTTGGAGTTGTTGGTCTCTAAAACTTTCATTCCAAAGTTCTGGAATCTTGGAAGAAGCCAATTATCAGTCTCCAAGTTGTTCTGACTGCCAGTCTCTATGACAACGACATTTAATGCTGTGGCTACTCCTGGCTACTGTCTGGCAGTAGAAAAACAAATGAGCAAAGGTCTAGATGTACAACATTCCCAGCCGGAAAGAAAACCAAGGCAAGAGAGTAGCAGCGCTCCAGCTTTAATGTGTCTTCACATGGTTGGCGCACAAAGCTGCACCAGAAAGCACCTTAATAAGCTCTTACTATAGGCAGGAAAGTCAGAGCGAATTAGATTAGGCCATTTGTTCCACTAATAACCGGGAGAATTAAATTTCAAAGCAAGAAGTTTGTGTCTGGCATTTGCCTTTTAATCTCTATATCATTTTGCATCCCCTGATATTCCTATGTCTTTATATGTTATAGACACGCACATTCAGCATGGAATATGTGTGTGTTAATGCATCCACACATGTATTAATGTGTGAAAATGACATTGAGGTAGAATTATGTCACCAAGTATACAAAGATTCAAGCTGCATTAATAAAAGGCCTTAGCAGGCTAAGGACCAAAGCAGGGCAGTGACATTTGGATGACATCTTTGATGAGGAACCGGGCTAGAGGCAGGAATGATGGAGATGGATCGGCTCGGAAGGGAGTGGTGGACAGCGTTTGATGGAGAGGGGAGCAGTGGGAAGTCTGGAGAGAATGGAAAAAGAAGTCCAACCCAGGGCTTGGATTTAGGAGGCTTAGCAGCAGTCACTTCTACATGATCGGCTTGAGTAGGGTAGGGAAGTAGGGAAGGAACAAGACGGGTGACAGGGAAATGCTGGGGAGAAATTGAGGTTGGAGAGTGTTTGCCAAGGCCTTGCTTTTTCTGAAACATCGCCAGTCCAGGAGCCAGACGGTGCTTTGACTTATGATTTCACAGAGGCTCCCAGGTCTCACTTTCGATTTTATAGATAGGTGAATGCATTATGCAAGGCATGGTGGCACACAGCTACAATCCCAGCATATAGAAGGCAAAGACTGGAAGATCTTTGGGTTCAAAGCCAACTTGAATTCCATAATGAGACACGGTCCTAAGAAATGAAGGGACCAATCCAAAGCCAAAGAAAACTAAAAATGAGAGGCAATAGCAAACATCACCCTTGAAAACTCGAAACTCTGTCTTCTATTCGTGGCCAGGGCATAAGGGCGATAAAGTGTTGTTTCTCAAATGTCCTGTTCTGTTTTTAGACTCCGGAAATCATGGGTCTTCAACCACCCAGGGCCCCGCAGCCACCCAGACCTCTCCGACCACACACATTTCAGAGCCTCCTCCATCTCAGAACTTCAGTGGCTACTACATTGGTGTTGGGCGAGCCGACTGCACAGGACAAGTATCGGATATCAATTTGGTAAGTAAATGTCTGGGCTCCTTAAATAGGGCATGGAATAAGCAATTTTATTTTATTATGTGCTATCCTTCTTTTCTGATTATCATGTAATCGTTTCTAGCTTTTGTGTTGACATAGCTGCTGTCTAGCACTAAGAATATTATCCTATAAGAAAAACCAGTTTTCAAAATTCAATTATCACAAGTCTTTTTTTTTTTTTTTACTTGTATTGATTCTCTGTGAATTTCACATCATACATTCAGAGCCCACTTGTCTCCCTGGCCCCTCGCATCTGCCTTCTGCCCTTGCAACCTCCCCGCAAAACAAAGTCAAATTTAAAAGAAAAACCAAAACTCACAACAAAGACCTAAAACCAAAGCAAACAAAACAAAACAAGAAGGAAGAATCTTACTGAAGGTGTAGTGTGGCCTGTTGAGACACACAGTTTACCCTTTCGTCTTTTCATCCTTACTTGCAAGTGTTCCTTACCACAAGTCACTGGTCTGGCTCAAGTCCTCTGGCTTGCTCAACTCCACCAATAATGGGCTCTCATTGAGGCTCCTTTTGGAGACCCTGTTGTTGTCCTGTGTCATGGAGATGGTACTGTTTGGGATCTGTAGATTCATCCCCTTCACAAGCTCTGACCGTTTATAGATTTGATGGATGCTGGGGTGGACCAACTCATAGCCCTTGTTCTGGGCCTGGGTGGTGGCTGGGTTGGCCAGCTCTCTAGTTTTCTGTCATTGTCACTACCTGGCTGAGCTCTCCATCACTGCCCAGGCCAGCTAATCCAATGCAGCCTACAACAAGAAGCAGGGGCAATTCTGCTCTCAGGCCATCAGATCTGAGTCCCTTGTAGATGGAAGTTTCTGTCCCACCCAGTCCTGTAGCCATTCAGTCCCTCCAAAACACACAGAGGCTTCTATTAATTATACACTGTTTGGCCTATTGCTCAGGCTTATTACTAACCAGCTCTTATGACTTAAATTCACCCACAATTCTTGTCTATGTTTAACCACGTGGCTTGGTACCTTGTCTCAGTAAGGCATTCTAATTTTGCTTCCTCTGCATCTGGTAGGTAACTGACTCTTTGCCTTTCCTCTTCCCAGAATTCTCCTAGTTTGGTTGCTCCACCTATACTTCCTGTCTGACTACTGGCCAATCAGTATTATATGAAGTTAGTACAAGTGACAAATCTTTACAGTGCACAAGAGCATAATCCCACAGCAGTCCCCCTCACTCATATCACCAGGGCCAGGCAAGGGACGGGGTCCTCTCTCCTGTTTGCTGTAGGGGCAACATGAGGTGGGGGTGGGATCAGCTCTCCCGTTCTCACGCCCTCAGAGCTGGCTCACTCGGGATCCCGAACAACAGGATAAGCTGTAGTGTGCTGCCCAGGCAGAACACAGAACTCACTTTGCTATGCGCCATGTCTTGTGTTGGACAGAGCTAGTTATTTCCTTCTCATGGCCCCGGGTTAGCTCTCGCTCTTGCCACAGGTAGCAAAGCATTTAGAAGGGTCAGCTGTAGTGTACTGTCCTGACCTGGACGGGAAGCAGAGGCTGCTTTCTCCGGCACTGCAGTTGATGAGGATCAGGGCTAGCTATTCTACTCTTGTGACCTCAGGGCCAGCCCTTTCACCTGCCACAGGTAGCAATGGGCAGAGGACGGGAGGACATCTTTGCCTCACCCATGCCATCACACAGCAGACTAGGGGCTTGCTGGGTCAGTTCTCCTGCCCTCACGCCCTCAGGGTTGACTCATCTGTGCCCCAGTCCACAGGGTCAACTCTAGTGTGATTCCCAGGTGAGGGGTGGGGTCATCTTTCCCAAGTGTGGAGTTGAGTTCTCCCCTGAAGGGTGGGGCGTACCTGTGACAATACCCATCAAGGGGCAGGTGATACCAGGGCCAGTGGAGGGTGGGGCCAACTCAGTACAGCATGGTACCAATGACCCCAGTGATAACACAAGCCGTGGGAATCACTACAGCCCACAGCTGCAACTGGGCCATGGAACCAGACATGGCCTTTGGTCTTGATGCCACAGGGGGGCTTGTGGGCTGGGGAGAGAGGCAGATCTGGAGAGGTGAGGGTGGTGAGGAATGGCCTGATGGGACTGGCCAGCTGGCCTCCCAAGTCCAGGGAGATTCCTTGGCCTGGGCTGTAAACAAGGGCCAGGTCTTGATCTCAGCCCTGGCACACCCAGTGGGCATGTGTTGATGTCTGTGGCTTATGTCATCACTGGGGGCCCCACAAGAGCCTGTGGTCTGGACCACCATGGGGGGTCGTGTTTGTTGGAGTGTTTCACTGCTGTGGGGGACACCAACTGGATAGCCTGCACTCATTCACCAGAGGCCATGGTGGCAACCTGACCTGGGCTGCTACCAAGGACCATGGTCCTGCTGCAGCTGCCCCGCCTTTTACTCTCTCAGCACAGTGGTGACCACCTGTCCAACATCAGGGCTCTTGATTGGGTCACTGGTGGCACTTGACTAAACACTGTCCATACTAGCCACAAGGGATGGCATGGAGTTGTTGCCTTTTCTCTTTGCCATGCCCAGGCCTAGAGACCTCTGGCAGCACTTGGTATGATGGTACCTCTGGCACTGGGCACAGAGCATCCCCACAGACCTTAAAGTCTGGAATTTGAGGGGGTACCATCTGTGTCCATCCTACAAGTCCTTTTTAAAGTCAACTGATGATTTTTTTGTGAGTGGATCCATACATTCTGACCTTTCCTATTTGCTAGTTTTGGGGTGAGAAGCCAGAAGATCTCTGAAGATTTGAGATTAGAAATCTCCCACTTTTAAAATATAGACAAATATAGATTTTGGTTTCTGCTTGTTTGTTTTTGTTTTCATATTTATTTATTTGTTTTGAGACAAAGTTTTGCCAAGTGAATTTTGGCTGACCTGGAACTCACCATGAAGACCAGGCTGACCATGAACTCGTGAAGATACACCCGCTTTTGCCCTCTCAGTGTTGGAATTAAAGGCAAGGGTCGCTATGTCAGCATAGACAAAGACAGCTAAAACTGTAAATTGAGAAGGGGCCAGCATCAAGCGCTTCCATGACTCAGAGGCAGCCTGTCGTCTGCAGCATACCAATTGTGGAAATACCCACTCACCTCGCTGCTTGCCCAGGAAACAAGAGCAGGAAGTGGTCTGCTGGAATTTGCTCCCTTCTAGCAAATACTCTTAATGCTCTATGGCTTATGCCAAGCTGTCTGTTGGGAAGAGTAACCCTGAACTATAAACCCTAACTGAACACTCTTCATGAATGGGAAGGCGAAGAGTAGAGGTGGCCATTGGAAGACTTGGGTATAGTCCCAACGGATGGTGAGAGAAGGGTCACAGAGTGCCCGGTCTTACTTGGCTTAGTCTAGAGAATGATGAACCCGGTAAAAAGCTGAGTGAAGATGGGGGAGGGGAAGCAGTACCTTTCTTCTAAGAACTTAGCAGAAAAGCATCTCATCAAAGGCTTGGGAAGGCCCCTGAAGGTGCAGCCACCTGCTCACTCCTTACAGAGAAGGACAGACAGTCTGATCAGTACTCTATCTCGAGTTTGTCTTCTTTGCATTTTTGGGAACACACACACACACACACACACACACAGACACAGTCTCACTGAACCACAGAGTCACAATGATTTTCTCTTTGTGTGTCCGAACGGTCTCTCCTGGTATTACTGCGCCTGCATCCTAGAAAAGCTCAGTGACTTTCTCTCCTTTCAGATGGGCTATGGCAAAAGCGGCCAGAATGCACAGGGCCTCCTCACCAGGCTGTACAGCCGCGCTTTCATCTTGGCGGATTCAGATGGGTCAAATCGGATGGCATTTGTCAGTGTTGAACTATGTATGATTTCCCAACGACTCAGGCTGGAGGTAAGACTTGAAATGGCAGGGCAGGGGGTGGGGCAGGGGATAGTCTGTGAATGCCCACGGTGGGAACTCCACAGGCTTGCCCTCTCAACTAAAGAGTATCTCCCATCTTCAATGTAAGGACAATTACACAGGCAGATGCCCTTTGTTATTGAAGTCTAAGTGTTTGTTCCTTTCTAAAACCGGCTCCCGGTTATGCTGATGGCTCCTCATTGTTAAGAATGCAAATGTTCTCTGAAAGCTTGCTATTGACCACTTCCTTTCACAGGGATTCTCACGTAGTCATCCTTGTCAGACACCCCAGAGCACCACCTGGTCACTCGCCTTCTTCTCTAGTTTGCACACGATTGAGGATTCGTGTAAGGAATCAGTTGAGGACTGAAATTGAGCTTTGCAAGGAGGTTGACCATGAACTGTTAATGGAAGGAAATGGTTGATGGTCACATGAAGGGGCTGTTATGCCAGTCTGGTTATTGTAAGATGAGTTGGAAAATCGCTTTGGTTGTTTAAAGAATCTTCATCCTTACCCTACTGTAGAATGTGACAGAATTTGATGCCCCCTCCTCGGAATGTAGAGATTGATACTTACCTGTGTAGATGGTTGGGTGAGCAGAGAGGCACATAAAGGGTCCTGAGTTGCTTGAGGCCTTAAGGAGCAGAGAAAGAGGAAGAAGGAAGAAGAGAGAGGACCCCAGGCAGGAGAGGAAGGAGGGGGGAATCCAGTGCAGTCATAGGACCCTCGCCAGACTCCTAACCAGTTTTAAAGGCCTGATCCAGAGCTACTTTCTATGTAGGCTCAGATCTAGTGGCGACTATGACCTGGGAGTGTGCGCAGACTCACCGGCATGAGAAAGAGGGAGAGAGGTGTAAGGCCGACCAGAGAAGTGACCAGGGATCAGTCATGTAGGCTGGTGTTCTGTCACTCTCTCTTGTTGAAAGCTTTGCTGCTGTGCTGTGTGGAGGGTAGTGATGACACAGCCCGAAGGTACGGTCTGGTGTTGTCACTATTGCGAGTGTAGTGGGAGCCTCTCCCATGTGTAGACAGGACGAGGGAGTTAAGTATTTTCCTCCCTCCTACACAAACAATACAACCCTGAGCTGGCTCTGCTATTATCCCCAGACAGGATCTTAGAGGAGGGGAGTCACCTTCCAAAATTAAGGTAGTTCTTAGCAAATGCTAGAGCTGGGTTATGAAAAAACTGCATTCTCAAAAGAGACATTAACCCCAGACCCTTTATCTCAGACAGTGTCTCATGCAGACTGTGAGGGCCATAAAGTCACTGTATAGCTAAGGATAACTTTGAACTCATGATTTTTCTGCCTCTACATCCTCTGCATACCAGGATTACTTGTGGTTTCTGTGGTGTTGGGGATTGCGCACAGGGATTTCTATACAGAACGTCTTTCTCCCTCTTCTGCTCGCGTTCCCAAGAGCATTTGCAGCAGGGTGGAACAGAAAGGGAAGACAAAGAAGTAAGCAGTAGACAGGACTGTAACTGCTTTGTTCCGGGCAAACACAACCTTCCTTTCTTGAAAGCAGACCACGGTTGTCTGTAAGAGTTACTTGCAGGCATGGCTAGCTTGTCAGCATCTTAGTTCTTTCCCTTCAGTCTCTACCAGAGGCTGCGCTTTAAGATGGCTGTGAGCAGTTTTGTTCAACAATCCAAGATTCATAATTACTATCTTTCTTAAGAGCTCAGACTTGACTCAGCATGAAGAAATGTATTTAATTCTAAGTTAGAGTTTATTAGGGATGAGATGAATGGGGGAGGGACTTTAAACTTGACTTTCACTCTGTGTTTTCCCATTTTCTTGTCCTATTAGAGAACTGTGAGAACAACGGTCTTTGGTTTTAATCCAGCTCCATGGTGGTCCAGTCATTGATCATCTTCCCTTCTGATAGATTTTTTTTTTTTTTCAGTGACTGTGGTAGTTACTAGGGGAATATAGCGGAGGGTTGAGGCCTTGGTACTAGTGTCAAAGTCAAACAAAAGAGACAGAAACTCGCTGGGATGGAGCCGAAGGCTACTTTGTCAGAGGGTTGCTAGTTAAAGCTTGTCATTTTCTTTCCACGGTATTGCTTAGGTGAATGCGGCATAGTTAGGGTTCTCTAGAGGAAAAGAACTGATAGATAGGAAAATATTTTTTTTAAAAATGTATTTTATTAAATCACCTTCCTTTGAAACCGTAACAACAGTTGTCTCACAGCCCAGAGGCTGAGAACCGGGCCCTTGAGGCAGGGAGCCTCTGCAGTGGGAGTAGCCAGCTCCACAGTAATTGACTCACACAAGAGAGACTGATAGTTTCTGGGTATCTCAGCAGTCTCCATCTGGCACTGAGGTCCTGTAAGGTTCTGGGGAGAGCTACGGATCCTCAGTCAGTGATGGGAGCCTGGGAACACTGGTTCTAACACCAACAGAGGACTCTGGAGCAGCAGCAAACAGGGTAGATTAATTCAGCAATGAGAGAAAAAGGTGGAAACATTTCCTTGTCTGGGCTGCTACCCAAAGGTCCTGCTCACATTTGGTGTAGGTTTTCCCATATAAATAAAGGCAATTAAGAAAATTCCTCGGTAATTATTTCTTCTTCTTTAGGTTTATTTATTTTATTTTATATGAGTGAGTGTTTGCCTGTATGTATGGAAACATATATGCACAGTACCTAAAGAGGCCAGAAGAGGACACAAGCTCTCCTGAAACAGTTATAGACTGTTATGAGCAGTCATGGGGTGCTGGGAACAGAACCAGGGTCCTCTACAAGAGTTGCAGGTGCTCTTAGCCACTGAACCATCTCTCTAGCCCCCTATTCTGGTAATTCTAATTTGTGGCAAGTTGATTTTAAAAACAGTCATCGTATATGGAAACCTTGGGGGCATAGATAGGCTAATGAGGCAAAATACTTCACATGGTCTTCTGTTTTCCTTTAATGACCACAAATGGGAGCAAGGATTTAGTTAATGAAGAAGAGAGTAAATTGTTATCTCTGCAGATTGAATGCACCTTAGTGCACAAACTCCTTTCCTGTTAGACCAATTGTGTGCTGGAACTGGATGGCATTAGTTCTTGAGAGACGCCGCTAGTTGATGCTTTGTGATTGATACTTTAAAAGACATATTATTCTCCCTGTTTAAAATTTTTTATTACTAATTAAACAATAATGACTTTTTTTCCTGGCCCAACCAGTTCCCCACCTTCCTCTTCTCTCTCCCTCCAGTCCTTCCGTCTGCCCCCTTCTCCACGCCCAACTTCTGCTCCATTCCTTCCTTCTCCCTCTCCTTCCAAAACTGTGCAGGCCTTCCATGTATATCAGCCAGCCATGGGAAATCAAGTTGCAGCAAGACTAGGCACCTCCTTTCCTGTTAAGGCTGGATGAGGCAACCTGGCAGTGACTGACACTTTTATGGTGTCATTGTAATGATGTGCCACTGAGAAGTAACAGTATGAGTGACTGTCAGTTGGCAGGTGATTAAACAGAATCATGATTAGCTGCTCAGCATCGTATTACCATTTTTTTCTGTGTTTTCTTCATGTGTGTGTGTACATATGTGTGTGTTCATTGACTGACTAATGTAGTGAACATTTGCTAACGTTCCTTTATCTACTGCTAAACAAGGAAATTCAGAAACCTTGTGGCTCAAAGCAGTACCCAGCTGGTTTGGCTGCAGTCGGTGTCTGTGTGTTTAGATGCTGTGAATGGGGGGGTGCTTCTCACTCATATATCTCACATGTTAGTGCCGACAGGATGGTTCCTTCCTATGCAAGTCCTCCGCTAGATTCCTGGGGTGACCTCACACGCGGTAGGTGGTTTAATGTTGACCAACAAGTGCAATAGTCTGTGTCAAAGAACAGAGGATTCGCTATCTTGCAAAGCGAGGCTGTGAGGCCTTTGCTGACTCTGGGATGCTTTTCCTGGCACAAGCAGCTTCTTTTCTTTCATTTAAACACTTGACAAACAGAGCCGCTCTTTAGGGAGACCCCTCTTTACCCCTCACTATTTCCCTTACCCTGCAATGTTTTCCCGCACAGAGTTCATCACTGTGTAGATTAACAGCACATAATTATTTTTGGTTTTCTCTTTCATTATAAGAAAACACCTTCGAGGTTAAAACAATGTATTTCTGTCTGCGAGAAATGCTAGATTTTGAAAGAGGAATAGATGAGAGTTGTATTTCACAGTCTTAGACCTGGAGTTTGATCTCTGCTACTCCTTAGATTAGTGGGAAAATTAACTTTTGTATATCAGTGTTCTCAGCTGAAAAATAAGGTTGATAATTACTGCTTTGGGGGTTTCTGTGAATATTTTAAATAGTATAATGTACATAAAATGTCTAGCCAATGCTATACTAGCACATTGCAGGCCCCTGCAAAATGTTGGCATCTGCTGGCATCATTGCGCTTGTTACTACGATGAGCAATGTGGAGGGAGGGGCCGCTTGAAAAGGAGGTGGTCGGGGCAGACCTGTGCTTGAGCTCTTCAGAACCCACTTTCCTGCAGAGATGCCATGGATCCTTCTTAGTTCTATGTTTTGCTTTCTTTCAAGGTCCTGAAGCAGCTACAGAGTAAATATGGCTCTCTGTACCGAAGAGACAACGTTATCCTGAGTGGCACTCACACACACTCAGGTCCAGCAGGATATTTCCAATACACACTCTATATACTAGCCAGTGAAGGCTTCAGCAATCGAACCTTTCAATACCTGGTGTCTGGCATTGTGAAGGTAGGTGAAGAGCTCCCTACTGGCTGCAGTTCACTGTTCACAGGGACATTTCAGAACTGGTTTAGTGTTATGCAGAGAAATTCCCTGGAGGATTGGGGTCTGAGTTCACTTTTGGTGTCTGCCTTTCTTCCTCTTTTCCAGTGTTACCTGAGGGAGATCTGTCTCTATACAGCTCAGAAACTAATATTCAGGAAATGATAGAGGATGCTATAGTCTCCTCCCCCAAAAGGAGAGAGAACACCTAAGGGACTCAGCTGTGACAGGGTTTTTATAAGGAGGGAAAGGAGGTGCTGTGGGCTGGGGACCAGTATGCAAAAAGTCCACATGCTAAGCAAGTCGGGACTTTGTCATCCAGACATCCCTTGTGGCTAGAGAAACTGCTGCAGATAATATACTACTTTCTGTAAGTTAAACAGCATAGGAATTGTTGGTTTAACATGGTTTGTGTTAGTTAGTACTCAGAATTAACAAAAACAAAAAGGTAGGATTACCTGATGGCCATTGGGCATCGTATTAATGCAAAGAAATATCCTTTAGCAGTTCATTTCTTAATCCTTCAGGAGTAGCTTTTCGGGTACTGATTGACGCTCACTCTTGCATGACCCTATTCGGTTCCTTTTGTCTCCTTCCCTTTGCTTACTCCCATCCTTCATCAGCCCCCACCCTCCCAATTCCTCTCCCATTCCTGACTTGGGCTCTTTTCTCCTTCCTCCCTAGTTGTCTTCAAGCTTACAATCATTTCTTGTGTGAGATTCTATCAGTGTTCTCTCTCTCTCTCTCTCTCTCTCTCTCTCTCTCTGTCTCTCTCTCTGTCTCTCTCTCTGTCTCTCTCTGTCTCTCTGTCTCTCTCTGTCTCTCTCTCTCTCTGTCTCTCTCTGTCTCTCTCTCTCTCTCTCTCTCTCTCTTTTTGCCTTTCAGAGTTAGTCCTTCTCTCTCTCTTTTTCCTCCACAAAATTAACCCCACAAAGACAGGCTTTCCTTTACAATATTTTTATACTGTGTTTAGTAATGTGTTAAAGGTTTATAAAATAAATGTCATGGTTTGTAAGAAATATTAATTATAAAAGATCCCAGTAGAGCAGATTGGGAACTACATGCTACACACCTTATGAGAGCATAGTTTGTTTTGTGAATTTTTGTTTTAGTGAGTGTAAGTTAATATATACTAAGTTGTGATAAAAATGTCCCTTCATGGCTTCCAGTTAAAGATGATTGAAAACAAAGAGGATGATGAGATCAAGAGGAAAATTGAATACATTTTGTTCCAGAGTGGTAGAAGTCAAGTCTCCCATTTTGGCCCTAAAATTATAACATTTTTCATGACCTAGCAGACCACAGAGCCCAAGAGATGGAACTCTTGTGGGTTGTGACTTATAAGTACCAAACATCCTTACCCATCACTTCCCTTCCCTTCCCTCCAGAATGATGCTGGTCCCGTGGGTCTCCAGCCTTTCCTTACATTGGGGGCACATAAGAAACAATGAAGGGTGTCGGCGACATCTTCTATTGGCCTTGCTCAACATCTCCACAAAAATGCATGAACTTACAACTCTTTATTCCTTTATTTTTTGAACTTTCAGAGCATTGAGATAGCACACACAAATCTTAAACCAGGCAAAATCTTTATCAACAAAGGAAACGTTGCTAATGTGCAGATCAACCGAAGCCCCTCTTCTTACCTGCAGAACCCGCCGTCGGAGAGAGCGAGGTCAGTGGGAATCATGCAGACGGTGTAACTGTGTGTTTTTCACTGAACAGCAACAAACTCTAAGGGCAGAGCTGGTAAGTTCTAGGGTGTAGTGGGTCCCAGAAGAGTAATAAAGAAGATAACTTTAACATGTTTGTCTCAGGCAAGAAGAAGCAAGAAATAAATGTAGAGACAGACATGGATTCTTTTCACCATCCCCGCATATTGTTGTCCGTGGGAAACCCCGTGGAGGCTTACGAGCCTGTGACCCTGCAGGGAGTTACTGTTTTCTACTGTGTCGCGTTTGGAGACTTCTCACCCCCTTTGTTGGGTCTCGGTTGCTCCGTCTATAAAATGGAGATTCCAATGTGTAGAGCACATCATTTAAGGAGCAGGGCTTATTCCATCTTATTATTATGTGTTGTTCAGATGCATCATCTTAGTCTACCTGAGCAGAACATGGAAGGTGAGAGAATTGAGAGAAAGAGCCAGATAGGACACAATCATAACTAAACGGAGCAGCCAGCGGACTGTGCGAGGGCTCGGTGCTTTTATAGTGATGAGCCAGGCTTGTGAACGATGAGAAGAGATGCGTGGGTACTGTGGCAGCTTACAGTGACATCTCAGTTCTACCTCGGCTGCTTGACAGATTACATCAGTCTAGTTGCCAAGGCTACTTATTTTTAGAAGTTATAATCCGATTTCCCTTGAAAAGATGGAGAATTCTGGGGTTTCAGGTCTTGACTGACCTTCGTTTGCAATCTGTGTCCTTCTGAAGAGATTCTACTGAAAGTTGGTATTAGTAGGCACTTCAAACATAAATTCAGTTTGTAAGAGACACATCCACATCATATAATACCATGCATATGATGTAAAAATGTATTTTAGCTTCAGTTAGTTGATCATGGCTGCAGTGTACAGCTGCATGCTCTTTACTCTGGAGTTCACGAAGAAGCATTAAATTTTATTTATTTTTATTAGTGTGTGTGTGTGTGTGTGTGTGTGTGTGCGCGCACGTGTACATATGTGTATTGAAAGAACTCATACCACAGCACGTATAAGGTAGCCAGAGGACACCTTCTGGGAGCTTGTTCTCTCCTTTCTTTTTTATGATTTCCAGAGACCAATTTCAAGTCTTCAGACTTACCTGGCCAATGCCCTTATCCATGGAGCCATCTCCCCCACCCCTATTTTGTTTGTTTTTGTGTCTGCGTCTGTTGTCAGTAGGAGCTTAGGGTCAGTTTCTAACAAACACTGACCAAGTTTCTTTATTTGGCTGACAGGTATTCTTCAGACACAGACAAGGAAATGGTAGTCTTGAAAATGGTAGATTTGAAAGGAGAAGACTTGGGCCTTATCAGGTAATCCATCCTCTTTCTTTCCCACTCTCCCTCCCTTCTTCCTTCCCTCCCTCTCTTCCCTCCCTCTCTCCCTCCCTATATGAATGCCTTTTCATAGTTACCGGAAGAATAAAAAGATGCTTAATGAGTGGCATTAAGTGCTGAGAATTAGTTGTATGGATAGAAATCCAGGCTTGGCATCAAGCACATATGGATGGATTCAGCCATGAGAACTTGGGCATGGTTCTTAGCCTCTAAGTGCTAAGCACACTGCTTATAAATTAATCAAAAGAAAAATGACTCAAGTGAGGGATTTTAGTGGTAATCTCAGCATATATGTACCTGTCTCATGATATAAAGACCAAGTAGAGTCGTTTTGCTTTGATTTTCATGGTGCTGGATGGAGATGGAGCCCAGGGTCTTACGCATATTAGGCTTGCTCTACCACAAAGCTGCACCCCTAGCCTTTAAGGTTCTAAGACAGGATTTTATTCCATAGTTCAGGCTGGCTTTGTCTTCCTGTGTAGCCCAGGCTGGTCATGAAATAACCATCCTCTTGTCTCAACCTGAATGCTGGTGTGTGCTACCATGGCTAGTAACACAGCAAATGTTACTGTTTCTCACTTTCTCAAGATCTAACATGTGAACTTCTGTGATGTATTTTCCTAAAAGAATAAAATTTAATACAAGACAATGCCCCCCCCCCCAGGGACAGAAGCTGAGCTGACATCACCCAAGGCTGGAAAAGAGGCAAAACTACAGCTTAGCCCAGATTTTGACATGGTTTTGTGAAAGGGACATCATGCAGGAAAGCATAGACCCAGTTTTCTTCAAAGAGAGTGTGTTTGTCTTCATCTGCCATTTTTGTTCACTGCATTTGAACTGATCTAGGAATTGAGTAGGTGGTCTAGCATTGGTCTAAACACTTTGACCTTTGGACTTAAGAGCTATAAAAATGCCCTCAGAAAGTTTCTGGGAATGCTTGGTGCTACAGTAAAGTATCTTGGTTTACCTCTGGGCTGTCATGTTCTCAGCTATGTGACTTTAGAGATCCATTATGTGACTGTCTTATCCCAAGCTTACTATGGGTTAAAGTGAGTCCTTTCATAGACTCATTAGGAGATAAAATAGTCAAAGGACCATAAGATAAAGACGATCACAAATATTGTTCAATAAGGGATGATGAATGAATTAATGTATTGTGTTCATTAATGCTGCGAGGCATTGGGGTATATAGTACTGAGTTGTTTCAAGAGTGTTTCTTGAACTGAACTTGGAAGGAGTTAAGGATTTCTCAGGAAGACTTGAAAAACAGTGAGTTGGGTTACAGTGTCCAGGACAGGGTGACGAAGGGAATTGAGCTTCAAGCTCAAGTTGTAGAGTACATTAGTATGAACTATTTAGGAGAAGATTGGGACCAGAACATGTACCTCTACTTAGTTTTCCGGAGTAGCCCACAATTGGTGGGCATGGGGCCTTGCCTTTACTCTTTCGATTTAGCGCTTGTCTGAATGATTGAAGTCTCTTACGATTGCTTCTTACTAGCTTTGAATCATTCAGCAATGGTATCAGGCAATTGAAACACCTAGTTTTAGGACCAAGATGTTCTGTGATGCTTTCTAAGTCACCATATTGCAGATCTGGAAGTCCCAGAGTCAACTGTCAAGATCTTAGCAAAGCTTCTCCATCTGCTATGCTTGACATCCTACAGTAACTTGCTATTGATTCTGCTGCTACCCCACGTTCTTTTTGACCTAACTGTTCCTGCCTCTTGCCACATAGTGATAACTGTTCTATGAATACATTAAAAAAATACAAGATAGACATGAGCCACTGTTGTCATAGGACCTTCAGCCCACTGATGGAAACAGAAGGCCTTTAAGTGTCATAAAATACACATAAAATGATTGGGCTAAATGCTAGTAATTGTATAATTAATCCTAGCTGGCTTACATGTTTAGAAAGGAATAGGTATGGGGCTTTCCTAAGGGAATTTGACCCTGCCAGAAAGATTGGAAAATATTTCCCAGAGGAAGAAGTAGCAGTACTAAAAACCAATTATTAATGACAAAATGGGGGATGAGAGAAATGTTTAGTATCCATGGAGAGGCACGGGCTGTTCCATTTGCACAACTGATAGGATATCTGGTATCTAGAGACCAGAGGGCAGGGCGTATGAGACAGAGTCACAGATTAGATATAAAGTAAAGATTTTTTATCTTGTCCAGTGTCGTGGTGCATACAGCTTATTTCAGCACTCAGGAAAGCAGTCCAAAGTTCCAGTCCAGTCCAGTCTACATATTGAGACCTTATCTCTAAAAGCCAAACTAGAAACAAAACAAAAATAAAATAGCAACAAAGCCAGGAGAAATTTGGGGTTAAGGCCAAGAGAATTGTTCATTCAAGTATTTTACTGTGAGGTCAGGAGCCAGGACTTGAAGAGTTAGGAAGAGTTGGGACTTGAGAAAGGAAATGAAGTTATAGGAGCCAAACTGGTCCACAAACCACACGATATTCTGTACCTGTCAGCCTCCATTGCTCTGGTTGGTCCATGGAAGCATTATTTCCTAGTCCCCGCCCCCACCACCAAGCAAAAGCACTGATTGTCCTCTGGACAAAGAAGCATGTCTGGGGTGTTCTGAACCATGAAGTGAGACAGAAGCTATGCGCCATCTGTAAGAGCCACTTGATGGATTCTGGAAGTCATATCTGTCTGTCATTCAAGGCAGGAAATATGGCGGAGAGTTAAGAAATCCTGATGTCAGAGCCTGTGAGGGAAGAAAGGAAAACCATGTCTCTTTCTTCTAAACCAAATGAGACAGCCTTACAAGGGCAGAGCAGATAGCCGGAGTGCCGGTTCTGGAGAGGGAAAGGACCAGCCCTTCCTGACACACAGGTCCCTTTGAACATGGCTGTGAGTGGCAGCTGAGAAAACTTGGACTTCTTCCCTCAGGAAAAATACAAAGGAGCAGGCTTGAGCTTGCCTTCCTTCCCTTTGTGCAGTAGAGTGCTCTCTCCTCCCTCCCTCCTTTCCTCCCTCCCTCCCTCCCCTCTTTTCCCTAGCCCCATTTCTTCCCTAGCCCCTCCCCTATGCCACCCCCTTTCTTTCCTAGTCTTCCACCGTTTCCCCTTCCCTCCCTGTGAGTAGTTTCTCCCTTGCCTTCTATTTTGTATCTTGCAAATCCTTCAGTTCTTGCCAAAAGGGACCCGGAAGGGTGGCCTTTGAAGGAACATTTGAGAAACAACAAGGGTACTGATGTGTGAAAATCCTTGGAATAATTTGTGTAGGAATCTAGCAAAGTCCATTGTGTGGAAATGCCCGAACCATGTGGCTTTCTAGGACTCAGAGACACGGTATGTTTGTGTAAATATTACATATGGCCTTCTACGACCGTGACTGTGTAAGTCACTGTGCCTGACTCTCTGTTCTCAGTGGCTCCCTCTTTTCTACCCTGTCCACTTCCCCCATCCTGTTCACTTGACATCACTCACATAACAAAGGCTAAAATTTCAGTAGCAACTTTTCAAGAAACCATTTAAAAAACACTGAAGCAGGGTCCCATGGTGTAACACTGTCCATAGACAGATGATGTCCCAGCCCAAAGTCCCCAGAGCTGCAATTACAGGCATGTACCACCGTGGTTTAGTTAGACAAGTCTGCATCTTGTCTTTTTTTTTTTTTTTTTTCTCCATTTCACCTCATCCTTGTTTTCTCCGCCAGCATTAGCTCTGCTTTGGGAGGCTCTGGTCCCTGTCCCTATGGGCCTTTCCTGTCCTGCTCTTTCTGAGTTGCTCTGACAGCCACCACTGCCTCTCAGCCTTGATCTTCCTTCCAGCTGTGCTTTGTTCTTCTCCAGGGAAGTTGAGATGGCCGTGTGCCTCCTGCTAGATCTGGTACTTCTTCTTGGAAAGGAAAGGCGCTTGATAAGGCCTTTCATGTGCCAAAGTAATGGCCATTGCCTGATAACATTCCTGTATCTCAGCTTTGGAAAACAAAACCATAAAAACCAGGCAGAAGACCTTGAACTTGTTTGATTGTTGAGTACCTGGAAAGTTCTTAACCAGAAGAAATCTATGGAATTATTATTTTTTCTTTTCTTTCCCTTCTTTCTTTTTGTTTTTTAAAGACTTTTTATTAATTTACTATGTATTTGGTGTTCTGATTGTATGCATGCCTGCAGGCCAGAAGAGGACACTAGATCTCATTACAGACCTTTGTGAGTCACCCCCTGGTTGCTGGGAATTGAACCCAGGTCCTCTGGAAGAACAGCCAGTGCTCTTAATCTCTGAGCCATCTCTCCAGCCCCGGTGCTATTTTTTTTCTAATCCAAATTTTGTTTTCCAGCATGTGAATAAAAAACATGGAAAATTTAGCGGTGTAGACAGGAAAAATAAAATCAACCATACAATTATCCCACTGTAAGCTCGCTATGGTTAAGAGTTAATCTTCCCATATAGAAACAGTTGTAAGTAAGTGTGAATGAGAGAACACTCAGTGAGGGTGGCTGATCATGCTCACTCTCTTCCCCCCACAAAGCATTAAACTTCAAAATAGCATGAAAATATCAAGATGTTACCTTCTCACACTGAGACATTCAAACCAATTCTTGGTTGCTTGTTTGATTTTGTGGCATCTCTCTTCCTATCTTTAAATACTTTTTGACTCAAAGTCGGTGCAGTTTTATTAAATATAACGAATTCAACTCTTTGCAGGGGAGCGGTCTCAATGTATTTTTGAAAATCACTTCTTCAATCTTTCTTTGTTCTTTGGTTTGAGGAGGGTGCTTCTTGAAAACGCTGTATATTTATTTATTTTTGACACAGAGTTTCTCTGCTGGCTGTCCTGGAACTAGCTCTTATAGACCAGGTTGGCCTTGAACTCACAGAGTTCCACCTGCCTCTGCCTCCCAAGTGCTGGGATTAAAGGCCTGCGCCACCACCTCCAGGCCATTTTTTGTTTCATATTTGACAATCTCCATCCTGTTTTCAGAAACTGATCATTCTACATCTGGGCTTTCGTGTGTCTCCCTCTGTGTGAGATTTGCTTCTTGTCTTCAATACTTCGCTCCTGTCCCATCTCTCGCTTTTGGATAGAAAGAGATTTAAAAGTCGCCTTTACATGGCAGATCGTCGTTTTCAGTGATGCCAGTGGTGACAGTGTCTCTTGATTCAGAAGACCTTGCCAGTCCCCTTTAATAAGCCAGAAGTACTTCTCTAGCCTGGTCCTGTGATTTTAGCAATGACATTGTCCTAGTGATGGCCATAGTTTCTTGTTATTTAAAAGACTTTCATATTCACACAGTTTTCAAATTGTGAACTCCAAGGAAAAATTTGTGAATAAAAGTCATCTGTTAATATTGAGGATCCGAGTTAACATCTAGGGACATTTTATGGCATGGTCATTTTAACTTTTGCCAAAAACGCTAGAAGTTCTTTATAAAGTGGGGCTTTATTATTTATAAAGTTTTATTTTTTATTTAGCAATACCTTATGGATATGTTTCAGTATTAATGATTTTCATATTACCATTTAAACCTGTTTCGTAGTACTCCATACTGCATTCCATTGTATCTTGCAATTCGAATGTAAACTTCACATTGTGGGAATATGCTTGACTCGCCATTGTCATAACAATTCCTCCACAAATCTACATTTGCCAGAGATTCTTCCAGCTGCTTTCTTGCAGCTGGGACTCTGAACCAAGGGAATACTTAACTTTAAAGCATTAACTATGTGTTGCCTTCCTGATGCTCTCGCTGTAAAGGTGAGCAGTGTTCCCTCTCGGACTCCAGCTAGCCCCGATGGTATCATCCATCACTGTGCCCATCCAGAAACAGACTTAGGAAAATCAAAGTGCTATTGGTTTCCTTTGAAGTTTTTCACTTCCTAGTTAGGCTGAGTTTTCACAAATCACCCTTGTTGATAATGTCCTGTTTTTCTACTGTTGATTTCTTGGTCAGATTGTAAAGATAGACTTTTGTTTGTCATTACTACATGGAATCCACCCAGAGTATCTCCCCGGTATCGTTACAGCAAAGGCCTTTCTTGGGCAGGATTTTTGATAATGAGAAAGGGATCGCCGAGAATGTTCATCTCTTCTTGGGTACAGGGATAGGGACATTCTTCTGAGGATGCTGCCCGCCCAGCCTCCTTTGGCTGCGCACCACTGTCTTTCCTCTCTCTGAGCCTTTTAGAAAGACTCAGATTCCATTGGGGTCAAATTATGGGCTGAATAATGCTTCCAGTATAATTCAATCAGACCTCTTTCCTTCTCTTTCCCCCAAAGTTTCCAATGGGATGAGGTAAGAAGGATTGTAAGGGAGGTGACCCAGGTGTGTTCATTACAATGATTCATGACAAATACCACAGCAGGCAGAACATGAAACTCCAGTAGCTTAACATAGTGAAGGTTTGTGGAAATCCAGAGGATTGGCTATTTGTTAGTCCTTCTGCAAGCATGTCATTAAGTCAGAACTGTTCACATGCCCCACCCTTTGAGGGGGCGTGGGAAGTTGATATGCATATGGGTATTTAATGAGCATCCTCTCTCTGCCACTAGAGGGCAGAGTTTCCTCACTTAATCATTTCAAGCTCATTTATTGGCTTAACATGCATGGGCTGCATGTGTGAGTCATCCGCTCTTTTATTTTAGTGTTGCATTAATACTCTTACTACTATGAATATTTATGCTTACAGAATCTTATGCTTTCTTCATGAGCATCCTTGTTAGAATATCAATAGACCCATCCATGCCATGACAATGAACACACACACACACACACACACACACACACACACACACATTCCATTCTTACTCTAGGCCAGTCTAGATGCTCAGTACTTTACTTGTGTTAGTTCCTGTAACTGATTACTGCTGTGGTTTTTTTTTATTTTTACAGATATTAAACACTGCAGCTCAAATAGGTGAAAGTTGTTGTGATTAGACCACTAGTTGGTTCCTGACTGCTCAGCCCTGAAATAATCATACGGAAACCTTATTATTTAAAACACTGCTTGGCCCATTAGCTCTAGCTTCTTACTGGCCCATTCTTATATCTTAATTTAACCCATTTCTATTAATCTGTGTATCGCTATGAGGCTGTGGTTTACCTGGTAAAGTTCCGGTGTCTGTGTCCTGCAAGGTTACATAGCTTCTCCCTAACTCCTCCTTCTTTCTCCCAGCATTCAGTTTAGTTTTCCCCACCTAGCTCTGTTCTACCCTATCAGGTCAAGCCAGTTTTCTTTATTCCCTAATGGTAAAGAGGAAAATCTCACATCAGAAAGTCACTACAACCCTTTTGGAGTTGGTGAGTTGGTAGTCTTAGCCTTTTTTTTTTTTTTTTTTTTTGGTTTTTGGTTTTTCAAGACGGGGTTTCTCTGTAGCTTTGGTGCCTGTCCCGGAACTAGCTCTTGTAGACCAGGCTGGCCTCGAACTCCCAGAGATCCGCCTGCCTCTGCCTCCCAAGTGCTGGGATTAAAAGCGTGTGCCACCACCGCCCGGCTCTTGGCCATTCTTATATATCTTTGTGTGCTGTGTGTTAGTTTCTCTGGGATGTTACTCACAGATAGAATGGGCTTCAAATAACAGCAGTTTGTCCTCTCATGCATAAAGAGACCAGAAGTCCAAAATCAAGGCATCGACAGGGTTAATGCTGTCCTTTGAGAAAGAGTCTGTGCAGTGTTATTCTTAGCTTATAGTGATTGTCCTCAGCCCTTGGCTTCCTCATGCTGCGGACACACCGTTCAGGCCGACTCCATCCTCACGTTGCCTTTTCTCTTCAGCTCTAGGCCATCCCTCTTTGTCCTTGTTGTTTGTTTACTCTGTTTCCTCCTCTTCGTGAATGTCAGCAATTAGAGTTAGGGCCAATGTTAAGCAGGTATGATCTGATTTAAGCTTTACTTTGATTATGAAACCAAGATAGCTTTTTGTACTGTTCACCCAGAGTTCCCGTGTCCCCACTAGACTCTGTGAGTACCACCTTTGAATGTACTAACACTGTTCTATTTCCTTGTCTGTGGATATTTGAGCTGGGTGGGGGCTACAGCTAGCACAGGGGCCCTTGCAAGGTGTATCACCAAGCCAGCCTTTGATTCTAGAACGACTGAAGTACCTGGCTCAGTGAACTGAGCAGCCACTGGGTTATGTTCCCAGTGACCACATTCCTGTACCTCCTGCAAAGGGTACAGTTCATATTATGTTTCTTTATTAGGCTCAGAGCTGTGCATGGAACCAGTGGTAGGCTTGCTATTTGTTTTAGAAGAGTTACGAATTTTTTCAAAGCAAAAAACACATTTTGTATTCAGTCATTGGCCCTAAGAATATTCCTCCTCCAATGTCTTATTTATATAGCAGAAAACCTTCATTATACTTGTCAATCTTATTGTGCTGCTTGTTTATTTATACATTCTGTTGACATGTACTGCTTTTCAGTCTCTGGAATTTTGTAGTAATCTTTGTAGTGTAAATGGTCTCTGATTCGGCTTATTTTCTTGATTGTTTTGCACTGACGTGAAATAGAGTTCCGGATCCTTTATTACAGAGAGGTATGACATCACCCTTATGCATAAAGTGTCATCAGGGGCATGTTTGTCCTTTTAGGTCTTCATTTGAACTCCTTCTGAGATACTAAGTCTTTCCTCCACTCTTTGGAAATTTGCTTTGAGGAATATTACTTCAAACAGAAAAAAAATGAATCATAGCCATAATCTTTTAAAATTAATGTGACTGTGACTCAGTATTCACCACTACCATAGTTCCTTAGACATTGTGACGTGCCCAAAATTTTCAGGGCATACCTTTCAAAGGGAGGAGCAGGAAGATGTGTTCCCTTCTTCTGTAGCTCAAGTGACAGCTTGAGTAGTTATTGCAAGTGAGCAATTGATTTTCCTAAGCTGTAAAGTAGATGAAATAAATAGATTAAGTTTGTCATCTAATCAGGAGAAATTCTCAGCATTTGATTTCCCCACAGACATTAATGTGTGTAATTATGACTTCTTTAGTATGGAAACACACCAAAACGTGTGTTCCGTGGGAATCAGCTCAGTAGCAGTTACATTTCATGCTCCAGTGACTTGACATCGGCAGGATGCCTTGTCCAGTGGCTTGTTCCTCTTTGCTCAGCTGCTTCTGCTCAGGCCCCTGGCCATCTATCCATTCTCCGAACACATCTCTTCCCATCTGTAGCCTTTGCAGGCACTATTTCCTCTACTTCTTCTCTCATGAGTTCTTTACCTTGAAGGTAAATATTACATCCTTTCTCAAGGCGAGATGATGCCCTGTTTTGTATCGGCGAGCAAGTGAATGAATAGAGGGGAAGAGCCAGGGTTCCACAATGGGGACCTGCCTTGATCTGCCTTGATGCATGAATGTGAACTTGGTCAGGCTGTTGTGTCACTTGGAGGCTTAGTTTAATTATTTGAAAAGGAGAATGATCATTACTTCTGAAAAATAATCTGACTAAAGATGTATTTGAAGTCCCTTGCCTTGAACATGGAGAGAAATAACAGTCAACATTGAGACAATTGTTCTGTGCCTTTTTTTTCCATTGTGTAGTGGTTGAATCCGGCGCACCTCATTGTCAATAGATCATGGTTGAGAAATCATGAGCCTACTGTGAACATCAGCAATGTTTTTTCTTCCAAACCCAATAAATGAAATATTAAAACAGCAAAATATATCTAATAGTGAAATAGTTTATTTGAATTTATTTCATGTTTTAAGAGGCAGATGGAAATCAAGGGACAGATAGAGGGAGAAAGTGGGGAGGGATAAAAAGGGAGTCGAAGGAAGAGACCAAGGTAGGGTTTTTTCAGATATAGACTCTGTAAGGTGGCTTCTGGAGGGTGAGCTTAGGCAGTCTTCTGTGTCCACACCCTTGCACAGTTACTAGTAGACACCTTAGGGACAGAATTATTTTTACAGACTGATGATTTCTCCAGAAACTTACTGTACTTAGTAATTTTTGGAATTAATTTTGGAACCTTAGGCAGAAGGATCTCATTATTATTATTTTTTAACGAAAGGCAAAAGCTTAGAGTTAATCAGGGTCACTCGTAGGACAATCTCCATGCAGTGACAATCAGCTTTGATAACAATGGCAACATCCTGCCATTCTGTTTCATTCTTCCACTCTCGTTTTTTGTTTGTTCTACTAGAGTATTTTTACAACCAACAGCAGGAAGCTTATATTCCATTCATAAATATTTCAGTGTACAGCTCTATTCAGCAAAGTCTTTATTTTTAGAGAAATAGGTAACTACAGCTCAGTGTGGTTAGGTCTCTGGATGTAGTGAGGGTTCAGGAGAGACTGAGAGATACCAAGGGGACGAGGAGTGTATCAGAAAGGTTATCGATACCATGGATAGACAGAGATGCAGCAACATGGCGGACTCGGAGGATTGGCCAGGGCCTGGGATGGGAGCATCTCTGAGGCGAATCAGTCCCATGTGCCACAGGAAAGAGCCTCCTTCTACAGCACTCCTGGGTTCACAGCCAGAGCTGTACTCAGTCTCTCAGATTCCCTGGCAGGAGGTAGGGGAGTGTTGGGGTACAGGATGTGGTGTGTCCCTTGATATAAAGTCACTTCGGGTGAGATGTCCAGCTCAGGCTCACAGACACTGTCCCCGAAGGGCATACGTCAGTAACTGAAAAAGGGGAGCTGTGCAAGGTAGCAGCCCAGTTCTAACATCTCATTCTTGAAATTAAAATAAAATAATTTCTTATAAGGGTTTAATAGCCAGTCTGTATTGGATAAAGTTTTGAAATGTATGAGTTTGTTTAATCGATTTGTGTGCATGCATGTGTGTTTGTGTATAGTTTAGGGCCGTGCACATGCTAAGTAAGTGCTCTACCGCTGAGTTATATTGACAGCCCAATGAAGTCTATTTCCTATCCCTTTAAATCAGAATACGAAAACAATACACTGGCTGGATTTTTGACTATGTGTATTGTTTATTATGCTTAATATGTGACAATTCCGTTTTTGTGCTATTTACTACCTGAAGAATTGTAAAGTCAATTACTATATAACGATTATTATATCTACATAGTACATACTATATACTATGTTACAGACACACACAGAGAGAAAGAGAAAGAGAGAGAGAGAGAGAGAGAGAGAGAGAGAGAGAGAGAGAGAGAGAGAAATTTATATATGTGGTGAAAGAGCTGGCCACATTGGCCTTCCTCCCGTAGAGCACCATTGGGCTTCTGCTGGTTGGAGGCTTTTAGCTCCTGTAGTCTCTCCCAGTCCTTTGTAACCCACACCAGACCACACTGCACTGCACCAATCAAAGCAATCTTTTTATGCTGCTGGCCCCGTACACCGAGCTTCAAGCCATCATCCCTAACCCTGCTTCCACTATTACGCAATGAGAATGGAGGATTTAAGTGGATCTCAAAGTCCTAAAACGACCTGAGTCTTTAAATAAATGTTTCGTTTTATGTGCTGTTTTCACTTAGGTACTGATGCAAGCTAAACATTTAAACCTTTTTTCCCCAGCATAGGATTGGCTCCTCAGGAGTTTGAAAACTCCTAAATTAACCTGAGACTCCAGGAACCAGCATTTCTCTTTGCTTGAGCATTTTGGTTCAGCCGCTTTTCCGCTCCCGCACTCCACCGGCATTTCCCATAGCTAGCTTTCCCTACCACGTTGACAACATGCCCGAAAAGAACTTCAGGAACGATGTGGTTTGCTCATAGTTTGTCAGGGAAATTGCCACAGAGCGGCTAACAGGGGACAGCTGTGGCTTCATTTCACGGCAAAGCACAAGTTAACGACTTCAAACCAGGTGCCTACAATTCTACGTAGGTGAGCTAGGCTCCATAGCCAAAGAGTTCTGTTCTCTCTCGAAACAGTACCACCAGTTAGGGATGAAGCTTTTGGACACAAGACTCGGTGGGAGAAATTTCACAGCCAAATCACAGCAACAGCTTCTTTCCCCTGTGCGAAGGTCTGATGTATGATGGCTTCCAGACAAGCTGTCAGAGGACACCAGTCTTCTATGACATTCGGGCAATCATTTTGCTTCTCTGTGTCACCTGTGCAGATGGAGGCGAATGGCCTGCCAGCGTTGTGAAATAAAGTAACAGATGTGTCCAGCTTGTAAAGTGCATGGGTCTATATTTAAACAAGGTACTACTATGCAGAAGGACATGCTGACTTATGCATAACATCTTCTCTTAGGCCTTCATGCACTTCCTCTGCTGTTTCTATCTCTGTGATGCCTTTCAAATTAATTGCTAGTCATCTGTGTCTGAAAAGCCTTTTTATATCATTCATTTGTCATATCACATTAAGGGCGTTTTGTCCACATCTCTGTCTTCTGTGAGATTCTAAGAGAAACCTCCATTTATTCCAGGCGTGGCATGCTGCTAACTCTCACTAAGAGTCTACTGAATTGGATTGGGTTAATTGGGATAGTTATCATCTTTGTGTCTGTCCTGAAGGACAAAGTCTATGTCTATCCAATTATTTGGACTATTCTCTAGTAACTGACCACCCTTGGAAGTTGTTAAAGCTTTTGTGAAGATAATCGTGATGCAATATCCATGAAAATGAAGTCCTGTATTTTTCTGATGTGAATGATCAGAACTCTTGGGCATATTATTGGCAATTTTATCTGACCAACAGTGAAAGAATCTGAATGTAGGCTGCTTAGAATTTAAGACACTTTAATGCACTTTACTGGGGCAGTAGGTAGCGGGTCAGTCTCACAAAGTGCTTTTACTTGCTGGAAAAGACGTAAACCTTTGAGAGAAGACGTCACCTTTTGTCCCACTCCTTGGGCTCTCTAAATTAACGTGGAACTCTCTGCTCTCTTATAGCTGGTTTGCCATCCACCCCGTCAGCATGAACAATAGCAACCACCTTGTGAACAGCGACAATATGGGCTACGCAGCCTACCTGTTTGAGCAAGAGAAGAACAGAGGATATCTACCTGGACAGGTGAGAATCATCGTCCCTGAAATCTTCACGTTGATTCAAATGTCAAGAGTAAAGTGTTTTCATGGATAGGAAGAATTCACTGGCCTGGTTAAATGACTCATTTCTAAGAGTATTTGCTACTCTTACAGAGGACAGGGCTTGATTCCTAGCACCCATATCAGGAGCCTCACAACCACCTACGACTCCAGTTTCAGGAGATTTGACCCCTCTTCTGGTGCTTTACCTGCCCCTCCCCCAACACACAAAGAGATATCTACTTGTCTATCTATTTTCTCCCATTGCGGAAAGAAATGTTTTAAATAATCAAGGCACCATTTGTTCTTGGTAGCAGATGTCTCTTATTTGATGGCTTTGTAAATTTACAACCAATTATATGAGAAAGATCAGATTTGTATTTCCGTAGCCTGTAATAGTCTGTGGATAAGCTGGTACTACAATTCACTTCGCTGACGCTAACGTTCATCCTTGGTGATGGAGAGTATTGTGCACCTTCTTGATGGTGTAAAACCATGAATGGTTTTTTAATGATTCAGGGGTTTTCTAGAGAAAACATTCCTCCCAAGGACCTTATTTATCCAACAAAACCTAAGGACCTGGGGAGGTGCCTCATCCGTTAAGAGCATTGTTGATTTTCCAGAGGAACCAGACTCCATTCCCAGCACCCACAATGCAGCTCACAGCTGTGTGTTACTCCAGTCTCAGGGAATCCAGCATCCTCGTCTGGCCTCCACAGGCACCGGCGTGCACATGGTACATGAACATATATGCAGGCAAAATACCCAAACACGTTAAAAATAAACCTAAGCCAGCAGAAACCCTAGACACCTGTGACCCTGAAACTCATCTAATAACGAGATGTGAAACCAGCCAGCCAATTGACTTATGGCAGGAACCTCTTAAGCTACTTGTAACTAGTGTCTACAGATAGACAATGGAGGAGAGACAAGGCTCTGCTTGGCCATTGGATGCAAGCACCAGATGTAGATGAATGAAGATGACAAGAATCAAAGACCCATAGTGGACGGTGATGGTTCTATTGTATAGATAGTAACCTCATTTTAAAAACTGATCTTTTTTGATGGTTCTATTATATAGATAGTAACCTTGTTTTAAAAACTGGTCTTTTAGCCTCTTTTTAGACAAAACTCTCTTTCTCTTTTTTAGTTAGCATTGACTTTTGCCTTATTTTCCCCCTTTTTCTCCCTGCTCCCATCCCTTTTCCCCTCCCTTTCTTTCTTCCTCCCACTCATCCCTTCCCCCCACTTTCCCCCCCTGTTTTTGAAAAGGCCTTGCTATGTAGTCTAGGCTAACCTAGAATTTGTGATCTTCCATCTTTAGCCCCCCCACCCCCACCCCAGTTGTCAGGATTCCATGCAATCTGGGGGAAGGAATTCCTCTTTATACCTAAAAAGGCCATAGATTTGTGTCTTTCTCTAAGAAAACTGAAGATGTTTATTGAAGATGGTGGATGAGGTGGGTCCAGACTGATGTCCGGTCTGTCTCTAATCTGGTTGAAGAAAGGAGGAGCTCAGAGGGGACCAGCTCTAGGTGGTGACTGTCAAGGAGCTCACAGGGGGCCAGCTCTAGGTGGTGACTGTCAAGGGCATGTAGACTTCTGGGTTTCAGGTAAAGCCCCAGACACTAGATAGATGACTCCACATTTTGTCACTTGGTGTAGTCTGCATTTCTTGTCAAATTGTGTATTAGAGGGAGGTGTGCCTTTGAAGGGCTGCTTTGAAAACTTTGTAGGTAATTGGATTATTTTCAGCAATATGATCAAAACATGAGCCTTTTCAGGAAACAAAAAATTAGAAAATAAAATAAAAATAAATGTGATAAAATAAATTTTGTTCAGAAAATAAAATATAAAATTCTCAGAATATTGTTTATCTTTTTATTGTCTGTACATGATTATGTTTGAGGGCTGGAGGGATAGTTCAGTTAGTAAAATACTTTCTGAACCTATCATTCAAGCCAAAATTTGGGCATGCTTATAATCTCAGTGTAGGAGAGGCAATGATGGGCAGATCCTGGAGTTCACTGGCCAGGCAGCATTGCATAGTCAGCAGATGGACAGTTTGTGAGAGGCTGTGCCTCCAAAACAAACAACGGAATGAGGAAGAGCTTCTGAGGAAAGATACCTGGTTTGACCTCTGCACTTCTCCACACGCGTGTGTTCATACAGAAGTTTTGAGTGGAGTGAGCGTTTGTGTCTTTAATGGAAGTCATTACTAAAGAAACAAATAAAAGGCAATGTGCATTTATTTTGGCAGGGACCATTCGTAGCAGGCTTTGCTTCATCAAATCTCGGAGACGTGTCCCCCAACATCCTCGGTCCACATTGCACCAACACAGGAGAGTCTTGTGACAATGAAAAAAGCACCTGTCCTGTCGGCGGGGTAGGTAGTAAGGGCATGTACTTCGTGTTTGAATATTCATCAATGACTTGCAAATGTGTTGTTTCCAAGTACACGCTGGCCCATTGGTCTCCAATCTCCACTGTGCTCTGAAGCATTTACCCAAGTCCTGTAAATTTTAAGTGGGTTTTCTGAGTTTTCCACTGTGAAGTCAAATCTGCACAATGATATTAGGATAATATGCACACCCACCTCTTCAGACATTAATTGTTTTTACATGTTGGGCATTTTGCACCTTTCTTGTTATTTGGAATATAGCATGCATTATTGCCAACAGTTGTTGCCCTACAGTGCTACAGAAACTCAGAACAAATTCTGTCTAGCATTGTTCTGATGCCCTTATCTGACTTCTCTCCACCCCTTTCCTCTCCACCTTTCCCGGTCTCTGTTGACTCCTATTCCATCCCGTTCTTGCATGCGATCAACTTTCTAGCTTTTACAAGTGAATGAGAGTATGTGGTGTTTGAGTTTGTGTGCCTGGGTTATTTCACTGAACAGAAGAAGATCTCCAGTTCCACACACATTGTTGCAAATGAAGGGATTCCACCCCTTTCCGTTGCTGAGAAGCCTTCTACTGTGTGCGCATGCTAATTATCCGCTGGTGGGCACTGGGGTTGATGGGAGCTGTTATGGATAGTGTCAGAGCAAGGAAAGACGTGTAAGAAATGAGTACAATGAGTTCATCTCTTTTGCATAAGTAAAAGCAGTATGTTTTCCCTTATGGAGAATCTTAAGATCCCTAATACATTCATTCTTAAAACATTTGTCATAATAGTACAAAAATTCCTTAGTCTATCGATTCTCTCTGAGCCTTATTTAGGTCATCCCTCCTATATAGATTTTTTTTAAATGCTTAAGATGTCAAATTTACTGAGATGTTTATTATTATTATTTTTAAGTCTTTTTTTTTATTTCTCACACTTATTTATCATTTATTCACCTGTAGTTTCTTTCCATGTGTTTTTATGACAGTCATTGTATTTAAGTATTTGGTCAATCTTGGCTTTTCTGCTCTTGGAAACAGGATATAAAGCTGGAGCTGTTCCTTTTCCTCCAGGGATTACTAACTGTTCTAATGTAATCCAAATGAGTTTCCCTATAGGCCAGTAAGAGTGAGAGTCCCAGGCAAGCAAGAACAAGTAAGAAGGCAGCGACAGAGGGTAACTCCTACCTTCCAGTCCCAGTTCAGAGTTAGTAATGTCCAGCAAATTTCTCAACCAAGCCGAAGCTCTGTTTTCTAGAAGGAAGTGCCTGGAATAGATGCACTCTCAAAGCACTCCCTGCTACTAATGTATGTACGATTCTGGTTGCCCTAGCCTGTAAATGGAGAAAATGTTTCAAGAGAAAAGCTAGAGTTGACTTAGCCCACATAGTTGGTTGGATTCAGTTGTAATTTTCCAGTTGTTAAAACCATCCGCCATCGCCCTATGGATCATATTGTCTCATTTTGCTGCAGCCTAGCATGTGCATGGCCAGTGGACCTGGGCAAGATATGTTTGACAGCGCACAGATTATAGGACGGGCCATCTATCAGAGAGCCAAGGTAGGCACGAGCCCAGCGCTTTGCATCTTTGTTTCCTGTTGCTCTTTAAAACCCACAGACATCATTTATTAGGAAGTCCATATGCAAGAGCTCAGCCTGGCCAGGAAGTCTGAAAGACTTGGGTTTGGGAGGTTGCCCTTGGGAGCCACGCAGGACTCTGCCTCATCTGGTCAGACTTCCTAGTGCACTTAAAACCAAGCAGGCAGGAAAATATTCTATTTTAGGATGTTAGAAAGCCTGAGCACGCAGCTCCGACTGAGCTGACAGATAGATTGTAAAGTGCTCAGTTAATGTGGCCTCATGAGGATTCTCAGAAACCTCTCCAGTCATTGCCTGGCTAAAGGCACCTGACCACTTCTGAACTTGGCCTTTAGCAACAAAGCTGAGCTGAGCATCTTTGGCATCACGAATTCCCATTTATTTGTATACTTCTTTGAAAGGGCAAAGGTCACATCTCTTTTCCCCCTTTTGTTGAAGGGAGAATCTGGCTTTCAATGAGATTGCTATGAATGATTCCACCTTCCTCCTGCTCCTAAAATTTTTGTTTCATGTGTGTGATGGATGTATGTATAGCTTTGTGCTTTTGTCTGTGGGGTGCATGTATATACATGCATGTGTACACATATATGCAGAGACCCAATGTTGGGGTTGGGAGTCTTGCTGAATTGCTCTCTATCTTGTTATTTGAGAGGAGATGTCTCATTGAACTTGGAACTTACTAATTGGCTAGACTGACTGGTCAACAAGCCCTAGGAATCCTGTCACTATCTCCATAGTACTTGGGTTCTAGAAGCTTGCTTCTCTACCCTACTGGGATTCTAGAAGCTTGCCTCTCTACCCTACTGGAGTTCTAGAAATGTGCCTCATTTCCCCACTGGGCTTCTAGAAGCATACCTCTCTGTGCTACTGAGGTTCTAAGAGTATGCCTGTCTCCCTACTGGAGTTCTAGAAGTGTGCCTCTCTAGCCAGCTTTGCACAGGAACTGGGAATGGATTGAGACCTCCA
The DNA here is from genome assembly GCF_000317375.1 of Microtus ochrogaster. Taxonomy (NCBI): domain Eukaryota; kingdom Metazoa; phylum Chordata; class Mammalia; order Rodentia; family Cricetidae; genus Microtus; species Microtus ochrogaster. The sequence continues at coordinate 61,007,363 of NC_022015.1, read as the reverse complement.
TGTTTGTGTGACAGACACATTATGGACAGAGCCATATCCCCAGTGATGTGCTAAATTTTGTCTTCTATTCTGTCCCCATTTTTGTATCTGCTTCTACAGAGTTGTATCTGGAAGGAAATGATGAAGAGAAATGGCTTTTAACTGCTATGTCCACGATAGTGTTAAATGCCATTCTTTTCATGGCTTACACATACGTGTGTGTGTGTGTGTGTGTGTGTGTGTGTGTGCATATGTACACATCTTCACTGCCTACTTGTGTTTAAATAGATAATTTCTTCTGAGTTCTAAAATGTTTCAGAAGCAATTAAGAAGAACCAAAGTGCCTTTCAAATAATCAGACATAAAATCTATAACCACAGGCAGGCTAATTGCTGTACTTTATTTTTATTTACTGTGGTATTATCAGTGGATTATTCTAAATTAACAGATTCTTTTCAGGGTGGGCCTGTGACACACTTTGGTATCCAAAATTTTGTTTCTGTGCTTGGCCTGAGAGCAGAAAGAATCAGAGCAGAGAGATTCTAGGCTCCCTTTTCAGGGAGGCACAACTTCCCTGCTTATCAGGGGAGGCGGGCTGCAGCTGGGACTCCAGTCGCTTATCTTAAAAGGCCACAGGTGGCTGTTATGGAAGTGGCCTAGGTGTCAGGCCAGGGTCATTGTGCTGAAGTAGGATTTTCCTGTATTGTACGACACAGACGAATAAGCGCAACTGTCTCCAAAAGTATTAAACTTACATTTCCTATACTTTTGGGAAAATATCACTTGATTTTTTTTTTTTTTAAAAAATACAAGAATGCCAAAGACTAGCTGATATTTGAGGGACACAGTGTCTTTGAGCCACTACCTGGCTCCTGTCTTTGGAGAGCACAGAGGTCCCAAGAGGACGCTTTATGCCAAGTCTGTCTGCTGGCAGCCTGGCATTCCAGCGAGTGTGAGGTTGGAGCTTTTACGTCATCATCTGCTTCATGTTAAGTTCTTGTTTGGGATGAATAGACGCAGGTCCACATTCCTGGAGGTTTCAGGTTCTGGAAAGCCCTGGAAACTATGAGAGAACGTGGGGGGAAAGGGGCTGAGGATGCTCTCAAGCAGTGAGTAAGAGGAAGGTGTCTTGGTGCAGAAAGTGCTAGGTGCCTGTGTTAGTGTTCGTTTCTCTCCAGTTTTTTTCCCCTCATGACAGTGAGTTTATATGGGTTTTCTAGGAGCTGCACCATTCTGCCTCCCAGGAGGTGACTGGACCAGTGTTTGCAGCTCATCAGTGGGTGAACATGACAGACGTGAGCGTGCAGATCAATGCCACACACGTAGTGAGTATGACAGAGGGCCCTGACCTTCTTACAGGGGCAGAGCACAGCCCATTGTTACTTACTGCTGACCTTCTGTGTCTTTGTTTTTGTTTTATGATCCCTGTTTCAGGCGAAGACATGTAAACCTGCCCTGGGCTACAGTTTTGCGGCAGGCACAATTGACGGAGTTTCAGGCCTCAATATTACACAGGGTGAGAGGGAGGATGGAATGCGTGCTTCCAGGTTCGGAGGCGTCAGGCTTCTGTTTCCTAATGAAGCTTAACTGTGGTCAGTGTGTTTTTAACTCCCGTGTCTGACTCAGGAGGCTTCAGGCTGGCCAAGTTTGGCTGTGATGTCTCGATCTCCCAGGGATAGGTGTCTTTTACCCCTTAGCTTTGTTAATGCAAATAGAAGCAGAAACAAATTCTCTTGGCATTTCAGTATATTGATGAACCTTGGTAATGCATATTGTGTGTGTGTGCATGTATTTGAATTCAGATCTTAACCCTCTGGAAGCAAGGACTTCACTCACTAAACCATCTTTCTGGACCCAGATTATTCGTTGCTTTAGGCAGTCATGATTTCCTTGTGATGGCAGTGTGCCAATGATGGAGGAAGGTCATTGGTTGATTTAATAAAGAAGAGAAAAGGGCTAGAGCTAAAGAGTCAAGCAGCTTCTTTATTAAATCAACCAATGACCTTCCTCCATCATGCCAAGACTATAATGAAGAAAGTGGAAAAAAAAAAACAACCATGAGAATGAGAGAAAATGTTTTCAAATAATTTAAGGGAATTGTACAGAAAATATACTTTAGAAAACCTCCTCTAACTCAACAATAACAGTTACTACTGAGAAATAATTGACAAGACATATAAGTCAGCCATTTAAAGTACATCGGATGGATTTTAATATGTTGACAGGCATATGCTCTTCCCATAGTCAACTTTGGAATTTCCATCACTCCAGCAGAAAATCTGAATGTTAGCTGTCACATCTCTGCCACCGTATAAGCAACCAATAAGCCTCCCATCTTTACATTTTCTACTTTAGATATTTCATATGAATGGAAACACACAATATCTGGATTTTTTTGTTGCATCTTTTATGTAGTGTTGTGCTTTTAAGGTACATGGAGCTATAGCTGTGGAAGCATACCATTCTTTTTTATGGCCAAATTAGTTCATGGTATCAATATAACAGATGTTACTTGCCAGTTTCTTAGTTGATGGATCTTGGGGTTGCTCCACTTTTTAAAAATACATTATGAATAATGAGGTCCTTAGTACGTATGTCCAAGGGCTTGGGTGGGTCTATGTTTGCAGTTTTCTTCTTGGGTGTGTATCTAGAGGAGAGCTTGCTGATCATATACTAACTGTGTCTTAACATCTGAAGCCCTATCATATAAGCTCTAGAATAGCTATGTTGTTTTATGTCTGCGCCCTCAATATAGCCATTCAGTTTTTCCACATCTTCATCAATACTTGTTATCTAGCATGCTGATTCTAGTCAGCATGCATGTGGAATGATGTCTCTTATTATATTTTAGATTTGCATCTGCTTGATAATGTCATAGGTCTTTTTGTGTGATTATTGGCCATCATCTATATTTTTTTAAAAGTATTGATTTATATATTCTTCCTTAAGTTTGGGTTTTCGGTTGTAACTATGAGTTATGAGGTTTTCTAAAATATATTTTTGTGTACAAACCCCTCATCAGATAAATTATTTGAAAAAAATTCCCTACTTTGATAGGTTGTCTTTGCAATTTTATGATTATATTCTTTGAGACAAAAATGTCTAGATAAGTTTCCTTTTTGTGACTAGTGGCTTACCATCACACCCAAGAACCATGCATCATCATTAAGGCTTACCCTATAATTCCAAAAGTTTTACTATTTTAGTCTACATGCCAGACAGCTGGTATTACATGTTGAAGTCATCCTTGTTAATTTTTAAAATGAGAAAAAGATGATGCAGTTCACAAATATGTGGATTGTAAAACTGTCTTTGTTTATGACATAAATTAGTTAGGTTAATATAAACCAAACATTGAGATTATCACACAAAATGTATTCTATTATCTTTTATAAAAGTGACAATCTAATTAAGGACTATTATTTTTTGACATGCAGAAAACACTCCTCCTTTTATTGCTCAAATTGTTGAAGCTATTGAGCAGTGACCTTAACAAAATATTTGATATGTCTAAAATGATTGTGTGTAATACTATCTAAATCATAGCATCTGCAGAGTACTGGCACAGGGATCTTATTAATCATAACAATCCTAATAGGAACAACAGAAGGGGATCTATTTTGGGACACTATTCGGGACCAGCTCTTGGGCAAACCATCTGAAGAAATCATAGAATGCCATAAACCCAAGCCAATCCTGCTTCACACTGGAGAGGTGAGGCATTTGCTTGTCATAATGGAGTGAGAATATTATGCTTTGTGGTGTCTGAGCTATAATAAGTGGTCAATATAATAATGGTCAGATAATAAATGGTCAATGTCTACTGACCATTTATTAAAGAGCTTATTTAGATATTCTTAAATAATTTATTATTATGATTACATATTTATGACTATCTCATGCATATTAATAAATATAGGGGAATGTTTACAAAGGGCAGAGGATGCTTTTGTGCCGATCTCTGTTTGCACATGGGTCCTGAGGAGCAAACTCAGAGCTGTGTGGCTAGCACTTTACTTGCAGAGTCTTCTCGGTCGGCCAGCCCCCCACATAAATGTTTAGTATTAAAATTTTATTTACATATACATTTATTTTCTATGAGTGTATAGGTGTACTTTCATGTGTGTGTGTGTGAGGATGTATGTGAAGACAGTGGTAACCTCAGATGCTTTTCCTCTGCATTATTTACCTTATATATTGAGACATGGACTCTCACTGGGAACTGGGGCTCACCAATTAGGCTAGACTGGTTGACCAGCAAGCCCCAGGGATCCCCCTGTCTCCACCTCCCAGTGCTAAGATTCTAAGCACATGCCATACCACCATACCTGTCTTTATGTGAATGCTGCAGATCTAACTCAATTCCTTCTGCTTATTTGACAACATCAGTATTTAAAGTCAATTTTTGGTTGCTTTTCAAGACAGGATTTGTTTGTGTAGCCCTGGCTGTCCTGGAACTTATTCCAGAACTCAGTCCAGGCTGAGTTAAAATTCAGAGATCCACCTACCTCTTGTCTCCCAAGTGTTAGGATTAAAGGCATACACTACCAATGTCCAGCTAAAGTATTTTTCTTTTAACACTACTTCACAATGTAATTTTTTAACATTTGCAGTGTTAAAAATTCATCCCACTATTCACAGAAGCGAGATTGTTGGAGGGTTAAGTATTTATAAAGTAGACTCTTCCAGCATCCTATTAAAATTGTTAGGGTAGGAGAAAGAGGGAGGGAAGGGATGGAGAGACAGTTTCCACTAGTCAGAGTATGGACAAGTATAGATTCTCTTGAAGGAACCTTGGAAGATAAAGCCAGACTTGAAAGTTCTCAACTTAAAACAATGCCAGGGTAGAAATAGAAATGATTGCAATAAACTATTACAGATGGTTTTCCATATCCATTGAGGAGGCCGTCATTTACCCTGCACAGAATGAGGAGCCCACCAAAGCTCCTTCAAATGCTTTAGCACCCTGAACTTACCAAGGAAGCTTGTATTTGAGATTCACATGCTACAGCCAGGACATAAACATGCACATGATGTATTTAATGTTACAGCATAGCTAGAAATGAATCCTATGGATGTGGTGAGAAAGACAAAACTAGCTTCAAACATGTGAAATTGTTAATTAAGACGCTCGTATGACAGTTGGCAATGGAAAGGTTAATTTATACCTAATGTCATTTTCTTGTATTGGGTCTCAGCTGACGAAACCTCATCCTTGGCACCCAGATATTGTTGATATTCAGATTGTGACTCTTGGATCGTTGGCCATAGCTGCTATCCCTGGGGAATTTACGTAAGTTCTTTATAAAGTGGTTTTTTTTTCATTTTTAAATAAGGCTTTATTGGAACACAACCTCATACATCTTTTAGGTAGCGACGGTAGGAGAGCTGAGTAAGTGGAGCAGTGATCACACAGCTGACATTCTTAAACCATTTACATTTAACCTCATGGGAAAATGTGTCAATACCTATTATAAATAATAATTAGGACTATACTTTAGGAGTACGTAGTATTCTTCGGATTTGAAGGATTTCTCAGTGCAATTTTCTGTCTAGTATACTGCAATACCACCTGTTGCTCATCAGTCTAAGGTTCCAATCATCTTTTTTCAGACAAGTGTTTTATACTAAACAAATGGATTTCTTTCGGGATTAATTCTTTTTAAAATCATTTATCTGTTATTGTGTATTTGTGGGTGGGACATATAGGACTTGACATACCTGTGGAGGCCAGAGGATAGATCCCACAAGTTACCATATGTGTTCTGGAGACAGAACTTGGGTCATCAAGCTTAGTGGCCAGCACCTTTACCTACTGAGGCATCTCCTTGTCCCTGGGCCTAATTTATAGGCAAAGATAGTTTTCTGCTGATCTCTTGTACTATGTTTGGCAGCAGTGACAAATAATTTTTCCTTTTTTTCACGGGGCCTCTGAAGAATAAATCTGTCTATGCTGACTTCTCACCCATGAAAAAGATGGGGAAAGCATGAAAAATCCACAAACATGGCGTTCCAAAGGTAGAAAGGTGCAATAAATTGTGTTGGTACACGGACTTGAAACAATAGGAAAAGGTTTGAACACATCAGTTTAGATATTGGAAAGACTGAAGAATGTTCTAAGCCATTTAGAACAGTTTTTCAATCTTTCTTATTTTCATTAGAGGAAGTTGTTGTAATAGTCCTTGCGTTTTCTTTTTACCTCTTTCAGGAATACATCAAGTTCTTACATTTTACCCAGCGCATTCTTTCATTCCCCGTCATCGTTATCTTCTGCTCAGATTATTGCAGTAACCTCCAATTTGGGTTCCTTCATTAGCCCTCCGTAGGCCTGTCTCAATGCAGCAGTCTCCTGCCTTTCTTTTAAAAAGTGGTTCTCAACCTTCCTGATGCTGTGACCCTTTAACACAGTTTCTCATGCTGCGGTGGCTGTACCATTATTTTCTTTCATATTTTACGTTTACTTCATAACTCTAATTTTTGCTAATGTTTTGCATCATAATGTAAATTTTTTTGGAGCTCGAGGTTTGCCAAGGGTGTCGTGACCCCAGGTTGGGAACCATTGCTTTAAACCAGGACTCCAGTATGCCACTCCTCTGTCCAAAACCTTCCAGTCCTTTCCCGTCTTATTCCAGGTAGTCCTCGGATCATTCCGATTTCCTTCAGGTTCCCACGCAGCTCCCTGTCTTGGTATCTTTTGCCTTTGCCTCTTGTTTGTCCTGCTTCAGTCATGCTGCACCATTGTCAAGGTTTTTTGTATAGCTAGAACTACAAATACACTTGTTAGATTCACTAAGCATGTTCTGAGCTCAGGGATTTAAATTTCTGGTTCTTTCTGCATGAAACACATTCTCTCTGGTTAGTCTCATGGCTAAGACTTTTAACTTTTTTTTTTAACTCCTCTGCTCGAATCTTGAATAGAGATGCCAATTCTATTCACACTACCTAAAATCATCTTTACCAGCAAGAACCCATTGCTGTCACTCTCCCTTCCACGCTAGCACCAGCATCAGCACCGTTACTATTTCTACCCCTCCCACCACCTGCTTCCATCGTTACTCGGCTTTATTATTCTCCCCTTTTCTTCAGCTCACTTCCTCATTTATGCGGTGGTCACCTTCCATTCTTGGAATGTGATTTCCCTTCCATTAAATTATCAGCACATGAAAGTGGTCCTGGTAAGCAGCAGATATTCAAGATGATATTGGAGGAATAAATATGAAAATGAAAAAGTACCTACTTGTACATAGGGCCAACCATCAAACTTTCTCTCTGCCCAAGCTCTCACTTGTAGAATGCAATTAACCCATTGTGTCGAAACCATGAATAGGAAATTGTGTTGTCATTTTTTTTTTTTTTTTTTGTGGCATAGAAGACACCGGACGAAAGCAAGCATGGTGACTGGAGTTCAGACGTGTCTTCTTTCTCTCTCTCTCTCTCTCTCTCTCTCTCTCTCTCTCTCTGTCTCTCTCTCTTTGTCAAATTTTTTTTTTTTTTTTTTTTTTTTTTTTGTGGCACCAGGGAGGAGCTCTGGGCTTTGTTCCTGTCAGGAAAGAGCTTCATCATTGAGCTCCACCCCAACCCTTGATGATCTTCCTCTCTCGGTGTTGTTCATTGAGTTCATTTCCGTCTTTGGGGCAGTTGTGTTCAGGATTTTCTTTGAAGATAGGCCAGTCAAGAAAAAAAAGCTAAGTCTTTTTCCCCCCACCATCGACTTCCTACATATTTTACTGCTGTGGGTGAGCTAGGCTAAGTTTCTTGGCATTTGCGAAAAGCCTTTCTGAATCGTTCCCACACATTCCAAATGGGAGGATGTTTACATAACTCTGCTTTCTTGCCACAGAACCATGTCAGGACGACGATTTCGAGAGGCAGTTAAAAAAGTAAGTTAGATGTGAACTACAATGCTTACACATTTGTTTTTGAAAAGGAAGAAATTCCCTATAGAATTATTCTTTCCTAAAATGGCTAAAGTTTGCAATTCTTGAAGGTCATGATAGAGATGAATAGAAATGTCAGTAAGATAATTATAACCAAGTTAAAATATTTTATTGGCATTTACATTTTAATAACTAAAATTGTTAATACTCGCATGACATAAATAGTAAATTATGTCTAGAAGTTGCTTAGAACCCCCTGAATGGTTTAAATATAACCCCCTCACTAGGAGAATTTTGTTTCTTCCCTATATTTTCTTGAGAGTCAGGATGTATTAAGAATAGTTGCAAAATGACAACCTAATAAATGTCTTGTCTTATTAGTTGGGTCTGATAACATGTCTGAATTATATAGCATAAACTCAATATAGTTTTGGGGCAATTGCTCTTTAATAATAGGAGTCTACACCCGCTGACATGATTATTAAGATTTCCATAGCACCATTGATTTGTCCAACTCTAATGGAGATTAGGTCTAATTTACAAAGTACTCTTTGACATCTCTCTCTTCCTCGGTGGTCTTGGTCATTGGGAAGATTTTCCTTAGGAGGTATGTTTCCTCAAATATCATATGTACTCACTCATAAGTGGCTTTTAGACACAAAACAAAGAAAACCAGCCTATATTTCATAAACCCAGAAAACCTAGACAACAATGAGGGCCCTAAGGGAGACTTGTATGGATCTAATCTACATGGGAAGTAGAAAAGGACAAGATCGCCTGAGTAAATTGGGAGCATGGGGACCATGGGAGAGGGTTGAAGGGGAGGGGAGCAGAGAAAAATGTATAGCCAAATAAAATCAATAAAAAATGAACAAAAAGAGATATGTCTTCTGTTAATAACTCATAGCAATGTGCACATTATGTGGAGCTCAGATAACAACAGCCTTAAGTGGTGTCTTTCACTTTTCCCTCCTAGGAGTTTGAATTGTATGGGATGAAGGATATGACCGTTGTTGTTTCGGGTCTATGCAATGTTTACACACATTATATCACTACGTACGAAGAATACCAGGTAAAGTAAAAAGTTCTCATGGCTTTTTCTTTTTCTTTTTCTATGCACATTCTTTCTGGACTTCTTCAGCCATGATTCTGAGAGGTGACTTGGTTTTAGGTGGAGATTCAATGAGAATAAGCCAAAGATTGTATTTGGTTTGGCACTTATCACTTCCAATTATATGTCAGCAGAATAGTCTCATTGACTTCCACTTTCTCCTGAAACTTGTTTTGTTGGGAGCACTGGTAAGAAACCTGAGTTGTGACATGCAAATGACTACCCAGAATGCACTTGCTGTCTTACGCTTTGGTAAGGCCAATTATGAAACAATCTGCAGACTTACAGAATGTAGGGCGAGGTAGGAAGAGGGGTCTAATATGATGGCCAAGTGATTGCAGTAGAGATACTGGAAGGGTGTCATGCAGAATACTGTTGTTTCTGTAATGATGAGGACCCTGCATACTGATGGCCTTGAGGTTCCTGTAGAGTCACCAAAGGCAGGGAGTTCATAATAAGATGCTGAGATGCATTTGGCTCTATTTCTTAGCTCTGTGGTGAGGTAGAAGTTCTTCCATAGAGGGGACCATTAGCAGTCAACTTATCTAGGAGTTACTAAATATAATCCTTTCTACCCTCATTTTCTTTCAGCCTGGGGGAGATCACTAATATTGCAAAAACTTAAAATAGCCATGGGCACAAGAGGTGGAAGTCTGTAACATCTTTTAGAGTAAAAGAAATCGTGGCCTAAATGACATAAGCAAAATATCCCATTGCCTTTACAATGACTAGGCACAGTCATTCACTTAGGCTGGTTAGTGGAAAAGGCTCACATTCTGATTTCACAAAAAAAAAAAAACAAAAAAAAAAACAAAAAAAACACTGAGCATTTGCTGGTATTGGATTATGTGAGTGGTTCGGACATCTCTTTGCCGAAAATGCTATATTTCTATAAACAGATTGGTGTATACAAAATGTCTACACCTCTTCTTGTTTTTTTTCTGTAGGCTCAGCGGTATGAAGCAGCATCTACAATTTATGGACCACACACTCTGTCTGCATACATCCAGCTCTTCAGTGACCTTGCTAAAGCAATTGCTACGGTAATCAAATCATGTGTATGTGTGTGTGTATGTTTGTATGTCTATGATTATCTTCAGGAGAAGGAGGCACAGAATCAAGAAAGAAACCTTATACACATATTATTGACAAATTATAAATTATATGCAGTTTTCTTTAGGGAAGAAAGCTGAACTACTTGGTATCATTGAGAAAGTAATTCAAAGTTTACTGATAGCAATACTCAAGTTTAATCACTACCATTTAGTAATCACAGTCTTTTGCATATATATTTCATATGTGTATTCATATATAAAATGTATATTTATAAGATAATATGCATTTATATGTCTTATAAACATGAAGCTATCTTTTGAAATGAGAAGATATTATTTTTTCCATATTTTAGATGGTTAAAATTTCTTGAAGGTGGTAAGTGGCCATCTGTACTATAACTATAGCCAGCGTTCACTTTCCAGATTCTCTACTCCCATTCAGAGAGTTGAGTAGACCACACAGATACAGAATGTTTGAGATGCTCATTTTCTTCATTATCACATCTCTGAAATTGAGATGTATCTTCCATTCAGAGGACTCTTACCCTTTTAACAAGTAGCATTTTAAATTTCTTGATGGTTCAAACTACTATAAATTGTTCTGATGAATGGAGGCTTAGGTTTGTTGAACTCTAATATTGCCTTGGCATTCACATGTGTGTGTTTCTGAAATGTGTACAACTGATTTAAAGATTCTTAGTATAAAAAAAGTCCCGTTAGGATACAGTTATTTATATAACTGCAGTTGTGGTACAGACAATTAGTTGACAAGTAGAACAAAGAGCTTAAAATAATAAACAGATCTGTATATAATACACGTAAACTTTATAATTGCAAGTATATTACTTGCCTCATGATAGCCTTGTAATAGTAAAAGCTGTGAAATTGCAGCATAGTAAGTACTATAAACCCTTTAAAGAAAGAGTGTGGATGTACTGGATTGAAACAGAGGAGACCTACATGCTGTAGACAAAATATGACAATTTCATACACCTCTGACTTGAACTGTCTTTTATATTTGAAATTTTAATACAATCTTGGGACTTGAATATACTTTGCTTACTCAATTTTTAAACCACAGTGCCCCTCTGAGTTTTAGACTTAGTCATTTGGACACTTGGTTCTTGGTCTATATTATGATCACTTAGTTTAAGACTGACTATATATGTGAGTTCGAGACCAGCCTGGTCTACAAGAGCTAGTTCCAGGACAGGCTCCAAAACCACAGAGAAACCCTGTCTCGAAAAACCAAAAAAAGAAAAAAAAAAAAGACTGACTATATGATCTTGAGAACCAACTGAGTATATTCAATCCCATCTTCTTGCTTGCAGAGTAAGAGTGATCATACATCCCTCACTCTATGTATTGCTATAAAAATTAATAGTCCAATGTAAGGGTGAAAAAACATCAAAGGATATTGAAAAAAGGAGATTATTGTTTTTGATGCCCCCATTTAAGTTGGTAAATCTTGTGGAAAACATTATACCAGTCAGGGTAATCTTAATTATTAAATAAAGATATATTTATTATATTATTTAGCTCAGATTTGGGACCAGAAGAGAACCTTGGTAGTGACTTTGGGTAAAAGATTACCCACAGTTTGAGCCAAGCATGTTGGTAGTTGCTGTAACCCTTGCACTTGGGCTACTAGGTTAGTAGAATCATGAGTTCAGGACAGCTTGGGATATGCAACAATTTCCAGGTAAGTCCAAGTTGCATTGCTAAGACCCACTTAAAAAAAAAAACAACCAACCAACCAACCAACCAAAGTAACATCTTAGAAGCAGAGAAATAACTTCTGATTCCAAACATGATGATCCATGGTCAATTTTTAGCATCTGAACAGAAATGCTGCTTACTATAGTAGGTGCTCATAATCCCAGTGCTGGGCAGATAGAGACACGAGCATTCCCCAGGCTGGATTACAAGTTATTTAGTTAAATCAATGAGAGACACTTGTCACAATAACCAAGGTAGGTGGTACCTGAATAGGAATGACACTTGGTGTTGACTTCTGACTACATACAAATATGCACGAGAACATAAAGAAACACATTTATGGATTTAAATGCTGGAAAATTTAAGCATAATTTCAGTATCATTTAATGAAGTTATAATGTGTGCTAGGTCCCTACCCTGAGCCACACAATGAAATGAATGGCTGCCCAGAATCTCACCATAATAGTATGCTTCTGTGTTTGCTTTGTGATCTTTGGACTATACCAGCAAAGCAACCTCCTTCAACAAAAACTTTACTCTAACAAAAACTTTAAATTACAAATATTTAAGCTCTCATTTTAGCAAGGGTGCCTCACATTTTGCTAAATGTTGTTAGCTTTTTAGAGTGCCTGTGTGTAGATATATGAGAGCCTCCTTTAATAAGGACATTTCTTGGGATATGATTGGGGTAGGGAACTTTTTTTTTAAACAAATGCTCTCTGTTTCAGGACACAGTAGCCAACATGAGCAGCGGTCCTGAGCCTCCATTCTTCGAGAACCTGATAGCTACACTTATCCCTAATATTGCGGATAGAGCACCGATAGGCAGACAGTTTGGGGAAGTCCTGCAGGCAGCAAAACCTGAATACAGAGTGGTAAGATTCATGGGGAATTCTATAATGCGTTGGGAATTTGCTTCTGGAGGTAAAAGGAAGGGTGTTGCTTAAGGTTGTAACCTTCTTCTAGAGGTACCATATCACTGTTTCAGCAGTGATGATGTTGATGGCACCACAAGCTAGCTTCAGCAATGATGGTGTTGACGGCACCACAGACAGGCTAGCTTCAGCAGTGATGATGTTAACAGCACCACAGGCTAGCTTCAGCAGTGATGATGTTGACTTCTATTTCCATCTCTACAGAGGTTTTGCAAAAGTGAGGGGAATAGGAAACACTGCTTTTCCCCCTGGTGGTTAGCTATATAAAATTGGTTTTCTAAAATGCAAATTATTCTTTTTATTAACTAGATGGTCGAAGAACTGTGCACAGGAGTTAGGCCAAGTTGTTTTTTAGATCAAGGGATGAAAAAGCACGCAGAAATGAGCTAGGATCCACACCACTACGTTTTATGTTGATTAGGTGTTTTTCATCCTCGCTGAAAAATGTATTAATTCTGAAAGGTTATTTTTTGTAATGAATTCCTTAGGAAATTCCATACTTATTATATAATCAGTAAATTAAATAAATTTACTTTTTCATGAAGCACAATTAATAGAAACTCAGAGGTAGAAAGTAGGTTCAACCTAAAGGTCAGAAAAACAAAACAGCCAGCCACTAACTCTTACCTCTGCTTCAGTCCAAAATGGCAATCCTGCTTCCTGGAATCTCAGAATGAGATTAAGCCTGAGAGTTGTTTCTTCCTATTTTATAATCCTCTCTAGTTCTGGGATTAAAGGCATGCACCACTGGGATTAAAGGTTTGCACTGCCCGGTTTCTATGGCAACTAGTATGGCTACTGGGATTAAAGGTAGTGTTACCATTGCCTGGCCTGTATGGCCAACCAGTGGGCCTGCTTTATTTACTTTCTTCAGGCCAGCTTTATTTATTAAAACACAAGTGAAATGCTACTAAAGTATCCGTTTCTGGATTTCTCTTTTTATCCAATGAAGCATGACGAAGTTTCATAGTCGGGCTTCATTAAGTATGAAATGCTCTAGAATGCAGTGTTAGTTTCTCGTTGCTGTGATAGAACAGTTGAGAAAGCGACTGAAGGTGGGTGTGTCAGCTAATTTTCCCACTGCTCGGACAACATATCTGACGAGATCAAAGGATGGAAGGGTCTGTTCTTGGCTCCCAAATGGAGGATGCAAGCTGCCCACTGTGGGGAAGCCATAGCCACAGGCATGTGAGGCAGCTGGTCACACTACCTCCATAGTCACAACAGAGAGGCAATGCTAGTGTTCTGTTTGCTCTTTTCCTTTTTATTCAGTCTAGTCTTCTAGCCCCTGGGATAGTGCCACTCACATTAGCGTGAGTCTTCCTTTGTCAGTTAACCTCCCTGGAACATCTTCATAAAGACCCTAGACAGATGTTTCCTTGGTGATTCTAATCTTACCAAGTTGGTGCTGAGTGTTAAGTATCATGACTAAGGAGAGGATTTATTTTGGTTCATGGTTTCAGAGGTTTCAACCATATCACTTGGCTCCATCGCCCTGGGCTTCTGCCTGGTGAGGTGGAGGGAAAGGTGTGATGGGATTATCTTCCCACTGCAGTGTCTGAGAAGTGTAGGGAAACACAAGGAAGGACCAGGGAGAACATAGAGGCTTCAAAGCCATGTTCCAAGTGACCTGCTTGAGATTCATTATGTACAAGTTCATAGTGGGTAAAAATGGACAAACCCATTATGATGTTAGTGCCCTCATGCTCCTATCATCTCGGAACAGTTCTAATTCCTGGAGCCCCAACCTTCAATACAGAAAACCACTATAGGAGGGAGGACACATCACATTTAAACCACAACAAATCTGGACTAGGACTTGTGAGACTTGGTAGCCATGGCTTGTCTCTGATCTTAGGAGACAAGTGTTCAGAGTTCCCCTATTAATTTATTTGTGTGTGTGTGTGTGTGTGTGTGTGTGTGTGTGTGTGTGTGTAAGAGTATTTGCTACATATGTATGGGTACCCATAGATGAAAGAAGACGGTGATGGCATCTGAATGCTAGTGGTATAGAGTCTGTCCTGTCACTAGTTCTGTAGTCTGGACTGGTATTGAACTCACAGAGATCCGCCTGCCTCTGCCTCCCGAGTGCTGGGGTTAAAGACGTGCGCCACCACTGCTCCTCATGGCCAATTTATTTTATTAAAGTTTTTAGTTTGCATAAGAAGTAAGGAGTTTCATCAGGGCATTTTCATCCATTTATTTTTAGTTAGAATTTCTATTGCTGTGTCAAAACACCGTGACCAAAAGCATCTTGGAAAGGAAAGGGTTTGTTTCATCTTATAGCTTGATGTCCATCATCCAGGGCAACTAGAGCTGGAACCCGAGGCAGGAATTGATGCAGAGGACAAGGTTAGTACAACAAACGGTGGGCTAGCCCCTACCATATAAATCATTAATCAAGAAAGTGCCCTACAGACTTGATTACAAGCCAGTCCTATGTAGGCATTTTCTTGATTAAGTTTCCTTTTCCCCAGATGGCCCTAGCTTGCCTCAGGTTGAGAAAAACTAGCCAGGCCACATGTATGTCATAGTATTTGGCTCCTCTGCTTGGCTTCCTTGGTGCCTTGGTCCCTGTCTGTTTTCACCTCCTATATCTGTTTGAATCTAGAGGAAACAGGCAATGTTTGTTTATCAACCCCACTACCCTCTCTTCCCCGCTGCCCCCACTTTAGGCCCGCTCTCCACCCCGCCATAGTTCCCTTTCTACTCAAAGGCCATACATACTATATATTATCTACTTTATACATATTCATCTTCTTTGCATTTTTATATTGTTTTTAGTTAGTATGCAAAGAAGTGGGTTTTGTTTTTCTATTTTCACAATTATATCTATATATAATGTCATATTTTTTCTTATGTGTTCTTTCATTTCCTTCCCCTAAGTCACCTCAAACTTGCTTTTTCTGATAAGAGCTGGGATAAATCATGAGCCTTGCCTTGCCTTGCTGGTTTCCTGTCAGAGCTTGCAGACTTCCTCACTAGGCTAATGTGTCTCTGCTAAGTGCCTTGGGAATCGTATTCCAATGTCTAACCACAGTCTCAATCCCAACAAGCTGATGCAACACAATATTCATGCGATGGCACACCCAAGCCTGGTCTGGAGTGAAGAAGAAAATCTGCTGTGGTTGTGATTAGACGGAGCTTGGACAAAGATGGAGCTTGGGGATGAGCATTTTTGTCTGCTTCTGTGATGTCCAGATTTGGCTTTTAAAATATTTTTTGTTAGCATCCAAAGAAATTGAGAGAAAGAGGTCTGAAGGGAGGGTGGAAGCGGTACCAAGAGAGAGTAGTAGAATACACAAGTCATCAGGGCAGAAGCGGGGGCTAGCTGGGAAGAAGGAGTCAGCAATAGGGTGAAATGGGGCACAGGGAATTGTGGGGAGTGGACAGAAACAGACAATAAGTACATATATTTATCACAGGGTCACAAAGAAACCTAGTTCCTATCTATTTGAAACGCCATAGTTTTTTTCTGCTGTCACATCATATATGAATATGTGACATTTACATGTGAGGCCAAGCTTGCAGTATTTGTCTTTTTGAGTCTTACCTTTTTTTTTTTAAATTCAGTGATCACCAGTTTTATTACATTTCCTGCTAATTTAATTATCCTTCATCACAAAGTTCTATTTGTTACATTTTCTTTACCTATTCATATGTTAATGAACATGTCCAACAGTTTCTTATCTTAGCTCTTGTCCATAGTTCTGTAATAAACATAGACATGCAAATATTTTTCTGGTATGCTTTGCTGGTTAGATTTTGTCAAGCTGACACACACCGGAGTCGCCTAGAAAGAGGGACCTTCGACTGAGGACTTTCCCTTTTCAGATCCGTCTGTGGGTGTATCTGTGGGCATTTTCTTGATTGGCGATTTTTTTTTTAGAAAGAAGATCCAGGTCTGTATAAAATGGAGAAATCTAGGGGTTGAGGCGGTGCACTCCTCTTCCAGGGAACAGGAGTGTGGCTCCCAGCACCCATGTCAGAGGCTCATAGCCAGCTGTAACTCCACTTCTAGAGGGATCTGAGACACTTGGCCTCGGACAGCACCCACACTTGGTCAGATGTCTACAAAATGGACATATATGTGCACACATAATTAAAAATGAAATAAATCTTTAAGAAAATGTAGAAAATGAGCTCAGTGCTGCCTTGACCTTCGAACTGTGAGCCAGAACAAGCCCTTTCTCCAGTAGGTTGCTCCTGTCAGGGTATTTTATCATAGGAATAGGAAAAGAAGCTAAGATGGATAAACAGTTGGCAAAGATTTAGGGCATCCTATAGATACCCTTCACTCTGTTGATGGCTTCTTCTGCTGGACTGAAGAAATACTCTAATTTCATGCAATCCTATTTGTTAGTTCCAGATCATTCCCTGTGCTGTCGGAGATCATTGTCAAAACTGTCTTTTCTCCAATTAATGTTTTGACAACTTTGTTAATGACTGCGTGGCTCTAACTGTGTGGTTAACTTCTGATTTCTCTGTGGTGTATGTGAGTGTTGTTTCATGATAGGGCTCTGTACACAATCTGAAGTCATTTTAATGTGTTACCCCATTAAAACCTGTAGCTCTGGATCTTTATTTATATATGAATCTGCCAAAATAAAATTCTTTGGCTCCAATTTTCAACAAACTTAGAAGGGCACCACTTAATTAAGTAGAGCATGCATACAGGAATGTATATGGAATATATACATTCATATATGCATATATACAACCATATATATATGATGCTAGGATGTATAGGAGATAATGTTTTAAATCCGAATACAGCCAAGAGGCATGTATTAGATTTAATTAGGTGTCATTTTTATTTGCAGGGAGAAGTGGTTGAAGTTACATTTGTAGGTGCTAACCCAAAGAATTCAGCAGAAAATCAGGTGAGCTTCATTGTCTTCTAAATTTAAATCCACTTTTAAAGTTTCCCTTCACTTTACAGGAGAATCGCACATATTCAAAAATATATCAGATTTTTCTTACTTTATTTTTGGAGGTGGGAAAATGTTCAGTGGGTACAGCTGGTGAGGTATTGAATGTGGAACACAGCACACAGGGAGACTGTCCTGGACCCTTCAGAATGTCATTTGTAGAACAATTCCTTCAGGGGCAAACTGTGTTTCCAGAAGACACAGACTCAGAGACATTCTCATTTACACATTTAAATTTAGAACTAACTAAGGGTGTTTTCATAGTGAAAGGGGCAAAAAAAATAAGAAGGTGATTTCCCCTCCTTTCAGGGACCTTTCTGACCCCTCCAGCATTGCTACTCCAGACCTTTTTTGCCTTGGAAAGATCACACATTGGTACATGCCCTAAGTGGTCTGTTCCATGTGCTTTACAATGGCTGGTTTCCTGTTGACACAATCGAATGTTTAACATGGAAAAATTACACAAGAAATAACATGCCTGATGTAAAAACAAACAGCCCCAAAATTAATAAAGTAGGACATGGAAGTACCTCTTCCCACAAATCTATTTTTTTAGAGTTAATTACTGTTAAGAATTTGTTACTAAACATGTCCTGTTTTTTTCTTTGGTGATATATATGATAAACCACACACACACACACACACACACACACACACACACACACACACATATAACATGCCTAGAAATAAATGACTGTAGTCTTCTGCAATTTCCATAGAGTAATCTTGTATCCAAACGAACAACAGTGGTATAGGTTCTGACTCCAAGTGTCTAATCAAACTAGACATAGTGACTCACAGTTGAAATCCCAGGATGTGGGAAGTAGAGGCTAGATAACCAAGAGTTGTATGCCAGCCTGCCCTATACAGCAAGGCTTTGTCTCAAAAACTAAAGAAAACTGGTTTGGTAAGGTGACTCAGTTTGTGAAGAAGTTTGTCACCAATCCCGAGGAACCTGAGTTCAGTCCCAGCATCCCACAGGGAGGAAGGAGAGAACTGACTTCAACATGTGTGTTGTGGCATTCATACATTCCTCGGAGTACATGCTCAATGACCTAAATAACAAAATTTTAAAAATACTAACTAAATAAAAGAAGGTAACTGCCAAAACCACAAACACAAAATCTGTAGAAATATTTGGAGGAAAGTGGACCTATAAAAGTGGTTTTTAGTTCACTTTTCTACCCTGACTGTGGATATAGCCATTATATTGAGTCGTTCTTCCTAGGGTCCAAAATCACTTGTAATCCAAAACACCTTCCTGCCAAACGAGCTGCGTCCTTTCCGTCTATTCAAATGCTATTGCTCCATGATAGAGTTGTGGCAATATGATGCGATCACATCAAGTTTTGGGAGAGATATTCCAATGTTTTGACAGTCAGTGTGCACCTGTGGTCAAGTTCCTCCAGAGCATTTGCACGGTCAGAACATTCCTTTCTGAAGATATCAAAATGCTGTATGATGCTTGACATCCTCAGAGTACTCATCTCACGAGTGCTGTGAGAACAGGATGCTAACAGCATCATGATGGCACTCCTCGGAACCCTCTGAAAGCGTGCACAGCAATCTCTAGTGCTCTCTATTACCAGAAATCATATTGTTACTACCCCTAATTACTGAACAATTGTTGTCTCCAAATATTAAGCTAGATGATTTATATATACTGCTACATGCATTTAATCCTCTCTACTATCCAGTGGCTTGTTTTATTGTCCTTACTTTGTATATAAGTAAACTCATTGGCAGAGAGATTACTTTTTAATAAATATGTACCTGGAAGAGATTATGATAGGGAAGTAGGGAAGAGGTAGTCACATGTTTTGTCCTGCTATTTTGGGGACCTAGACATGTTTTACAAGCTGTATTCTAGACCTAGTCATTAGGGACCATCATACTTTCTACTCCATCTAAGGCCCCCACAACACCACCGTGCTCTCGTGCAGAAACAGCTCTCCTTATTAGTCACCATGGTGATGAGCCCTTCCTTATTAAATGTCATGTATCAGTTGAAAAGTTAGATTACTGTTCTAAACACTGACATGGCCAAAACACAAATAAATCCTCTGTTTATTAAAGTTATCTGGAGGTTTGTAAATGGCAGGTATACAGGGTTGTGAAGAGTAAAGATGAAGTAGATACAACTCCTGTTTGTGTGTGTATGTTCAGGTAGATGTGGACACATATGTGCTGGGTGCAGAGACGTGGAGGTCAAAGCCCAACATTGCATATGTTCCTCATTTGCTCTTTATCTTTATTTTGTTTGAGAAAGTGCCCCTCACTGAACTTAGAGCCTTAAGGTGACTAGCCTGGGAGCTTCAGAGCTCTCTCTGTCTCCACCTCCCAGTACTGGGATTCTAAGCACATCTACACGCACATGTGGGTTCTGGGCATTCGACGTGGATCTTCATGCTTCTCCAGCAAGCACTTTACATACTGACCCATCTTCACAGCTCTTTGAGCCCTATCTTTCATGGAGGCAGTGGACAAACCTTGATGGTAATGGAGATTTGTGGCCATTTTATTTATTACCTTGTCACATCATCCAAACCTTTGTTTTATTTGAAGCTGTATTCTTGGTCTGAAATAAATTGCTCTGTTATAGTTATCTCCCAGTGTAGAAATACACTCTGCCTATGACATGGTTTCTAGGCATCTATTATTACAGTGTAGAAGTGTCTTTAACACCCCAGGACAGAGACAGCGAATGCATTTTTTTCAACGTTTTGACTTAGGAAGGCGTGGTAACTAATAATTCAGTTACCTGGAGGCAGAGGGAATGGGAGAGAGGAAGATGTCCCATTTCCTCTCCCCAGTCATGGAGTGACTGGAGAGGCTTGCCCTCTTAATCTTGATTTATGTCTTTTTAAAATCTCATTTCACTTTAAATTTCTTCTCAGCCCTAACTTCCAAATTTGCTGTGAATACCATAATTACGCTTCCTCAAAATTTCTAAATTTTTTGTGTTTTTCTTTTTTTCTTTTTATTTATTTATTTATTTATTTTTTATTGAGAAAAGGAAAAAA
>NC_022015.1:60981241-60985877 GCF_000317375.1 Microtus ochrogaster | reverse complement strand
TTACTTAGCTTCTTTAGGATCACCATTGTAGACTCCGTGACCCTTATTTATGGCTAGAAACCAATTATGAGTGAGTACATCCCATATTCATCTTTTTGTGCTTTTCTTTTAAAAAAAAAGAAGTAAACTATTATTCTGAAGACATTGCATGAAGGGGTGTGCCCAGGAATTTGGGTAAAATCCTGATGCTTGTGCACAGCAGACATTGGTGCGTAGCGAAGGGAGCCAGAACAGACTGGATCTCTCTGTGACTGTGTTGTGCTTGATAAATGGTGTTAATTGTATTTCAGACCCATGAAACCTTCCTCACTGTGGAGAAGTATGAGGACTCTATAGCCGACTGGCAGATAATGTATAATGATGCCTCCTGGGAGACGAGGTAAGCATGTCTATGTGTTATTTGTCCATGATGCCTTGAAAACAGTTGCTTCAAAATGTAGGAAGGACAAACTAAAAGACTTCTTAATACATGACATGATATTAATAATATTAATTTCCAAGGCTCCTTCTGGCCACATTTATTTTTTTTATTAGGCTCCATTTGAACTCTTTTGACAGGAAGCAGTCAGCATAGTGTTGGCTTCTTTAGGATTAAGTACAATGAGATGTTGACTAACATCTTTTGGCTTTTATTTTAGTGTTGTTGTGGGTAGAATCTAGAGCCTCGTACACACTGGGAAAGTGCTGTATCCCTAAGCTATGACCCTCTCCAGCTTGCACTGACTTTGTTTTTTCCCATGGTCACAGGAAATTCTTAAAAAACTAGTCAGCCTTCTTGTAAATTGGTTGAAAGATATCCTCGGTGAAGGAGTTGGCATGACTTGGTAGAGTTCATTGCAGAGGCCCTGTACCTGCCTGGTTAGGCTTACTCTTAGATATTTTATATTTTTTGAGGCTACTGTGAATAGGAGTGTGTCTGTGATCTCCTTTTCAAGGTGTTTATTGTTGGTGTATAGAAAAGCTTTAGATTTTTGTAAGCTGATTTTGCGTGCTGCTATTTTGTTGAAATTATTGATGGTTCCCAGATTGTTTCTGGTGAAAATTTCAGATCTCTTACATATAATATCATTTCATCTGCAAAGAAAAATAATTTGACTTCTTCTTTTCAAATTTATGTCTCGTTTATTTCCCTCTCTTGCCTTATTGCTCTAGCGAGTGGTTAGAATATGATTTTGGAAAGAAGTGGTAATAGTGGACAGCCCTGTCTCATTCCTGATTTCAGTGGGATTGTTTCAAGTTTTTCTCCGTTTAGAATGATGTTGGCTGTGGGTTGGGGACAGATTGGATGTGTCTGACTGGACTTGGATGGGGAATTGGATGTGGGACTCTGGGTTGATCTCGGGACTGGGGAGGATGTTCAAAGAGTGAACTAGCAAGGTCCTGGCCTAAATTGTACACTGCAGGCTGGGCCTGCAGGTTGAAGGTTGTACAGGCAGATTGAAGTCATCTGGTAAGAAGGGGACCTGGGCTGTTGCGCAGAATGAAAATCAAACATTTTAAAGAGCAACGTTGTATTTTTTTTTATTTTCTTGTTTTCCATTAACAGGCTTTATTGGCACAAGGGACTACTGGGTCTGAGCAATGCAACAATTGAATGGTATATTCCAGATACTGCACAGCCTGGAATCTACAGGATACGATATTTTGGACACAACCGGAAGCAAGAACTTCTAAAGCCTGCCGTCATACTTGCATTTGAAGGCATTTCTTCTCCTTTTGAAGTTGTAGCTACTTAGTGAAATGTTGACAGATCTTGAAAAACAGCTTTTCTCTGTGTACATTATAGAGTGATTTCACACAAATGTGAACTACCAGTTTGATTTCTTTTGTGGCTGTCCCTGCTTGGGGGACAGATAGTTTATTGCTGGTGGGACAGATATGCGTGTTTATGTGTTTGTATGATTATGCATATGCATGCTTACAGGGAAGGGGGAGAAGAGGGCAGAGAGAAAGAGAAAGAAAGAAAGAAAGAGAGAAAGAAAGAAAGAAAGAAAGAAAGAAAGAAAGAAAGAATGGTTATTAGTGAATGAGAGAATATGTATGAGAGAAGTTGTCTGGCAATCATCCTTCTTGTGGTCTTCATCCTAAAGCATGATTTTACTTGAGGCTGAGGTTGCTTAAGAGATAATTCCCTTTAATATGAAATCTCAGCAATACAATGATAGTATCTGAAGATATGTGAACCATGTTTAACCTATTATTTATAGACTTTTTGAATGAGAATTCTAGAGAACTTTCTAGAAATCCTCTACATTAATACTTGATTTTCCAGAGAGGTATAACGAGGTCTAATTCACTTTAGGTTAGTAGAAGATTGTTATATATTTTCCCCTAGTTGCATTTACAAAGTATCATGTAAACTTACTACAAATATATGAGCCCAGCTAAAATACACCCAGAAAAATTGCATGCCAGATTTTTTCTGCATTCAAATGAGCTTAGTCGTTTCAATCAATCACTTTGGGATGGGTCTGCCTGGCTCAGGGTTATTGTTCATGTTGAGATCTTTTCTGGGATTGCCTCTAGAGTCCAAGTGTGTGGATGTTCCTTACAGTGCTTTGATTATGCCTTGTATTTCTCAAAGTGTCCTTATCCTGCGAGATCATGTCTAGTCTTCCCAAGAATTACTAGAAATGGTTTTTAAATGTTTCACCAGTCAAATGTACCTCAAACTATAAAGCTTTGCTTTGGATGTAGATCTTAAGACAAAAATATTAAGACTGGAAATACAGTCATCAAAGGGGAAATTTAAAAGGCATTTATATATTCTCTTATCATCTACTCACTCACTCACTCACTCACTCACTCACTCACTCACTCACTCACTCACGGTTCTTCTGAATTATGGAATAGCAATTTAAACATACATATTTAGTGTTGTACTCATTCATGTCATATTGAAATGGTTGTATAGATGAATCCTCTGAAGAATAAAATAGCCAACCAGAAATCTAAGTTCTGGAGAGATCTTTGACAATCATACATTTTCAAATCATCTATTAGATGTCTTCTATGCTAGTTATTATGATTTGGGAAGAAAGAAGCCCAAATAATTTTTAAATATTAGTCTGAAAGTAATGTTTTAGTGCTTATGATATGGTCTAACCTACGAGATAGGACAATCTAATATGAACTGAAAGTTCTAGTTGCATTTTAAAATTACCTAAGTTAGTAAAGTCAAGTAATATTATTACAGGTAGGTAAAGAAGTAAGCATTTTAAGAGAAAATCAATCTTCATTTCAAAAGTAAGCTTATTTTAAAAACAGAAATGGTAAGGCAGACCTGCACTTTTTCCCCTATGGCTTATGTACTTAAGCATAGTAGACCAAACCAAAAGGAGCCTAGAGCATGGTTTGCTGACTTTGCTTTCCAGTGTTTCTATGGAGGACGACTGCTGAAGAATGAGCTAATCAGGATTGTCAAGGCTTGTGTAAATATCTATTCTGATGAGAACACCCTCCTAAGTGTAAATATTCAAGGACTTAACCCATTTTGAAAATAGTTTATCTCAAAATAAAAAATTATAGCAGAACCCATGATGTGATTGAAAAATGTATTTCCCATGGCCCAGAACAATACAAGGATGTATTTCCCATCACCATTCCCCCAATGAAGCTTTCCTTAAAAAGACTGCCTAGAAATCCCTCCTTATCATTGGTAACTATGCCATAGTGACCATTGTATCATGTATCTGCGTGCCTAGTCCTGCATGGAAATAAACCACAGACACATTGTTCCTCAGTAGACTTCTTCTCTTCCAGACAATATGCTTCTAGTTTTTGCAATCTATAAAAGAAGACAAACCATGACCAGGTCCCTGCATTCTATAAGCCCTGTTACCTGAGCATCAAGGAACCCCATCAGGTAACTGATCTGATCAGTTCATCTAAAGCCACAGACCCTGTTTGTGTCTCTGTCTGTAAATAGCTTCATGGAGCCAAAATGCATGGAAGAAGCTCTGGAAAAGGGTGTGGGAAGTGGTGGTTGGGTTGGTGAGAGCACTGTTTTGGAGGAGAGTCTGTTTGTTCAACTGTCTGTATTTCACTTGTTGTGCCTTGCCTACTCTGATTTCAAGGATACTGTGATTCCTTTAGAGTGCACAAAACAATTTCTTTTCCAGGTCTATATTTTTATGCATTCTGTAAAAGTTATTATTCTGTAAAATTGTCAGTATTCCAGAGAATATTTCATAATAAATTAAGAACTATACTTGGAAGAAGTGTTTGGGAAAAGTATTTTGTAATGAGAGGTAGTGTGGACACTTTGAAGAAAGATGGAAAAAGGCTGTGGTTCTGTTATTCAAGGTCGGGGTGAGTAGAATCTATAAGCTTCGTAGATAGAGAGTCACTCAAACTGAATATACCCACTCCCAGTTCCCTCCCAACCTCTGAAGGTCTGATGCTAATAATGTGTGTATAGCAGGCACTTTGCAAGCTTCTTGGACAACTGAGATGTTTTCTT
Source organism: Microtus ochrogaster (assembly GCF_000317375.1). Taxonomy (NCBI): domain Eukaryota; kingdom Metazoa; phylum Chordata; class Mammalia; order Rodentia; family Cricetidae; genus Microtus; species Microtus ochrogaster. The sequence continues at coordinate 60,981,415 of NC_022015.1, read as the reverse complement.
GGCAGGTGGCTAGTTATAAAGTTATAAGCTGATTCTGAATAGCAAGACCAAGAATAAATTTACTGCTGAACACCCTTTTCCAACCTGCTGTCTCATATTTCTCATCTAGCATAGGCAAGCGTATTGCTTTTCCATGGTATTAAAATGTGGGTTTTATTCTTTTTTTTCCTTTTT
>NC_022015.1:60975571-60981140 GCF_000317375.1 Microtus ochrogaster | reverse complement strand
CTCCCTGACCTGTGGGAAGTCCAAGGACCGCCCACCTCCATCCAGGTTCAGTAAATTGAGCATCCAAACTGCCCAGGCCCCCCCAGAGCCAGCACGTGCAGTAGGATCAAAAACCCATTGCCATTGTTCTTGAGTTTCTTAAACATAAATTACCATCACTAAATGATTTCTTCATAACCATGGTTGCCGAGCATTCTTTCTTTCTTGCTTATTTAAACTGGATTTTGGAATAGTTAGCTGATAAAATTTCAGGGAAGGGAACAGACAGATACTGTCCCACACAAAGAGTGAAGATGCACCCAGTTGTAAGTAACAAGATATTTCTGTTTAAGAGTGGTCCAGATGGTAAGCAACCTCACTTGGGACTAACTCTTGAAGTGACTGATTCAGGTGTGTTCTAGCTCCCCAGTGACATCACCGATACTCTTCTCAGCATATTGATATGAATTCTTTGGCTTATCCTCTCAGTCAAAAGATTGCTTTGTACAGCCACATGGAAAAGTAAAGGGGGAAGGGAGATTGCATTTTGGATCTTCCTTTGGAAGGTGGAAACTAGTAAGAATACAAGAAGAATCCCCATTATATTTTCTTCTCCAGAAATGAGCCATGTGATTGATATTTGTAGCTGCAAGGAGGCTTGAAAAGAGACTATTAGATGTTTTCTCCTTTGAGAAATGAAGGCAAATCCTAATAGTAAGAATGAAGAGACGGAGAGTGCAGCTTTTGAAAGTTCATCAACAAGACGGATTCTTTTGTAACTTTGGAGATTTACTTCTTGAGCCATGATGTATGCCTGGCACTCAGCTGTACATAGCTCATTTTAAAATGATACTTTCGTCTTTGTGAGAGGGGACCTGTAACTTGGGGAAGCGGGCATGGAAAGCCATACGTCAGCTTTTGACATTACCATATAACTTTTTATTTTTTTTTTATGTATGGCCACATCTATAGCTTACTAACATAAGAAGTGATCATCCCTAAAGCCCCACCCTATTTTCCCTTTGAAATAATGACAATGAGTTTTATCCTAGGAAATATATTTTAGAAAAGCCATGAGAACCACAGTCCTCAAGAAGAACTTATATTTGCATGGAAAATGTGTGTATTTCTTTAGCAAGTTTGTATTTGACATTTGTGTACTTTGTGGTTGACATTTAATCTTTAAGATAAAAAATGATGAGGCCACAGAGCTGTTCTCTTTATTACTGAACTTAAAGTTTAAAGGGCAAAGCAGACAGGTCAACAGACACTGTGAACAACATGGACCCTAATGCTAGATTAGTCCATAGTACTAGAGACGACAACTCAGTATAGCTTAGGGAAATATCCTGGTAGGTTTCCTGGGAAATGACCTCTTGGTTAAGACCTAAAGTACATGAAGAAATTAGTCAGAAGGAAGGGGACATTGTGTTTGTGCTTGTGCCCAGGCCCAGTGTTGTATATAAACAACGTGTTCCCATGGATGCTCACAGAAGTTATAGACATATAACCCATTGACCGGATTCCCTTCCTTACAGATGTATAAGTAACAAGATAGCAAGACCTTGTGCAACCATCAACCACAATGACGGAGCTTTGTGTTAAAGACAACAATGATACAGAAAATACTTGGGGCCCTAAGAGTTTGGAATTGTCAAACAATCTAAACTTGTCATTTAATTCAGCACTTGGGTCATTTAATTCAAAGTGATGAAAAAAATAAGTTCTCACAATAACATTTCGCCGTTACAAGAGCTGGAACTTGAACCCTAAGTCTAATAAACCCTTCCCTCCCCAAGTTGCTTTTTGGTTTTGGTGTTTCATCATAGCAATAGTAACCCTAACTAGGACGGAAGTTGGTACCAGGACCATGGGGGTATTGCTGTGATAGACCTTACCATGCTTTGGGGAAGATTGGGGAAGAGCCTCGGAACTTTCGGCTAGTTTCACTGAGTGCTAAGAGCTCAGTGGGCTGTTTTTTGGGAACTTGAACAATAAGAACGCTGAGAGCAGTGTTGATAACGGAGGCCTGGCTTGTGAAGTTTCCAAGGGAAGCAAAGACTCTACCAGAACTTTTTATGGGAAGAATTTGTCTTGTCTGGTCAGCTGGGGCTAAGTAAGCAGCTGAGATCAAGAAGAGGCCAAAACCACTGGAGGAAAATCTTTATTTTGCTGGGATAATGAATGTTGGTCAGCTGGGACTGAAGAATCAGCTGTGATTAAGAGAGGGCCAGCACTGTTGAGGTGGAATCTTCTGGAAATCTTGAGTTAGCATACAGAAGCTATATTCTAGAGATGGCGATGGTTGTATCTTGTGCTGGCAGCCCAGCTTGGTAGTGTAAGTCACACAGGTGGTACCAGTTTTGAAGGCATGACAAGGTCATGGGGAAGATGAGGCTTGGTACTATGAGGCAGGGCTGGAATCTCTGAGGAGAGCCCAGTAGAGGTGATGGGTGACAGTGCAGCTCAGTTGCAGCAAGAGACCCCGTATTTTGGAGATGTCAGTGGCACTACTGCCAAGGACAGCAGCAGCAATGGAGTGGACCTGGCCTGAATTTAGGAAGTGATTTGTGTGGGCTGCAGCATGTGGAGCCAGGAAAAAGGACCCAGGGCCTTTGGAGGAGACTAGGAGATTATGAGTATATTCAAGATGTTGGACATTAAGTTATGTATGCACTTGGAGCTCTGTTCTGCTTTGAATTGATTGTGACTGTTCCCTGCTTCTTCCTTCTTGAAATAAGAAAGTATTTTCCTTATTTTTTATTTTCTAGGTGCCTACAGTTGATAGACTTTGGATTTTTTTTTACAAAAGAGACTGAACCTTTAAAGTGTTTGAATTTGTACAACTGTGAAACTAAGTTAGCAAAACGTTTTATATTGTGATGTCGATATTAACATGTGATCTTGGGAATGAACAAGAAAAGAAAGGTTGTGGCTTAATAGTCTCGTGTTTGTGTGTCAAGTTGACAAGTGACCAGTTGTGGCTGGCTAGTTTTATGTCACGTTCACACAAGCTGGAGTCATTAGAAAGGAGGGAGCCTCAAACGAGAAAATGTGTCTGTAGAATCAGCCTGTAGGCAAGCCTGTAGGGCATTGTCTTAATTAGCGATTGACGTGTGAGAGCCCAGTCCATTGTGGTGATACTGCCCCTGGGCTGGTGATTCTGGATTCTGTTAGAAAGCAGGCTGAGCAAGTCATGAAGAGCAAGTCAGTAAGCAGTACCTCTCTGCTCTCCAGGGCCTCTGCATCAGCTCTTGCCTTCAGATGCCTGCCCTGTGTGAGCTCCTTTCCTGCCTTCCCAATTGTATTTGGCTACAATATGGAAGTGTAAGCTGGAAAAACTCCTCCCTCCTCAACTTGCTTTTGGTTATCATAGCACTAGGAACCCTATCTAGGGCAGATATGGTAGGTTTGTTTGTTTATTTGTTTGACTCTGTTATGTATGAGCTGAATTGTGTTTCTCCCAAAGAGGTAAGTAAAATCCTTCCCCTGACTGCCTGTCTTGAATGTAGCTTGATTCAGAAACAAAGTCATTCCAGGTGTAATTTGTTTAAAAGCTGTTATACTAGAGAAGGGTGAGCACCTAATCCAATAGTATCTATAAAATAATCCCTTTCAAAGAAATGTATGTGAGGAGAAAGAAGTATGACCATGACAGCAGTGGTCACAAGGCTGTCTTGACAGGTGAAGGATGCCAAAGATGCCAGCAAACCAGAATAGGCCAGGAGAGAAGCTTAGAGGAGGCTCTCTCTCAGTTTCTCAAGAGAAACCTTTCCTACTGACACTGATCTTAAACTTCCAAACATGATTGTAGGTGGACTTTTCTTTCCCACCCACCAGTTTTCAAATAATTAACATGGAGACTCAAAAATTAATTATGAATGCTCAGCCAACAACTCAGGCTTATCACTAACTAACTTTTACAATATAAATGAACCCATTTCTATTATCCACGTGTTGCTCTAAGGCTCATTTACATCATCTATGAACTTCATGTGGCTTTTTCTGCATCTGACTCATGACTCTTTTGACTCTGCCCTTCTTCTTCCCAGCATTCTGTCTGTCCCGAAAATCCTGCCTAGCTATCTGCCAATCAGCTTTTTCTTAACAAGGAGAGCAGCACATTTTCCCAGTGTACAGAGGGGTTATTCCACAGCAACTGGAGCGGTGGAGCAGTATGTTTCTATCCTCCAAGCCCCTCACTCCACTGTGCTTGGGTAGGACAGCTACAGCAGACGATAACATGGGCCAGTGGATGGATCGCCTCCTCTTTGGGTATCAGTCAAAAGAGATTCTTGGATACCTTCCTATTTAGAGGGTTTAGTAATTTATTCTGCTCTTTACTCTGCCCCACAAAGTGGTCATTTTATAGCAACTGATGTTATATAATATTGGTTAGCTATGAGGGTCGCCTATCACTGTCCAGAACTTTAGTAAAATCTGAGGCTAATTTACTTTCCATGAAAAGTCAAATGAGAAGCCTGCCCTGCTGTCTGCTAGGACCTGTGCTCAAGAACAGTTTTAAGCTCCTACACTAAGGCTAACCACCCAGAGAGGTGAGTGCCTGACTACCGGGCAGGCCTCAAGGTCCCCCGCAAGGGAGCCCAGGCACCTTCAGCTTGTGCCCCAGGGTCTCCTGTGCTCTACTGAACCCCGCTCTGCCTGCCATGTTCTTCCTTTTGTCTCCGGCTCATTGGGCTACCAGGCATCCCTGTTTAGGTGCTGAGGAGTTCCATCTGGACGGAACCTTCATCTGGCGATGGATGGAGATAGAGACAGAGACACACACTAGAGCACCGGACTGAGCTCCCAAGGTCCCAATGAGGAGCAGAAGGAGGGAAACATGAGCAAGGAAGTCGGGACCACGAGGGGTGCACCCACCCACTGAGACAGTGGAGCTAATCTATTGGGAGCTCACCAAGGCCAGCTGGACTGGGACTGAAAAAGCTTGGGACAAAACCGGACTCTCTGAACATGGTGGACAATGAGGGCTGATGAGAAGCCAAGGACAATGGCACCGGGTTTTGATCCTACTGGATAACACATCTGGAAATGAACATCTGGAAATAAAACATCTGGATTTGTGCATCTGGAAAAACCACCTGGGTTCGCGAATCTGGTAATGAAACAGCCGCAATGAACATCTGGATCGCACATCTGGAGAAACAGCTGAGATGAGCATCTGGAATAAAACATCTGGGTTCGTGCATCTGGAAACGAAACAGCTGGAAATGAACATCTGGGACGCACTTCTAGAAATAACAATCTGGATTCGCACATCTGGGAATTAAACAGCTGGAACGAACATCTGGATCGCACATCTAGAGGTGAACATCTGGATTTGTAGCATATCTGGCAATGAACATCTGAATTTGCACATCTGTAAATAAAACATCTGGATTCGTACATCTGGAAATTAAACAGCTGGATTCGTACATCTGGAAAGTAAACAGCTGGAATGAACATCTGGATTTGTAGCACATCTGTAAATAAAACATCTGGTTTTGCACATCTGGAAATAAAACATCTGGATTTGCACATCTGGATTCGCACATCTGGAAATAAAACATCTGGATTCGCACATCTGGAT
>NC_022015.1:60948921-60975383 GCF_000317375.1 Microtus ochrogaster | reverse complement strand
CATCTGGATTCGCACATCTGGAAATGAAACAGCTGGATTTGCACATCTGGAAATGAAACATCTGGATTCGCACATCTGGAAATGAAACATCTGGAATGACCATCTGGATCGCGCATCTGGAGATGAAACATCTGGATTGTGATCTGGAAATGAACATCTGAAAATTAAAGATCATCATATTGCTTTCTCATACTCAAATTTCTGACTCTTAACGATAATCTTTAAGAGACTTCTCTAATGGTACAATTTCATGTCTCTTCTCTAAGTAGACAGAAAATTACTTCACCATGCCATGGCAATCCCAGGGACCAGTCATGTCCATTGTGACTAGAGTTACTGATACATGAGGAGAAGGCAATAATGACTCTGCAGCCTTCAATCCACACCTGTTCTGAGGATTTTGGTTTGTGAGACAGAGATCAGAACAGGTGTGGATTGAAGGCTGGAGGCTCCCTGAAAGATTATTTGTATGATTCTTGCATGGTCAGTAAGAGTTTGTGAAAAGTCTGTTGGTTTTAGATTATTCCCCCACAATATGGAAACCAAGTAACCCAAGAGTCTAATAAAATATAGTTCATATTAATTCTCTCATGAATAATAAAAAAATAAAAAATTCAAATGAATCAGTTGGAGTGTAGCACTAACTAAACTTTTATAGAAAGAAAGTTTGAAATTTTTGGAATTGATCTTTAACGATAATGGATAACACTATGAATATCTATTATATATATTCTGGATTATTCTTTAGTTCTTGAGGTACAATCTCTTGATGAGCTGGAACATGCCGATTTTGCTAGTCTAGTTCCCTAGATCCCCAGAGACATTCTTTAGTGCTGGGATTACAGGCAAGATGCCATACTCACCTGGCTTTCAAATGGATTCCAGGGATCTGAACTGTGTCTTCATGATGGCACAGCAGGCAAGCCCTTCATCATCATGGGGGCCGACATCAGCCCCTTATCTGTTTATTTATTTATTCTTTTCTTTCCATTGAGGATCTCATTGAACTTATTTATATATATATAAATAAGATGGCAGAGTCAAGGGTAAATATATTTAGTTGAGATTGATCCAGTTGGGTCTTCTTCTTCTTTCTTGTATAATCCCCTCTAAAGCAATTAGAAAAATGTCAATATATCACTCCATTTACCTGGAAGCAAGCCAGAAACAAATCATAATGAACTTAACGAGGTTTAAATGACCCAATTTTAAATGAAGGCAGAAGATGGTTTTACCCATATTTAGAAGACACTACAGATAGCCATGGCAGTAAACTTTTCCCCCTTTAGTAACTCAGGACATGTTTAGGGTATTTTCAGTTTCAAGAAAAGCTTTTATGAATGGAGAAGGCTTTAGAGACCCCACCACAAAGATCGTGTTCTAATCTTCAAAAGCATTTTAGTTTTTGGATTAACTAAATAACATCTCAGCCATTACATTCGGACGTAGAAGGGAGTCCTGTGAGAAATAACGTATTCCTCCATGGTAGGGAGATATGACACTTCTAGAGGAATCTAGGGTCTCCCTCATTTTTCCTGTGGTTCACCATGGTACAAGAAGAGCACCATGACAGCCCTGCCTGGAAACCAGTTTCAGATGACTACCACCAAGTGTGTTTTCGGGATTATCTTCTTGTGGAAAATTTGAAACATATACACTCCTATAAAAAACGATGTGATGGTACCCTGCCTACCTCACCATGCAGCTTTGGAAATGTCATACTTTCCCCTGATCTTGTTCCTTTCATTTCTTTCCCATTTTCTGGGGTGGGGGAGAGGTTGGCCTGGATGTTTCTCTTGAAAATAGTTATTTCTTTAACAAAGTCTTTTCTTTTTGCTTTACTTCACTTCAAGGTCACTTCATGTCTGGCAAATTCAATGGCTCCTTGATTCCATCTACTGCAGAGCTGATGGCCAAATTGCCCCCATTGTCTAAAGGATATCTTTTGTCACTGGTTCCATTTAATCAGTCCATTCTAGCTCTGTGCTTAACATTTTTATTTGCATCTGACGTTGAACTTATAATAGAACAGTTCTCAATTTTTTCTCTCCTTTTTTTTTGTCTTGAAAACCATGTTGCCTACTAGATTCCCCCCCACCATGTTATGACAAACTTCTTCCTTGTGGTTTACTTTTTCTTCTTGTCTTTGCTGTTTGTAGGAAACACATCTTTCTTTTTCTTTCTTTCTTTCTTTCTTTCTTTCTTTCTTTCTTTCTTTCTTTCTTTCTTTCTTTCTTTTCTTCCTTCCTTCCTTCCTTCCTTCCTTTTTTTTCCCCTCTCTTTCTTCTTTGTGTATATATGTGTGTGATGTGCATGTGTGTGCAGACAATTTGGAGCCAGAGGTTGACCTCGGGTGTACTTCTGGATTATTCTTTAGTTCTTGAGGTACAATCTCTTGATGAGCTGGAACATGCCGATTTTGCTAGTCTAGTTCCCTAGATCCCCAGAGACATTCTTTAGTGCTGGGATGACAGGCAAGATGCCATACTCACCTGGCTTTCAAATGGATTCCAGGGATCTGAACTGTGTCTTCATGATGGCACAGCAGGCAAGCCCTTCATCATCATGGGGGCCGACATCAGCCCCTTATCTGTTTATTTATTTATTCTTTTCTTCCCATTGAGGATCTCATTGAACTTACTATATAGCCAAGGATGACCTTGAATCCATGAGCCTCCTATAACTACCATCCATGGGACTGTGGATGAGCACCGTGACAGCACACCTGGCTTAAATTTTAATTAAATTCAGTTTATTTCTTTCCTTTTTACCAAGAAGGCTTTGTTGGTAAATGCTGTTTATTTTCTATTTCACAAAGCCAGAGACACTTGGTACCTGTTTTCTCACTTCAGCTGTGATTGACACCCTATTCAGGAGCTGTCAGTCTCATCCGTCCTTTTAAAAATCCATGTGAACAGTGGAGTCAGGCACTTGTCCAAAAATGGTTTGATTCTGTTTCCTGGGAAAAACAACTTAGAAACCACTGTTTGGAGAGAGGAAATGCCTAATGCTCCTGGGTTTATTTCTCCCCCACTCAGTACTTATGGGGTTTCATTGCTTGCTTTCAGAAATACACTGATGGGCAGTAGCCCGGAACTGCCGGCTAACATAGACTCCCCTGTAAGTTGTTTCTCGTCAGGGTATTTGTTTTTTTTATCACAGCAACAGAAATGAACCTAGAACAAAGGCATCGTTCTGTTTTGTAATGTGTGTGTGTGTGTGTGTGTGTGTGTGTGTGTGTGTGTGTGTATGTATGTATGTTTTCAGTGTTTGCTAGGCATTGGTAGCAATATTATATTCACTTTACAGGAAATATTAAATTTCAAGCTCTGCTTCTTTTTGTCTTAGATCTCAGGTGTGAGGAGGACTGGCTGACGGTTCTTATCTCATGAAGTTCTGTTCCAAAACCATCTGGGTGTGGTGACTTTCACTGGGTTTATTTTATGTTATTTTAAATTCTAGCATAACTCTTTAGTGATTTCCTCTATTTCCCTATAGATATTGGTTTATTTAGCCTTGCTGTCTCTTCTAATTTGTGAAGAAATTATTTTTCTAGGTCATCTTATCCAGACTGTCATTTTTAAATGGTGGGTTGTATACAGAATAGTATATTCTATATTTTAGGTATTTTCCAGTTTCCATAATTTGTCAATGATTTACATTTGCCATCTCCTCTACGTGGCCCCCTCCTGCCCACACTGATGCTGCTGTTTGCTCACTGACTGACTGAGTGTCCCCTGCTCTGAGGGTTCCTGCTTAACCACTAAAGTAGCTCCCTTCCCTTTTGTCTCCCACCTGCATTTCCTTGCTAGAATGCTCCCTCATGACGCTGACCTAACCATGACCCGAAGGGTAGCTATTTCTGTCCAGTAGTTATTAAAATGAATAAAAACTTGTCTTTTTATGTGCTGAGACCCGGGTAGCAAGTTTCAGGAAAGGGGAATCCTGCTGCAATTTCTGTTTTATCTTTGGCACTTTCCTCCCAGAAGCCTGGAAGTAGCCATTGTGTGGCTTCTTCATAGTTGACCAAAGTAAAGGCTGGTGAACCTTATGCCTAGACCTTGGTTTGTCTTTGAAGTTGAATTCCGTTCTCTAAATACAAGGTTGTTCATTCAATGTGTTGCCCGTCACAGTGCGCTAGATTTATGAGCAGGTGAGGTGGCATCTCTAGAGGTACAAAATGTGTCCTAGAAACCATGGATGCTCAGCCAACTGTCTGCCATGTGTGGTAAATCTCGACAAGAGGGCTCAGGGCAGCTCCCGTGAAGACTGGGTCTTTGGGCCCTGAACTCCAGTATTTGCTCAGGCTTGCTCTGAGTCAACTGCAGGGCCTCAGTATAGCTCTGAGCCCAGGTTAGCCTGGAGTTTCTTAACGTGGAGTGATGACTGGGATGGGAATTAAATGGAAGAAAGAAGCAGTCTTCATGAATGCCATATTTCCTGATACATTCTCCCCATTAAATATTGTTAAGTATATGAAAAGAAATGAGGCAAAAATCCATTTGATTTAATAATCTTCTGTAAGTATAAATCAATTTAAAAATATGAATACATTAAAAAGCCACAAGCCAGAAAGAATAAAGTAATTTAAAGGGATACACGAGTCTGTATTGCTAAAATTAAATTGGCATTCCTAATTTGGTTCTGGTTTTGGTAGCTCGTATGCATTTCAAGCCGGCTTCACTGTGCTTTAGTGGGTTGTGATAACTCACTTCCAGTGATCACTTTTCCATTTGTATCAAGTCGGCTTCGCTGTGCTCTAGTGGATTGTGATAACTCACTTCCAGTGATCACTTTTCCATTTGTATCATTGCTCAACTCACAGTGAGCAGACATGGCGCCACTGATTGCTCTTTACCTGACACGGAATATCAAGCATAAAAGCCTGCCTTGCTTCCTTTGATGATAGACTGTAATACAGAAGAATAGGATTAAATACACTCTTTCCTCCCCCAATTTGCATTTGGTTGTGGTCTTTATCACAGTGAAAAAAAGCCCTCACTGAGACCCAAACCACTTGTTAAACTTTGGATTGTTCTTAGCAGCCCTGAGTCTTGTCTAGGATTTGCAAGCCTGTGAACTCTAGTTGGTATAAATAGATTTCACCCTTGGTTGTTTTGTTGACTGGCATATAGTAGTTGCTTGAAGAAGGATATCAAAGGGTTTGAGAGATGGTATTTGGGTCTGTGGGAAGATGGCTGTGATCGGAGCTCATTGATTCACAAGGGCAAGGTCTGAGTTAGTGGCCAAACCATGGAAGGACTACGTTTGTCCTTCTCCATCCATGGCATTGTGTAAATAACCTCCTTTGATACAATTTCAATGAAGCATGTATAAGATACACTTTTCTAATATTGGAAACATTTTACACATACATTTTTGGTTAAATTTTAATTTTTGATTTTATCACTGTACAGTTGAAATAAGACATATAAATATGAAAGCCATTTTTCTGGTTTTCTAATGGGTCAGATATACAAATAGAATTTCAGAAGGGTCAGAAAACTATACCTTGTACTGTTTGACCCAATACCCTACTCCAGCACAACTGACAGCTTACATCTCGGAGACAGACATCTCTTTTCTGGAGCAAGGGCAGAGAAAAGAGAAGTCCTCACCCTATGGCTCCTGCCTTCACTCACTGTCAGGCTGTGTTGGACCTGCAGCGCCATCTGCTGGGCTTGAAAGGAAGTGTACAGAGGCTTTGACATGAACATGGGAACATTATAGGAAATCTTTGCTTTTTATTTAAAAACACATATTTCCATCCCATAATTTAGTTTACTTCCAAGGCAATGTCTTGTTTTAACCCATCTGAGAAGGTATCTCCGCTATTTTTAATTCAGTATGAAGTATAATTATATCTGCTGTCAATGTACGTTAAATCATTTGTTTCTTTCCTTAGAATTAGTGTTTTAAATGAAAGGTATGAAGGTTAAAAACTCAAAACCCCACTTCGGATGTCTTTCAAATTACAAAACTAAAATGCTTCATTTGAATGCCATTTAAGAGGTGATGAAGTCTGTGTGGGAGAAGGGAGGTAAGCAATACTTGATAGATTTTATTCCAAATGGACATTGCCTGCGTTGTTGATACTGACGTCATGAAACACACACACACACACACACACACACACACACACACACACACACATACACACTACACAGAGAGATGTACACACAGAGATGCACACACACATACGAAAATAAACAAACAAACAAAAATCTAAATCCAAGCCAAACCAAAACACCTCTATGATCCAAGAATTCTAGGAATATTCTGGCTTTGAGGCACAGAAAACAGAACATATCAGTTACCTTTTCTAACTCAGTTTCTCTCAAATGTAGTGGGATTCAGGCTTTTTTAAAACACATTTCCAATCCTGGTCTCTCCTATGCCAGACAGGAGGTTATATACGTTCTGTGTGTGTACCCTGGTCTTCACTTCATGGCGACCTCACAATTTTGTCTCCGCTTCACAGCAGAGGGAGCTGGAGTTGAAAGAACAGAAGGTCCCTGTATACAAGGCACAGCCCAGAACTGTAGACTGGAAAGAAAGGCAGGCACGTCTGATTCCTAAGACCACGCCGCTCCCATAAGGTCACACAGCTACTCTGCAGGTCATTTCATTCATGCAGCCGAAGACAAGATCTGTCTGACCAGGAGAGTCATATAAGACCCATGTTCTGCTCATGTTCGCTGGAGGGACAACTCCAGCTGCAGTTTGGATGTTGGCAGTTGAGTGTCTTTCCTGTGATGAATGACTAAGGTGGCTTATGTCTCATTCCTCAACAGCCCATCTGCCTACTTCGAAAGCCAGGGCATTCTCTTGAAAATTCACTCCCCCTCCTTTCTCTCTTTCATTCTTTCTTTCCTGCAGTACTCCCAGGACCTTGTGCATGCTGGGTAATCACCCTATGCTTGGTCTGCCTCCCTAAGCTTCCTGGGAGATTCGGAATAATGTGTAAGATGTATTTCCTCTGATCCCTTCCCAGGTCTACATAAGACTTTGGGTTTCTTAGCCATGAAAGAAAGATTTAATTTATTTTAATTCTCCGAGATTCTGTTTTCAAACTTATCCTCCTGAAGAGACCACAGATTATGTGCTTTGTCAGTAAGAAACAGACACAAAGAATAGGCAGTCCCAGAAGGAATGGCTGGATGCCTGGCCCGTGATGTAGAATATATTTTCAGCCATGTCTCAGCTGGGTCTGCTTCACCACGGCCATAGCTAAGCTATCCATTCCAGAGGTGCGCTGGTTTTTCTCACTTATCGCTTAGTTCTTTATCAACCACCTTTACTTCACAATATTCCTCTTTGGAGATTAATAAACTACTGCCCACTCTGACATTCTTACAGGAAGTGTTCTCCCAAAGTCTTCAAATACCTAAGGCACCGAATTGTCGTGAATATTGCCTCCTTCAGGCCATCGACTCTTCTGTAGCTGGGTTGCCTCTTGTGCCAGGGATGAATTGTTTTCCTCATTTTTGTGTGGAATGGGGTCCTCCTTGTGCGTGGGCTGGGCGGGAGCCACCCACGTCTTACTGTTGTGCATTTTCTCCAATCATTCTGCATTCTCTTGTGTTTTTCAAGAGTTAATTGCCAAGAGAAAAGACTCTGGGCACAAAACCCAGAAATAGATTGAAAAGCTTTAAGATTTCAGCAGAGATGTGATAAGGCATTTGTGAAAACCGAGACGAGAGAGGCCCAGTTGAACAGGAACGTCCCTAGACCACATGGTCTTGAGACAGTTTGCTGAAGGAGTCTGTGTTCGTCAAGGACGAGCTGGTGCTGATGCTTCTGTTCTGTTTACTCCTTGTCTGGGCATCCTAGGGGGAAGGGAAGCACGAACTTCTCCTGAAACATAGGTTAGAGCTACTGGTGCTCTTGGGAGCAGTTCTTCTTAAAGGGGCTATGAGGGGCTCCCCTCTGTGGACACTCCAGTAGTTGATAACCTCAGCTCTGGGGTCTGCATTGCTGGGATCAAAACGTGGATGTGTCACTTAGCATCCATGGAAGCCTTGGTAAGGCAATTTCTCCACCTGAAGTTATTTCCTCTCCTCTCTCCAATTAATCCCCTCCCTCCCTTCCCCGTCCCTCTATCTTACCCTGTCTCTCCCCCTCCCCCACTCCTTCCCCTTCCCTTCCTTTTCCTCTTTCCAGGGTTTCACTCTGCAGCTCCCTTTGGCCTTTCATTCTTGGCTGTGTAGCTGAGGCTGACCTCACACCGATTATCTTCCTGCCTGAGCCTCCTAAATACTCCTGAGCATTCAGGTTGGATTACATGTGTTTACCAGCATCTAAATACTCCTGAGCATTCAGGTTGGATTACATGTGTTTACCAGCATCTAAATACTCCTGAGCATTCAGATTGGATTACATGTGTTTACCAGCATGTGATGGAATATTTTTATCTTTGAATTTTCTTGTTTGTTTGGGGGGACATAAGTGAAGAACTAATTTCTTTATAAGTCATGTCTTGAATGTGACTCTGCTCTGATATTGAACTTAAAGGGACTCCGTGTTTTTGCAGAGAAAATCAGGCAGTGTGCACTGAAGACAGTTTTCTGGGTCCAGAATTGTGTCTAAACCCCATGAATAATGGTCTAGTTGGCCAGACAGGAGATGGCTTTTTGACCAGTCTATTGATTATGCTCAAAGATTTAGATGTGGCAAACCCAAGCCAGGCTTCAAGACAAGCTATTTAATTATATTGAGATATTCTCCCTCATTATCTTCCATTTTAAGCCATCCTAAATTACATTAAGTTTTTCTTTATCTAATTAAACATAGAACTTAAGAATAATGTAATCTTCCTTAATGACCACAGTACTATCACTGTGACCATTAATTATTTCTCCAGGATATATAGGGCAAAACCTTTGGAATTTAAAAGCTTTCAGATGTTTTTGTCTTCTAGTTAATTGGTACTACCTACCCATTCAAGATTGTACATATGTGTGTGTACATATGTGTGTATGTGTGTGTACATATGTGGTATGTATGTGGGTACATATACACACATATATTATATATTAGAATTTTTTCTTCTTTCCGTTACCAGTTCTTAAAGCAATGTGCTCATTTCTACTCTCCCAGTTCCAAGAATGGAGGATTAATGGTAATTTGTGCTTTGTACCCTTTCTGTGAAGTAAGGCAAAGAGTGTTTGTGACCACAGTTGAAGTCTGAGAGGCCTTGCCTGGACTTGAAGAGTATTTCTAGGGCAGCAGTTCTCAACCTGAGGGTTGCAACTTCTTTGAGGATCGAACCACCCTTTTCCAGGGGTCACATATCCATATCTTGATATATCTAATATTTACATTACAACTCATAACAGTAGCAAAATTGTAGTTTTGAAGCAGTGATGAAAATAATTTTATGGTTGGGGGGGGTTACCACAGCATAGGGAACTGTATTAAAGGGTCACACTTTTAGGGAGTTTGAGAACCACTGCTCTAGAGTGAGCTTCTGGTCACGAGTTCCAGCCTTCAAAAATTCTTTACTCTGTTGATGGAGTGGTATTATTTATCCTTCCTAAGGCTTATCTCTATATGGATAAAACAGAAACTTGGGAACAGTGGTGCTGAAATCCCCCAGTGGGGCACATTGCATGATGTCAGCAGTCAGATTGTGTTGAAAAAAACTGCTTAGTAAAGTAAATGAGCAAGCTAGTTAGCCTGGACACCACTTCCTGTTTCTTTGTATTAGCGGGTGATACTATTGCTTTGCAGTGCTGTGAGGAAATTAATAAGGACACTTCCTCTTCCAGTGGAAAGATCCTTGTGTTGGCTGATTTTCTCCAATTGACTAAAACCCCATCAGCAAGACTGAATGACAGAAAACCTCAGAATTCCCCAGGCTACTTATCCACATCTAAGTGTCATTAGCTAACTAGACCACTGGATGTCATACTTGATCTAAGTGATTATAAATCAACTCCCTTATACACAGGGCTTTGACAGTCACAGGCCTTTAGGACTAGAACCATTAGCTATCTCTGAGGCCCAAGTTTGAGAAGTAGCAAGTCCATGGCATTGAGTAAAGCATTGCAGAGAGGCATTGAGATGGTGCACTATTAAGAACTTTCTAGCCGGGCGATGGTGGCGCACGCCTTTAATCCCAGCACTCGGGAGGCAGAGGCAGGCGAATCTCTGTGAGTTCGAGACCAGCCTGGTCTACAGAGCTAGTTCCAGGACAGGCTCCAAAGCCACAGAGAAACCCTGTCTCGAAAAACAAAACAAAAAAAAAACAAAAACAACAAAAAAAAAGAACTTTCTAGCAGGAGCTATAAAAATGGCTCAGTGTTTAAGAACACTTGCTGCTCTTTCAGAGGGACCTGAGTTTGGTTTCCAGCACCCACATCTGGCAGTTCACAACCTCCTAGAATTACAGATGAAGGAACATCCAGCACCTCTGGCCTCTGTGGATGCCAGCAGTCATGTGTACATAGCTCCTCCCACATAATTTAAAAGAATCTACTAAATAAATCTTTAAAAATAAATTTCTAAGACTTAGAAGTATAATAAAGAACGCCAAGCTCCCTGTGTGTACTTTGGTGAGGAGGAAAGTATCTAGATAAGGAAACACAGATGCTATTCTAGAGAAAGAGAAGAGAAGTTTCAGAAATTCAGGGGAGGGATGGGTTAGTGAAAGCAGTGAAAGCAGACGGGCAAATGGTGCAGGGAAGAATGGTGGGGCGTGCACAGTGCAAACCATAGGACTCCTTGGTCGGGGTGGGTTGGGGACCTCATTCAAAACTAATATTTTGACATTGTCATATTGATTTTTTGTATACCTTTATTATTTCATTTAATTCTTCTTATATTTATCTAATTTTGGCTTTGAGTTTTATTATTATTATTGGGAAATCTTTTTTTCATTTTTTTTCTTTTATTTCTTGCTCTGTACTCTGCCCTTTTCTGTATTTTTGCATTCTTCTTTGCTCTGTCTTTTATTTAACTGTTCTCCTCCAGTTTTCACCTTTCCTCCATCTCGTTTTTAAAGTTATTTCTATACTTACTCTAAATAATAAGCTTCATAGTGTACACTATTTTACCATTTTCTGTTTATATTCATTGGTGGCTTATTTGTAGTTCTAAATCAATTTCAAGACCATTTCTATATCTTGTATGGTTTAGTTTCACTGTTTTGAGTGGTAGTAAGGATTGATCCTTGAGTCACTACCAAGATACTTTAGAAACATGAATGAGACACCCCCAGACCAATTAGCAACACGGAAACCCAAGAAACATGAAAGACAAAGCCACAAGGAATAGAAAAGGAAGCCGTGGAGACATTCTAGCATCTGATGAAGTAGACTTCAAACCAAATTTAGAAGAGACAAAGAAAGACACAATACACTAATAAAAAGAATGATTCATTGAGATAGAACAATTACAAAAACATGTGTGCCAAACATTGGGTTCTCAATTTTACAACATACGGTATGGGTATAAACAGTCATATGAGTCCTGATATAATAAACGTGGGTAATTTCAACACCTGACACCTATTTTCAGATAACTCAGAGCAGCTAAAAAAAAAAAATCAGCGAACAAGTTTCAGAGGTAAAATATGCCATCAATTAAATGGAGTCAACACGTATTGACAGAATATTCTACCTAATAGATACAGAAAATAACATTCTTTTTAGTAGTCCATGCACCTTTTCAAAATTTGCATTTTTGGCCACAAAGCAAGCATGACCACATACAAAACAATGAAAATAGCTTCTTGTATCATATTTTATCCAAGAATAAAACTCAAATGGAAAGACAAGCCAGAGAAACTTTGACCACGTTGGTTTCATTTCAGGAATGCAAGAATGGCTCACTCTACCCCAACAAATGTTTGTGTAAAACACAATAAAGTTAGAGGCAGAACTCAAACGCTCATTTAAACAAAGCACAAAATGGCTTTGAAAAAGTTCAGTCTCCCTTCAGAATGAAAGTCCTGAAGGAAACAGGAATAGAAAGAATATAATCTCAATATAAAACATGATATATATGACAAATCTTTAGCCAATATTAAACTAGACAGGGAGAATTGAATGCAGTTCTTCAGTGAGACAAGGACACATGCTCCTCCTGCTGCTATTTGATGTGGGATTTCAAGAATTATCTGGAAGAAGGACAAAAGGAATAGGCGGAAGAAATACAAATAGGAAAGGAAGGAATGCAATGATCTGTTTGCAAAGAATATGACCCTATACTACAAACCCAGAGACCATCTGTTAATGATAAACATTTGCAACAAAGTAGGAGGATATAAAAACAACACAGAGAAAACAGAACCTTTTCTATATGCCAATAACAAATTGGTCAAGAAAGAAAGCAGAGAAGCCATCAAATTCTCAACAGCCTAAAAAACCAAAAGCATCTAGAAATAAACCTTTTCAAAAGGGAGTAAAAGACGTCTACAAACACTTAAAATTACTGAAGACACTAGATGATAGGCCTGCTGTGCTCATGGATCCATAGAAATAATACTACAGATTCAACACCAACGCATCAAAATTCCAAAAAAATCTCAAAGTTCACATGGAAGCACCAAAGACCCAAAGTAACTATGGCAATCCTAAACAGAGAGAGTGAGTCTGAAGGGAATGAGAAGATCTTATTATTCAGACTCTCTTAAAGATTCACAGTATTAAGACCAGCATGACATGGGCATAAAAACAGAAATTCAGGCCAATGTAATAAAATAGAGGACTCAGCGGTACAGACGACCTACACAGATATTATACACACGAGAAAAAAGACCTCTCCTTTAAAAACTGGTTCTGGGGGCTGGAGAGATGACTCAGAGGTTAAGAGCACTGGCTGCCCTTCCAGAGATCCTGACTTCAAGATCCAGCAACCACATGGTGGCTCACAAAGGTCTATAATGAGATCTGGTGCCCTCTTCTGGCCTGCAGGCATACATGCAGACAGAACACTGTATACATAATAAATAAATCTTAAAAAAAAAACAAAACAAAAAGATTTAAGTTTAAATAAACCTGGTTCTGGATAAAGTGGATTTTCACATATAAAAGAATAAAATGGATACATGTCTCTCCCTGCATAGAGATCAATTCTAAGCTAATCAAAGATCTGAATAATGCGGAATGCTTGGAGACCCAGGTATAAGCATAGACTTTCTGCAACAGTCTCTAGTAGCACAGGAAATAATCCCCAGGATTAACAAACAGGAGCACGTAAAATAAAAAGGTTTCTGCTCAGCAAAGCAAAGCCCAGGCAGAGCAGAGAGAAACTGTACAGAATGGAGGAAATCTTTGCCAAGAATCGCTCTGGTGGGGGATTAATCTGATGTTAAATATCACCCTCATGTTGAATCCTCCAATTAATATATAAGCTGATGCAAAGAACAGACAGTTCTCAAAGGAGATATACAAATGCTGAGTGATATTTGGAAAAAGTGTTCCAAATTCTCAGGCATCAGGGAAATACAGATCAGAACTGTCTTGAGAGTCCGTCTTCTCCACCCTCCCCTCCCCCCACCAAGTTAGAATGTCTACCACCAAGAAAGCCACATAAATAAATGCCACCGAGCATATAGTGAAAAAAGTACTCTTATTCTCTGCTTGTGGCAATGTGAACTGATCCATCCACTGTGTGAATCAGGGTGGAGGTTCCTAAAAAAACACCGAACCTACAATTCTCATAGATCCAACTTTACCCCTCAGAAGATGTATTCCTGCAGACTGACTATACCATCAGTGGACTGCAGAGCTCCTTGCATGCTCATGGGGATCGCTGCACTGTTTACCATAGGCAAGGTCTGGAGCCAGCCTTGATGCCCATCAAGAAACAGCTTAACAGATAAAGAATAGGTGGCACTGTGCAACTGTAAAGAAGACTCTAATTATGACATTTGGAGAAGGATGGATGGATCTGGAGGTCATTATGCTAAGTAAAATCATAGAATGACAACTATTACATGCTCTCATATGACAACTCTAGATTTAAATGTATAGTTGAGCGTGTGCATGAGCGCATTTGTGTGTGCACCGTGTTCTGGTTATATAAACAGGAAGGCTACTATGAGGAGGGAAAAAGAAATCTAGAGGGGAAATAAAGTTGGGTGGGTAATGGAATATGTGTGTTATGAAAGTAGACTATTTGGGCAGAAGAAGAGGATTGAAAATAGGGAGAAGGGAGGGCTGCGGGAAATGATTAGAAACAGAATTGATCTATGTATAAAAATGTCACAATGAGATACAATGAAGTGGATGAGAAGAATTATTACATTGCTCGGCCTTTGTCTAAACTCCATCTAATCACAGTCACGGAAGCTCCCTTCTTCACTTCAGCCCCGGCTTGGGTGTGCCATCGCATGACTATTTTGCTGAATCAACTTGATTGGGATTGAGACTGTGGCTGGACATTGGAAGATGATTCCCAAGGCACTTAGCAAAGACACATTAGCCTAACGAGGAAGTCTGCCAGCTCTGACAGGAAATCAGGAAGACAAGCCAAGGGTTATGATTTATCCCAGCTCTTATCAGAAAAAGCAAGCCAAGAGCCCCCTCTGAGAACCAGCAAGTTCCAAGTTCTAATAAGAGTACATTTATGTGTGTGCATGCTCCCTCTCACAGATAATTTAAATCATTGTAGCTTCTGAATGGAGGACATGGTAACACATTGCCCATACCCCGCTGCTCTGTGGGAAAGACTGGGCCAGAGACCATAATTACCTCTCCAATTTGGTTTCCCTTTGTAGTGCTGTCATTAGAAAAGAAGAAAGGATGCAGCTACCAAAACAAGAATAATCCAGGTGTTTTTTTTTGTTTGTTTATTTGCTATTTAAACACTTTGCCAACTGGGACACATGTTCATAGAGCCACACAACCTATGCAGGAACGAGGACCTTCTCTGGGGACCAGGAAGTGCTTCAGGTATGCGATATTGGCCTTTTAGTCAATAGAAAGTTTGAAACTTCCTCAGGAGTTCACTGGCAGTCTCCTTAATGTCTACTCTGGAAAAAAGTTGATATTTAATACAGTGGCATAACTTACTTGAAGCTATACAATATTAGACCACATCACATTACAATACCAGAAAATTGATTCAAGCTTGGAAGAAGACTGGAGGATGACTACAGAGTCAATTCTGTACTCAGAGTACTGAACTCATTCTTCTCTTTCTTGGTTTTTTTTTTTCTTTCCTGATGGCTCTGCTACTGTTTCTATTTTATTCCTAGTTTTTATTTAGGGGAATTATCGATACATAATAAGGTGCATGTAATCTATGCCCTGATAAGCTTTGAGATAAGTTAATTGTCACAAAATCATCCTCAGAGTAAGATGATGTACTGATCTCGCCACAGTGAAAAGTTTCTTAGTGCAGCTGGGTGTGGAGGTGCACGCTTGTAATCCCAATACTTGAAAGACTGAGGCAGTAGGGTTTCTTTTTGCAAGTTTGAGGTTTGATTGGCTCTAGACCGTGCAGCCCCCCCCTCATTGCTTCTCTATGATGCTTTGTTTCCATGATGAATTACTTTCCCCCTCTCTTTTACTACCCCTATCAATCTTGCTCAGACCAGGAAATTGTGGACGCCCCATTGTTATCTACAACTTCCTGCTGTAGAATCACACAATGAGACACATCCCCTCCCCTCAACCACACACATGGGGGGATGGGAGGGGACGGGAGAATGACAACTGTAGTGCTGTAAGTAAGTTTATGTTTTGTCTCGGGCTTCATTCCTATGAAGCCTGTGGGCCTCGGGTAGGACATACCTGCCAGGACACTGTAAATTATACTAACCACTAAAACTTTTGACAAAACATAGCCAGAAAGTTTCGTGTTTGGCAGGCACGCATGCATACAGAGGCAAAGAGAGACAAATGAACTTGCTGAGGAAATGGGAAACTACAACGAGAAGAGAAACAAGTTATTACCTAAAGTGTTTGGCCAGTCACAAGAGCAAAGACATCTGTATTCAGTTAAGGAGACTGACACTTTGATTATTGGGTGCAGAAAGGTTTTATTTTTAAAAATTAAGCTGTAAGTAGTTTTGCTAATAATAACAAGTTTTTTTTTGTGTGTGGGGAATACAGTAAAGACAAAAGCAGGGTGTATATGTGTGTGTCTGAAAGATTCAACTGTGTGTCATCTGATATTGTGTAAACGACAAAGGCATGTTGCAATGTCAAGGCTTGGACAGGAATGGAAGGCAGAAATAAAAGAGAGAGTAATTCATAGTGAAGGCAAAGCATTGTGGGAAAGCATGGAGGGAAATATGGTACCCAGAGGACAAGCTTTGGGTGTCATTCTTTTAACAGTATCCATCTTCTTCAATTAAAAAAAGTTGATTTGATTGTATTTTATTTGTTTATGGAGAGACGGGCTCTCTCACTGGCCTGGAACTTGCTAAGTCAGCTAGGCTAACTGAGCAGCAATCCCCGGGGTTCCATCCACCTCTGCCTCTTCAGTGTCAGGATCACAAACGCAAATCCCATCTGGTATGTTTTGTGGGTTCAGGGCATCAAACTCAGACCCTCCTTATACAATAAATACTTTTCTGACTGTTGTCTCCCAAACCTAAAAAGTAACAACTTACTGTATCATTTTTAGGCAGTGTGCGGATCAGTTCCTAGCGACTGTGTGAAAGAAGACCTGAGATATGAAGGATTTCGAGGTTATTGCTAAGATCAGCAGGGATCAACTGAGGTTAGTTTCAGCGTCTGTCAAAGGGTTGGGAAGGGGACTGTCTGGCTGCCAGCAGGTTCTCCACGGCTATGCCTGATGTATTGCATCATTGTGTTTCTTGTTAGGGAATACAGGGGAGATGGAAGTTGAGAAGATCAAGGAAGTAGGCATTGTGAAGATAATATGTTGACTTTAGGGGGCTAAAACAGTATTGATGATTGTCATCCATGTCTGGGTAGTTATTTCCTGTCATAGTTTCTCAAAGTCCCAGGCAGGTGTTAAGGACAGCCAGTTAGTGACACATCCGAGCAAGAAATCCTGGACTCTTGGCTCTGCAGCCCCGCTTTTCACTGAGTCTTGTATATCCTTATACATCTTCTTTTGGAAGAGTTTATTCTCCTCTGGCAAAACTTTTCCTGGACCTAGAATGGTTCCTTCTGTGAAGTGCTCAGAGCTCTTGATTATTTTCACTGGTCCCCTGCCTTCTCTCTGTTTTTGTCAGTTCTTCCTTCTCTTTCTTTCCTCTCTTTCTACGGTCCTGCCCTTCTTTCAATCCTCTTGGTCTCTCTTTCCCCAACTCCCCTTCTCTCTCCCTTGGTCGGCACCCCTTTTCTTTTTTCTTCACTCATCCCTTCTATTCTTGAGCGCCCACTTCATCAGCTGTAACTATTCCCTTGGTTTTTATCTTCCTGGAGGCAGGAGGTGTCCTCCCACGAACATCTGCAGCAGTTCTTTATGCATTAGAAAACTGAGTTGGTTTCCGGGAGGTTTGGAAGTGGCTTGCAGGATGCTCAGGTGATTGGTACATTTGAGTCGGCGGCAAGTTTCCCCTGCTGTATTACTTACCTGTTGCTGTGAGTCTCAGGTGACAAACCCATTGTCAATTTAGAAATGTGTGTTGGTTGTACCAATTTAATGGCTCATAGCAAAAATTCCAGAAAATGCAACTTCCAATGACATTTGTAATTTCATTTTCTTTGAGGCAAGAGCGAGGCACAGCTTGCTCCATCCTCTGCTTTAGGGACTCTCAGCGGCTGCACTTGGTGCTTTAACCAGGCCTCCAGTGCTTTCAGGGCTCAGCAAAGCAATCTGTGCCCAACCTCTGTTACATGGTTGCTGGAGGGACTCAGCTTTCCAGGTTCTTGGCTTCAGACTGCTATCAGCTCCCTGCCACATGATACCTTCCTCTGTATAACTATAACATGAAGCTTTCTTCCTCACAGAGAGCAAGCAAGAAGTGCTAGCAAGGTGGACATTATGACGCCCTATAAGCCAAGCTTGGAAGTGACACATGGTTACTTTCGCCACATTTTACCATTGAAGTTAAGCTGCCGGGTCCAGGCTATTCTCAATAGGAGCTTTTGTGCTGCTACCAGTGCCAGTGGGGCAGGGCTCACTGCCATCCTCCCTGCTGCAGTCACTTGTTCAGTAAGTGACAATACTTTAAGAGTCTCCCAGAGTAGCAGTTTCCTTTACTCTGATGAAAGCAGGATCGGGAGCCACAAGTTTCTGTCCACCTGTCCAGTCCCCTGCCTGACGTTATCACGGGTACCACTTGCTTTGATTTTCAAGAATGTCTTGTGGTATATTTGTAACAGGAGACAGTTTTCCCTCAGTATTCGTCTTCTTGTCTTAGTAACATGATTATTATTGCCACCCGAAGATTACATTTCCAAATCTCTTTTGTGGTAGGGAGTGGCCACACGCTAAAGTTCTGACCAATTCAGCCCAGACCTCAGTGCCACATAGCAGCTTCCAATAACTCTCCCTACCAGGGTGCTGGGAGGTGGCTTTCCCTCCTCTTTGTACCTCCTTCATTCTCCTCTTTGGAATATAAATCCTAGACCATGGTGTTGAAACCATGAAGTTAAGTAACAAGAAGGAACCATGTTTACATGCTATGTGAGCCCAGCATCATTTGCCTCCTGTCTTTCTGGGGCTTAGTGAGCGCTGTTAGATATCCAGAGGGCTTGGAGGTCTCTGAGGATGGGTCTCTTCATTGTCAGCAGCTTACAAAAGTGAGAATGAAACAGTAGGACTGTGATTACTGTCAATGATAGGGCTAGAGAGGTGCCTGGCTCAGCCACTAGGAGCTGTGGAGTTCTTGGGGTCACTTAGTTTCTAGTGTCCGCATGGGGCAGCTTTCACAACCACTAGTTTCCGGGGATCTGACATTGTTTTTTTGTGTCCAAGGTCACTCAGGTGCATGTGCTCCCCCCCATATACACATAATTAAAAATAAGCAATTTTTTCTTAAAGAATGGGATATGAGTGCTTTTCTCTGTCCTTGGATAAAGACATGTCATTCTGAATTCTCCTAAGGGTCACTGATAGATAAACGTTTAAAGCTCTGTTTGATTACGGTTTAGCAGAAGGCTTTGGTACAGAACAAGTCACACCACTCTTCCTGTCCTTAGAATTAATCCGAATAAACTTGTTGATCACTTGGAAAGCCAGTCTGTTTTAGAGACTTCTGAAATTATATTAAAACCCACTCAAAATATGAACTGGGACAAAGGTCTCTCTGGCTGTTGCTCACTCCCATCCCTTATGAGTAGTTCACTTTATTCTGTAATAAATTATCCCTATATTTACTTATGCTTTGGGTATCTCACTGAATTGTATTGATGATGACCACGGAAGGGGCTGGATCATTAATGAGAGTCCAGAGCAAGCTCCCCATGCCATTGCTAGTTTAACTTCCTTTCATGGCCAGCCATGCCTAGTCCTAACTAGTCCAGAATTTAGTGCCTATAAGTGGGATGCTATACGTAAAAGAAACCAAAATACATGTTCTTATCTTAACACAGGGTTGGCAAGCTTGTAGGCCAGATAGTGTAGAGAACAGGAAATAGAAACTGGTCCATCAGTTTAGAGCAGGACCCCCAAGAGACATGGTTCCGTTCTTGTCCTTGGCTAGAAGCTGAAAATATCCTTGGTTCGACCCTGAAAGAAGAGGAGGAAAAAACATTCCTCACTAAGTCTTTTATAAATAGGAACCATTTTTAACTCGGGGATCAACAAACAGGATTTGTTCTCAGGGGACAGTTTACTGATGAAATTTTCCTTTCACATAGGATTAGCAGATACCCCCAGGCTAATGTTGACTTCAGTGAACACTAACCTGTCTAAAGGCTCTTTCTCTCTCTTTTTAATTTCTGGGTATTTCTTTCACTTTCTTGGTTGACTGGAAAATGGCATACACTTCTGGAGGATGCACTCTTAGGAACTGACATAAACATGGAGGCTGAGAACTAAGCAAGTGTACATGTGATTCTGTACCAATTGCATGCTTACTGAGGAAAAAAAACCTTTCGTTTTCAGGGAAGAAAAACATTAGAAACCCATGTTGATAATTATTAAAACTTTATTATGGAACTGAAAAATTCAATTAAAACCATATCACCATTCTGAAATTCCATGAAATTGCATCATTTCTCATTTTCATTGATTTATGATTCTAAGGTGACCAGTATATTTGTATTTTCCAAAGCAATGATCATTTTCCAAATAAGAGAATGATATAATTTTACCATACTAGTTATATCATTTAGCTCTATAAAACATTGTACTCAAAGTACAAAAATAAGTGCTTTATGCACACTCTTTAATACTGTTTTTTAAAATTTATCTTTCTTTTGGTACTCTAGATAAATCCATATAAATAACAATAAAATGAAAAGAAGCAGGGGATTGTTAACACCTGAAAAATGGAGGTACAGTTTGCTCTTAGCTTCCTTTTCACTAAAAGATAAGAGAAGATAATATCTGACTATATTGCAGCCATGAAACTCCATTTAAAAAAGAGATTTCTACAAGGGAATGCACTAAAATTACCAGTGATTAAATATTTAATCCGAGATAATGATGATTGATTTAAATAGACATATTTGCAGTTTGAGCTCCCAAGTATCTCCTAGGAATTAAAATAACAAGTTTCAAAATAAAATTGCGTATTTGTGAAAGGTACAAAGACTGTGTTGCACATCATTTAATGCAAAACAGGAAGATGCGGCTTGTTAAATAGATTTTTGAGTTTTAGAAACACAAATAACTTAGAAAACAAAAATACTTAATGGCCAAAATGCTTTCAAGTAATGAAGCCTGGTGCCGATTGATGGGCACCGTCGGTCACTTTGTACATCCCTCACAGCCGTACTTAAAAGTTTTCCAGGAGCTAAACCTTTGTTGTCTACTTTTGTCTAGTTTTTGATACTTTTCTGGGGAGAAATACTTGGAAACTCATTTGACTTAAAAAAAAAGCAATCAATTGCTCAGATTGGGTAGGACTGCTGGAAGCGTAAGGGTTCAGGGTAGAACTGGCTTATTTTGGGGATTCTGATCGAGTGGCAAAAGCTACTAACTTATCCAGTCATGTTCAATTTTGAAAACTGCACAATGGGCCCCCAATTGTTTGCCCACTGCAGAGAGGAGCAGAAACTTGTGTGTTTGTATTCATTGTTTCTGGAGGAGGGGTCAGTGCGTAGCAAACAAAGAGCACAGCAAATAGAGACCACATCTGTCATGAATGAACAGGTGAGTCAGCCAGCACAGCTCATAAAATTCTCAACATTGGTAAAGGCAATAGACAGAGGGCAAGAGTTTCACGAACATAACCAGTTGATGCTATTTTCCATTACAAAGTCATGAAGCCTTGTATAGGAAAAGGGGAAGAGTTTGGAGAGGAAGCTGAAAAGCAACAGGATGAGTGACGTTGGATGCAAAGGAAATTGTGTTCGGGAACATTCCTGAAGCAGAGGGGAAAAGGAAGATGAAAACATTTACACAGGAAACTCTCTAGTTTGAGGTATCATTAGCTTAACTGAGGGAAAGAAGGAATCAACAAAAGCTCTGAGACTCTTCTGGCACCCTGTGAATCTTGGTTGGGTAAGAAAACATTCCCAAGAGCCATCTTTTATCTTGTCCCCATGTCCAGCCTGGCCTAGATGTGCCGGTTCTGCCATTTGAAGGTGGGACTCAGGTCCACAGTCCGGGGAGAGGGAGAGGAAAATGGGGCTCAGAAACAAGCAGGTGAGAGGGATCCATAGAGGGAGGGTGGCTCTCAGACACCTGGCCAGAGAGATGCATTCATTCCTTTAGATCACTGTGGTCCTGCACCAGTTAGCCACTGAGCTGGTTAATCCAAGCTGTGCCTGCCCTCTGACCAGCAGGATGTCTTGAAAATTCAAACGGAAAACTATAGATAAAGCATTTTGCTGTTCTATGTAACTGAAAAAAAATTAAAAACCTTTATATTATGTAGCAACTTATGACCCTCCTTTTTGGATATTTTTCGATGTTACTGTTTTCTTAGATGAGGTAGTTTGCCAGCCGCATTTTGAGAAGTCTGTTTGGCAGTATCTTGTGTTGACTTCGGGACACACCTTAAGTCCTCTAGGACAGTTTCTGTTTACTGCAGTAGCTGTTGCTCCTCTTGATTTACTGAGTGTGTGGGATGGAAAAACAGAATGGAAAGCAGTTGACAGGGGGCAAAGAGAGGCTCCGTTTCACCTGATTCCATTTACTCTATTCCAGGTAACATCCAGCAGATTTTATCAGCACACTATTACTTGCCAGACTTTTAAAAACCAAACGCTAATTTGTTAGATTTTTCAAAACGATTTAGTTCAAGGTCTTTTGCCTGTTTTATTTGGTTGCCCTGCTGATTTGAAGGGTTTTTTTCTATGAAAAACTAAGAAGTATGCAGGGAAGAACCAGGAAAATGGATTAGAAGTAAGAAAGGCAGGCAGTGTTATTGCTTATTTACTAACCTAAAGTATAAATGATATGCAAAACTAGCCTTTGGTTTGATACTTGATCTTTTCAAAGCTTATCTTTGAGACAGGCGTGGTAGTGCAAGCCTGTGGTGCCAGCCAAAGCCAGAAGACTGAAGTGCTTGAGGTTAGCCTGAGCTGCATGAATAGAGTCTGTCCTAAAACTGTTAAAAAAAAAAGAAACAAAAGGAAAACAGCAACAACAACAATAACATAAAACAACTAAAGTCCAATAACAACACCTCCACCCAAAACGACAATCCATTTTCTCTCTTGATCCAAGCTCATTACACCCAAACTTGGCCTATCAGGGTAGCAACACATGGACACTTTTTATAAATATATCCTAATGAAATTTAAAATCTTCGCTATATGTTGCTATAACAAAGTAATAGCCACCCACCCCAAAAGTCATTCCATCTGTCTGCTCCGTAGTACACAGATCAGCCCCAGGGAGGCAGAGATCAGGCCTGCACCCATGACACTCTCACCTAATTGGCATATGACCCTTCAGGTATTTTGGATGTGCCACCAAATTCACGTGTTCCTATGCTCAGTGACACAATGATCCGAGAAAGAAAGTATAAACCAGAAAATCCAGAGCTTTCCAGAGTTTCAGCGGGAGGGTCTTGGCTTTAGATGCCCTGCTGGCATTCCTAGAACCTGAAGATTCTGAGACATTCAACCATGATTGACATTTCCTTGGCTCTGAATGGAATCTGTCTTGATTTTAGATTCCAGAATTCCATTAAGGAGTTGACAATATTTTCTGCACCTTTGTGTTGGCTTACCCTTGAGTTCCACAGACTTTCATGTGAGCCATTTTTTTTTTTTAAATGGGAATTCTAGTGCTATGTCCCCTAAATCGCTAATGAAATGGGAGTGGTGTTTGGATTGAGTACTGGATTTTGACTTTCTGTTTTGAACATATATATTCTGTACCAAAGCCTCACTTCCTTTTCCTCTCCATCTCTGACTCTATCACCCCCATCACATCACTGTCAGATGTTCTGAATATGCAGGAACATTTTGGCAAATAGCACTTTTACTAAACTCTGAAGGGATGGTCTCTTAGCAACCATTGTAAGTATCCTGGTGCCCCTTGGGAACCTGGCACAATCACCCCTCAGCATATGGCAACCAGTTCCCTGACTATATGCAGGTGCAAAGGTCCCTTTAAGAGACAAGCTCCGCCCACTCCCAAGCTTAAGCACTTGCATGCTCTCTCTCCTCTCTTCCCCAGCTGTTCTGCACATATTGAAAGAAGATCAAAAGGATGGAAGGACACTGTTGCTTGGTGGATTTAATATGAACTAGGTAGAGAATTCGACGTTAACCTCAAGTTAATATAACTGTCTGGAGCTGGGTGTGGTGTTGTGCATCAACTCTCTCAGCACAGGGATGGGAGAGAAAGGAGGCTCACAAATTTAAGGTCAGCCTGGGCTACAGAGTGAGGAAAGCAAACCAAGTTCCCTTTTGTCTTTGAAAGGACTTTTTGGCCAGTTTCTGATGATAAAAATATCATAGTGTATCACGTAGATCTGATTTACTTTACCAGTGTTTGAGTTTAGCAAAGTGAGTCTGGGATCACAGAAAACAGGATGGACAAGTAAGGATTTCCAGATGAGAAAAAGTCGTTTTTCACTGTAGTGCTTGGTGTTGGCACAGCTTCTATGGTTCGAGCAGCCTTGGGCAGGGCAGGGATTTTGAAGCAAAAGGGTGGTTTACGGTGTTGAATAAATACAGGGCTTAGATTGTCTCAAGCATATCTGAAACACATCATATTGATTTCTAGGAAGTCCCGGAGGCTGCAGGTATAGGAAGATGCTGATCTTTGACATATTGAGGGGAGAGAATTTCTAGACCAAAAGTGATAGTGAAATCTACACCATTTCAGCCAGTTTTCATGAGCTTAGGCCTGGGCTTACCCCGTAGGCGATGGTGAATACCTCTTACAAAGCCTCCTGCTTTCCTATGGTCTCTTGATTTCATGAGTGCTGCTTCAGCTCTGAGCCAGTGACTGAGACACGAGTTTTCCTGTCTACGCCTTGCTGCTGACTGCCTAGCTCATCCTGGGCCCCAGTTCCTGGTACTAAGAGAGCTTACACTAATTTGTTAGGGTTTTTATCACCTTCCCGAGACACTCAGGATCTTTGGAAGAATAACTTTTGCTGTTAGTGGCTCTTCATATTTCTTTTAAGCAAAAGGCTCCTTAGATTTGATTTTGTTGAGGAATAAGATTCACATTTCACGAGTAACACAGTAAGTCATGTCGCCTCAGGAAAGGCATTGCTTTGGGGAAGTTATGACTTATGACCACAGGGATCTGGTTCGAGATTCGTATCATCTACCGAGCATTCTGGGAGTCTTATTCTTAGAGGAAAGGAATCTTCAGAAGGCTCCATACGCGTCTCCTCGGGTAGTCACTGCAAAAGTAGGGTAGACCTCATAGGCTGTATATGCCGCTAAGTCTTGTCCAAGTGTCACTGCTTGCTTGAGTTGAGCTGCAGACACAGGGGCAGCGGCACCGGGGACAGCATATCCTGGAGGAGGAGGCAGAGAGAATTTATGAAAGAAATTCAGATTTCCTCCTTCTCTGGAACGTTGTGTCTTGACAGCAATATGGAAAATTGGCATTTGCTTGAAACAAAAGATATGTATGATGAGAATGTACTCTGAGAGGAAGCAGTTGTGAAGAAAAGCAATGGTGGGGTTGTTTGCTTTGTTTGCTTTGGTTTTGCTTTTATAGGTTTTTTGACACAGGGTCTTTTTTTTAAAGCCCTTGCTAGCTATCCTGAAACTCACACTTGGACCAGGCTGGTCTGAAACTCATAGAGCTCCACCTGCCTCTGCCTCTTGAGTGCTGGGATTAAAGACAAACACCACCTAGCTGGAATACAATCGGAAGATTGAAGATGGCGTTCTCCAGGGAGTGTCAACTTCCCTGTGTCAGGCTTACTTCACCTCAGCAAATAGAGACCTCAGAGAGATGGTCCAGTGAACAGAAAGGTACCCTATGTTGCTGACTAGCAATACAAAACTTTCCCAGGGATGTGTCCACAGGAATGCATGTGTGACCCAGGCTGTTCAGGAGCTGGCAGGGCATATTAATGGTAGATCCCTTAAGTCTGGTTCTGTTGAACCCTCTCTTGGCCTAAAAACTCACACTTAAAATATTAAAAATATCAGGGCATGGTGGTTCATGCTTTTAATCCCAACATGCCCAGAACAATTGCAGGAGGATGTCTGTGAGTTTGAGGCAGTCTGGTCTACATTGAGAGTTCCTGGACAGCCAGGGCTAGAGAGAGACTGAGAGAGAGAGAGAGAGAGAGAGAGAGAGAGAGAGAGAGAGAGAGAGAGACCCTGTTTCAAAATAAATTAATAAATAAAATAAATAAATAAAAAACAAAAACTTCCTTCACACAATATAATAACTAGAGACCGGGTATTCCAGTAGAAGAGATACTATATTACTTTTACAGTGGCTTAATTATCACCACAAGTAATTTTTCAAAAAAGATTTTTTTTTTGGTTAAACACTGTGATCTGGCTTATTTTTATCTATTACAAATGCGTAAAAGACTCCTCATCACAAGAACCCTGAGAATTACATTTTTGGTTTGCTTTAGAAAAGTAACACGAACCACACTATAAAAAGTCTTGAAATTGGCACAAACCATTGTTGTAATGTTGCAAGAACAGTTTGAAAAGTTCAGTAACTAATGGGGTTAGCCTTGGACTCATGGAGAACTGGAAAAGCTATCTCACTTTACCAACAGAAAGGCACCTCTTCTTTCTGTTTTTGGATGAAAAGCTAAGCCTGCTTTCCCTGGCACTCTGGACTTTCCCCCCATTTCCTTTCTGGAAGCTGCCGAGATTTACAGCCAGCTTGCCTGTTATCTGTCTATCTGTCTGTCTGTCTATCTATCTACCTATCTGCTGTCTATCTATCATCTGTTTGTCTACCTGTCTATTTGTCTGTCTATCTGTCTATCTATCTATCTATCTATCTATCTATCTATCTATCTATCT
>NC_022015.1:60940674-60948821 GCF_000317375.1 Microtus ochrogaster | reverse complement strand
GTCTATCTGTCTATCTATCTATCTATCTATCTATCTATCTATCTATCTATCTATCTATCTATCTATCTATCTATCTATCTATCTATCTGATCTTAACCTCTAATGTACCTGTCCTCAAGCTTTCATTTGAATTCATTTCTAAATTCTTACATTAAACAGACTAAGAACCCTTAATGGGAACCTCAACTTATCTGGTAACACTGTCTCAAGAGATGAAGAGATGAGGTAGTGGGGCTGGAGAGAAGGCTCTGTGACTGACCACATACTGTTCACACAGTGGTTGGACTTTGATTTGCAGCACTCATGCTGGGTGCCCAACCACTTGCAACTCCAGCTTCAGTGGATCTAACAGTTTTGGCCTCTTCAGGAACCTGCATGCATGTATACACACACACACACACACACACACACACACACACACACGTACACACACACACAAACACACACACATATGTACACACACATACACATAAATCTTAAAAGAACAAAAGAGGTGAAATGTAATAGAGGAAAGCAGCTGACCCTGACCTCTGGCCTCCACACATCCACTTGCAAACAAACATATATTTATATTACACGTATATGCACACATTGGCATGCACACACAGTCATACAGATACAAATAAAACATAAAAAGTAGGAGCCAACCAAAGGTTAACCAATAGTGGCCAAGTTATTTAACCTCCCCAGTTTTAGGCTTCTATATCTGTACTATGAGGGGATTACATTCTCATAGGGCTGCAAAGTACCGTAGGGGTCCCTGGGGAAATATAAAGCTTGCTGAGTGCTTCGATGAGGACCCAGCTCTTAGCAAGCGCTCAGTTAAATATCTGCTAATAATAATACCAAAATCTCTTACTAGGAGAAAAAAAACCCAACAAACAATCTACACCACACTCGGGGTGTTGACTCATTCAAGGTCACACAGCCGCTTAACACAGAGGCAGATGGGAGCCGGTTTAGGCTAATCTGATTCAGTTCCCCGTATCTTTCCCATCGGCACAAGGTGCAAGTCAGAACTATTGAAGTTGAGGCTCCTACAAAAAAAGGGATCCAGACACTCTGCAGCCTGTAATGTCTGGCACAAATGATCCCGCCCCCCAGTACCTGGGAACACAGTGGCGGAGGCTGCTGTGGCTGCTGTAGTCGCGGCGTCCCCTCCTTCTGTGGGGATGCCTAAGGTCTGTAGCGTGTGCTCTGCGGCATACGTCTTTGCTTCATCCACGTACGCACTTAGCTTCGGAGGTGTGAACGGGTGGCTGGAAAACACAGCCGGTCACGTGAATTATTCAGAAACTTAGGCACCCAGTCAGGTGAAAAACCAAAGGTAGTTTTAGCTTTTAAAGAGGATTCATGGTGGGATTCTATAGGGGTTTCTCCATTCTGTTTGCTGCAAAAATAAAAACTCTACATGTACACATGCATGGGACTATTTGTGGATTGATCTAGCAATTTGGTATGGCATTTCTGGGAAACATGCGTAAGTTTTACTATATGACACTTCTAAGGTATGCGTCATTCCTAAAATATATAAATGTAGTCTGGAGGTAAAATCCAGAAGGTGATATCTACTAACAGATCAGATCTTTGATATAAAATTAAAAGGTAGGTCAGAAGGTTATGCAGTAAATGGCAACGTCTTGAGGGTCACTTGT
The DNA here is from genome assembly GCF_000317375.1 of Microtus ochrogaster. Lineage (NCBI taxonomy): Eukaryota > Metazoa > Chordata > Mammalia > Rodentia > Cricetidae > Microtus > Microtus ochrogaster. The sequence goes on along the minus strand of NC_022015.1, from coordinate 60,947,166 downwards.
GTCGACCTGAACGCTGCAAAAGGAACCTGTTATATATAGTCCTTTATTCCCCTCTGACCTCTGACCAGCCCCGGTTCCCTTAGTTATCCTACAGTCCTTGTGCTGTATGAAACTTTGGGGTTTTTAGAAGCCATATAACAGCTAGGGCATACATCCCAGCTGAGCATCTCTCTGCCTTATTTCATTACGAAGGAGTAGGTAGCAGACTTGAGACTGCCACTGGAGCGATGATCAAATACACACAACACACAGGCTAATCTCAGTCTAGAATCTCTATTGCTAGGAGCTGGGGGAGAGTACGCACATTGCAGGATTCTGGCTGGCCAGTGCTGGGATAGTTACTTTGTATAGGAATAATTGTCTTTGGTCTTGTCCAATGGCAGAATGCAGTTGGTACACTGGCTGTCCCCAGTTATTTTTCTGACAGATGTCTTCTAGTATCTACAAGAGTAGAAAAAGAAATGATTTCTCTCCCAAATGTCGCATTTGCATTACTTCTCTGGCATTTAGGTTCCAAGTTCTGACCTTCAGTTTTTACTAATAGAAAAGAGAAAATGCCATGTAGCTTAACCACTCATAAAATTTAAGTGGAACTCGATCCGAACTCCATTTAAGCTGTAAATGTCTATTATAGTTCATAAAATCATTTTCACACCATTTACTCCCATTACACACATCACACATACACTATGAACTTAATAATTCTTCATATTTTTTGTTTCATTTTTATTTATTTTGTTTATTCCCGGGTTTAGGAAATTGGTGCGATACACTGTGAGGGCAGATCTGCATAGTCCTGCCCCCACAGCCCTTGTTCAGAGTGGCTGAGGGAAATTAACCAGAGAAGGTTTCTTGGTCATGTGCCCTTTGTCATAGGCTTTTTAACTTCACATTTTTTGAAAAAAATCATTTTGATTTTGAAAAGTTTCAAATATTTCATTTTCTTGCCTTGTTTCATATATTTGGACTTTGTGTATGTGAGTGTTTTGCCTGCGTATATGTGCAGCATCTGCGTGGTGCCTACAGGGGTCAGCATATCTGGAACTGGAGCTATAGACAGTGAGCCACTATGTGGGTGTCAGGAAACCCGACCTGTGTCTTCTGTAAGAGCAGCAAGTGTTTTTAACCACTGAACCATCTTTCCAGCCCTTGGCTCAGGATTTAGGATTTATTAATAAACCCTACTAGGTATTTATGGTGGTGATTTTTAAAAACTTACTTAGCAATGTGCCGCTTTTAGCTGTTTATGACATGCGTTGTTTTGTCTACATGTATGTCTGTGTGAGGATGTTAGACCTTGGAGTTACAGACAGTTGTGAGCTTCCACGTGGGTGCTGGGAATTGAACCTGGTTCCTCTGGAAGAGCAGCTAGTGCTCTTAAACGCTGAGCCATCTCTCTAGCCCCGGACAATCTGGTTTTGCTATCTATCTGCATGTTTATTTTTTACCGTTTTAAGCACCCCAAACAGAATCTTTTCTCAAAACGTTCATGATTTCTTTACTCTAAAGCCGATTTTGGTGCTGCTGAGGTCCTGATCCGCCCTTCACACGCAGATTCAGTATGTGCGTGGAACAGGGGTCGAAGCTGAGACAAGAGCAGTGCAACGCAACACTTCCGGCTCTCCGGACAGAGCTTAGCTCATTGTTCTCACGTTTAACCCAGCTGCTGTCTCTCACGACGTTTTCCAGTTTATTAATTTAAAGATTGCGCTTATTTTTCTTTATTAAAAAGCCCTTGGTGTCACCTTCTGTTGTTTATAGAGCATGCTCTGAGGTTCCCGAGCAATTGTCAGCTTTTACTAATAGATCAGCTGTCTGCCCATTTATGCCAGTTGAGCAAACATGCTGAGGGGCGTGGCCTCTGCAGCTGCTGGCTGGGCAAGGCAGTTTGGAACCCTGTCTACTGGTTGGAAATTCCTACCTCTGCCATGGGGGTTGGTCTCCAGCCACGGTGACTAGGGTGGCATGGTTTCGATTTTTCCACTATGGTAGTAAAAATTCAGAGACAGATTAGGTAGATACCTTTCACTATGGCCAACTTCTTCCTGCATTTAATGGATAAGCAGAGTTTTGCTCAGAATGACTTTTTCACCACGGTACCTGGTTTCACTGTAATTATCTCTTGATGTGTCAGTATTTTCTCACTGGGTTGCCATATGATTTATGATTGCAAGGATTTTGTTAGATTCATTTTTGCATCTCTAGTGTCTCTCACACATGGCACATTAGAGAAGCCCAATAAATGTTATTTTTTTTTAAACAAATGGTTCTTGTTTACCACTGCAATAGACATTTTTCTTCTTCTTCTTTTTTTAATGCTTGCGTAGAGTTTGAAGAAGCGTTACTTAAAGGTATAAGAAAGAAAAATAAAGCTATATTTCTGCCTTCCTCCTGAGGGCAAGGAAGCTTCCCCCAAAGTCCACAGCCAAGTGGCTTCAGAGGGAGCAACACGTGGTACCCACACATGGGATAACCTGGGCTTACCAGGGACTGAGTCTGTTTGGTTCTCATTTTCAAAATGGTCTTTAGTTTTCCTATTGGAATGACCTTTATAACTTTCAGTGCCCACTAGTAACAAAAACTCACAGCTATACAGAAACATGGACAGGCAGAATAGTAAATGAAAGCAAACAGCAGTTACCATCATGACATTGCCCAATAAAAAGCATTCTAGAAGACTTTACATGACGGATGGCATTTTTATAGTTAATCTTTTACCTAGATTCCATGCTGGAATGCTCTCTCTCTCTCTCTCTCTCTCTCTCTCTCTCTCTCTCTCTCTCTCTCTAATTTTTTGAGATTATAATATAATGACATTTCTCCCTTCCCTTTCCTCCCTCCAAAGCCTTCTGCATGCCCTTCCCTACTCTTCTTGAAATTCATGGCCTCCTTTATTAATTATTATTGTGTCTGTATATGTAGTATGTGTATGTATACATATATATTCTGGAATAACCTCTTCTGTCTGTATGATGTTACTTGTACGGATGTTTTTAGGGCTGACTGCTTGACACCACACAACCAATTGGCATTTTCCTCCCTGGGAAAGGTTGCCTTTCCTGCTGCCAGCTTTACTCAGTTGCCTATAGTTCTTTGTGGGGGTTGAAGTCCAGGAGGCTTTCCCCATCCATGTTGTCATGTATATTGTTGTTGTTCTTTTAATACCATACATACATGTCCTAAACAGTCAACAAAATGCTACTAGCTATGACTCCTCTTCTGTTCTTGACCAACCTGCTTCATAAGCATTTATTCTGAGCAAAGGTCTTATTCCATGTTATTTTCACTTAAGATTATGGTTGACATTCTTTTTCCATTTTTTTGTTTGTTTTATATTTTTGCTGGATTGTGATTAGGTGAAATGAAGGGCCTTTTAGTGCCAGAATGGCAGCCAATCTTGCCCGCTCTCCTGAATCTGTTAAGCTGATGGTCACAGAACAGTAGCCCAAGAAAGCATCAATGCCAACCATTCAAACAATGGGTCCGGGGCCAACTTAACCACCTCTGCAGTGATATTACCTACCTGAGGAGCAAGTTTAATCCCTTGCGGTTTTAGAGAGACAGGATTCATTGGGGTGAGTTCCATCCCAGGCAGAAGGTCATAGAGTTTGGCTTCTCGCTTGTCTGCTTTGACCTGGTATCCACGGCCCAGGCCTGTGTATGCCAAATACCCACGGCCGCCCAGTCCTCTCACTCCCGCAGCCCCTACAGGGACATTCATGTAAATTTCTAGGAATGTAAGAAGGCATTAAACCGAATCAAACCACCAGAAAATCACCCTGAATCTTACTGAAATGGAAAAGTTAGCCCAAGTCACATTGATTACTGCCCTGAGGATGGACAGATAACCGCAGACTCTGGTGAAATGAAACTCAACTTCAGGTAAGGGCCAACATCAGGGAAGGAGAAAGCTCCTTAGGAAGACATCAGTTCATTCCAGGGGATCGATAAGAACACAAGTCATTTCAAATTTTGCCAGAGAGAATGGCACTTTAATTACCTTTTTGCTAATATTTTTTTTGATCACTAAGGTTTAGTATAAAGTTATTAAAATGTCCCAATATAATATGATCACTTGAATTACAGTTAGACTGGCGTAGGGACTTTCACAGTGACTGCCACACTGCCAGGAAGCCAGAATGAATTTCATTAGCACATCCCCAATGAGTCATCAGAAAAACATTTAGAAAGCATTTATTTTTCTTTTTTAAGTTTACCACTCTCTATTATGCGTTGTCAATGTGGGGCTTAGATTTCCGTTGAGTTTCATACACAGATTCCTTTTGATTTTTGTTTTGCCACATTGCTACATTGATTTCCTATTGGTGACACAAAGGAATGAACCATTAGGTTGATTACTCTTCACCCATAAATATTATTCATTGATTACATTTTTGTAAATGCTATGTATTATTTTTCCCTTGGAATGAAGTTTGCTTTCTTCTACATCACAACTGGTTGATAGCATGTAAGATATAGGGATTAATTAATGATATATTATTTATATGCATAAGGTTTCGATGACATAATTTGTTATAATATGTAGAAAGTATTTTGGATAAGACGTTGGTTATTACTTTTACATTGCAATTTTGGTAGGGGTGATTGTATTGTGAGCGTAGAACTTTTAAGTCCATTGAAGAGGTCTTAAAATGCTCAATTCATTTCTCCCTGAAAAAGAATGCAATATAGCCATGTAATAGTTTCCACAGAAATCTGGACGGGGCTCTTCCAAGAGTGGATTTAAATGTATCATTTGTTCCTATTTTCCAGATTGCTATCATATAGGGAAAACAGGATTGGGATCCAGATAATGTTAGCCATAGCCAAGAAAACTTCAGTGACATATAGTACAAAGCAGAGAAAAGTAACTTCATATAAATATTGAATTTCCTGAGCTCAGAAACCTGCTCAAACAGAGAGTCTGTGTAAGATTCAAACATGAACCATTTCTAGTCTGGCAGTGGGATTGAATTTGTTTTCTATTTTGAATTTATTTGGTTTCCTATATACTAAAGAAACACTAATTTCCTTAATAGTTTGGCTTCTTCAACATTACCACACACAGCCGGAGTGGTGTACATCTGCCATTACAATTCTCAGGAGGCCGAGGCAGACGTTGTGAGTTCAAGGCCAGCCTGGAATAGATAATAAGCCCTTGTCACCAACACATAGACAAACATAACACATGGATCTGGGAGAGTGTTCAGATGAGAATCCTTCATATAAATGAACCGTATGGATGACAATTTGTGATTGGCCTGCAAAGTGTGTCCATCAAGTACATATGTGCCTTCAAGTGATTTCGCTGTATGAGCTGATTTCCATCGGACCATGCTTCCTTCCCTTAGAAGTTCTGCACTCATACTAATTACACGTTAGTGCCACATAGTAGTCTAAAACAGAGAGCAGGTAACGTTGGGTATGGCGCTAGGCTGTATTCTGTATGTATTTTATGGGTCCATGCAAGGATCTAATTGTATACTAGACTCATTAGTACCAACTTCTGACAAGTATTTTTCAATAGCCAGTTGTGATGTGAAAAAAAATAGATTCCTATAAAATAAGAGACACTGAAATATTTGATTTTTAACAAATAATTTTCTAGTCTTTTTCTCCCAGTGAATCCATCCAATCTAAGGCTACAGAACTGTAATTTATAGTCCATTAGAACTATAGTTTATCAGTCATTTGAACTGTAAGAGTTACAGTAAATCCAGCACTAAATTGTGTTACCTCTGACAGAAGGGGCCCGGAGGAGGGCCCTGTTGCTGAGCTGTCCTTTGGTTGCTGGGAAATGAAGACTTGGAATGGCTGCATAGGCTTGGGGGGTATAGAAGACAGGAGCTCCAAGGTAGGCTGTGGTGGGGTCGTAAACATGGCCCAGAGGGTAGGTGTATTCACCTTGCAGCATGGTGTTCCTGCCACCTGTGCCCCGGGTGTACCTAACATAACTGTCCTTGTCCACCGGCTTGGCCAAGGTCACCTCAATCGGGGAACCATCCAGCACCTGTGTGGAGAGCAAGGAAAAGGCAAACTGAGAAGCCACCTGACAACTCAGTACCATACAGAGTGTCTACCATTGCTGCATTCTTACTGACTTGCCTTTCTTCATTTCTGTCTCTTAATTAGGTTCACGCTTCTGTATCAGTTGACTATTCTCTGAGTGGCTTTGTTGGTCAAACTGCACAAATGTCAACAGGTTTAACAATGCTATGTTGACTACTGAGTTTATAATACAGAGATAATCAATGGGACATACAATTACTCAGTATTTTCTATTATGTGTGATTTAGGTGTGTAAAATTACATAGTTATGTGAGTATAAAAAGCTGACCGCAAGGGGTGCACCCACACTCGGAGACAATGGGGATGTTCTATTGGGAACTCGCCAAGGCCAGCTGGCCTGGGTCTGAAAAGGCCTGGGATGAGGCCAGACTCGCTGAACATAGCGGACAATGGGGACTACTGAGAACTCAAGAACAATGGCAA
>NC_022015.1:60928006-60940569 GCF_000317375.1 Microtus ochrogaster | reverse complement strand
CAGGGAACCCTGATTGCTCTTTGGGCTGAGGAGGGAGTGGGACTTGATTGGGGGAGGGGGAGGGAAATGGGAGGCGGTGGCAGGGAAGAGACGGAGATCTTTAATAAATAAATAAATAAAAAGCTGGAGATCTTTATGGGTGCAAAACAAATTAAGCAGCACAATAAATGAAGGTGATGGAAATCATTAAAGATATCTTGTCATTTATCAATAGCATGGTGATGAAATCCCATCAGGCCTTTCCAAATGGCTCACTAAAGCAGCTACACAATAGGTGAGCGTTTCCTGGGGAGGGAGAGGAGTCTAGGTAGAGGCTCAAGGAAGAGGAACCTGCTAAACTCTTGCATTGTCCTTGTAAGGCAAATGTTTGAGAAGCGGGGAACAGATGAATAGGGGTGGCAGGGGTTGGGATATAGCTGAGAGGGAGGCTGAGAGCTCTCAAGTCAGGTACAACTTAAGGTACAATGCCCGTAGGAATGATTGCAGCAGCCAAGTGGTGACGTTCACCTTTAATCCCAGCACTCAGGAGGCACACAGGAGGGTCTCTGTGAGTTTGAGGCCAGTCTGATGTAAAGAGTGAGTTCTTTGACAGCCAGGACTACATAGAGATACCCTCCCTGTCTCAAAAAACCAAAATAAATAAACAAGCAAATAATTTAGAAAAGAAAGAAATAAAAAGGAAAGAACTTTTGTAATACCTAGAAACAAAAAAGTGGATATGAAGGTCAGAAAACTATTCTCTTTGTCCACTGTGTGAGTCTTGAGGAGTGAAATCAGAATCACCAGGCTTGATACAAACACTTTTACCCTCTGAGTCATCTTACTAGACACCCTGTGCCATTTCACTGGTGTCCTTGAATTGTAAATATGATCAATACTTTACAGTAGACATTCGAACTCTCACTTTGTCTAATGAATATAAATATCCATAGGTGTACTAAGAAGCCTAGGAAAAAAATTTTATATTACGATTAAACAACAGTTGTTAGTATTTACTAGAAATAACTTACTAGTAATAATAATGCATAATTAGCTACATATTTGTAAACATTGTTATAGAAATGTTTAGGTACAAGTAATAACTGAGTTTCCATCTCGACATAATGTAACCAGCTACTCCAAGCTCCTGTTATTGGCTTGAGATACTTTGGAAGAAAGCAGTACTGATAAGTCTACAAACAATTTAAAATTTTGTTACGGGGAAAGCATTTTTAATTACCTATTTGTTAATATTTTTCTGCAGATTCACTAAGGTTCAGTATGTGCTTGCTAAAACATCAAAACATAGTATAATCATTTGACTTACAGTTAGTCTTGGCATAGAGACTGTTACAGTGAAAGCCACTCTTCTGTCAGTGTAGTCAGAAGAGAATTTGACTATCCCATCCCCACCACAATGGACTGTCTCTTAAACATTGAGCCAAAATAAAGGCTCCTTTCCTTAAACAAACAAACAAGCCAACAACAAAACGACAATAACTTGAACAGTTTTCCATTGGAATTTTTCTGGCATATTATTTATCATTGAGTTTATAATTGCTGGGTCTTCTCAGTACATTTAGGCAAGTTTGCTAAGAGAAAGTTAGCTTACAAATTGTTTTTGAAGTAGTAACAGTTTTATGATACTAGTATGATAATCAATGAAAAATGTTTTGGTCATAGGTACATTTAAATATAAGTTGATTTTACTTTATAGTGTTTTTAGTCCTCTTTTTTTTAAAAAAAATACTTCAGAGTTGCCACTTCCTTCCTTAGGTTTTGTTTTAAAGATTTATTTATTTACTTATTTATTATGTATATAGTATTCTGTCTATATGCTTGCACACCAGAAGAGGGCACTAGTTCTCATTACAGATGGCTATGACCCACCATGTGGTTACTGGGAATTGAACTCAGGACCTCTGGAAGAACAGTCAGTGTTATTAACCAATGAGCCATTTCTCGAGCCCCTCCTTAGGGGATTTAAGATATTGCTGGGTCCCTGAGGCTGCACACGCCCAGGCTTCCTTGTGTTTGAAGGAATCTGTGCTAAGAAGCCTCGTCCTTGTCCTCCAGATCCAATCACCACCAATGTTCAGCCCACACTCTGCTCCACATAAGGTTCTCTTCAGGGCTCCTGGGCCACTGCATTGTCATGGGATTTGGCCAACAAGGAACTCTGGGTATGAACAGTGAATTTAGGTTGTGTTTTCCTGGTGCCCTCCATCAGAGGTCATCTTGGGCCCACTGTATTCTTGACCAAAGGCATTTCAGATAAAGCCTCAGGGTGGCATGACTAGATCAATGCCCCTCTTAAAGGGCCCTGCTCTCCACAGTTCTGTCTCAATTCAGTATTCTAACTACTAACTACTAACTCTCCAGCTCCCTCTCTTGTGCCTTTATTGCCAGAATCCTGCCAGCTCTAGCATCTGACCTTGTGTTTTTGAATCCCCTTTTCTCACATTTCTGGAGTGAGTTCCTAGCCAAACATCATCTACCAGAACCTTGACTGAGAGAAGTCTCAAGGGGCACAATAGTCTCTTAGGTATTTTGCTCTCACCAAATTTTCTCTTCTCAGATTTTCTCTGGATCTACCCAAGTTCTGCTGTGAGGACAGATTTGTCTAGCTATAATTTGCCTATTCGAAGTATATCCAAGTTTCATAGGTTCTTTTGCACAGCATCTCCTCATCGATGTGGTTCTCTGAATGTCTAATGACCCATTTCTTCATTTGAATTTTCTACTTTTAAATGTTTTCTAATAACATTGAACTGACTACTTTGCAGAGGTGTCTGTGGCCCTGTTTTCTAGACTCTCAGCTCTTTGTCAAACAGTTTTTCTTCGATTAGTTTGTGTCCTGGACACAACTAGCAGATCAGTGGCCCCTAGACAGGTTTCAGCGCTTATTGGACTGTTGTAAATACTACATAGGTTTCTATAAATAAATGAACACTAGGAATCCAGAAGGTGATTTTCTCCCAGACCCCACTCTTTGCAAGGAGAAGGATACTAAGCCTCCAGTATTCGGAAGATCAAATATTGAGGAAAGAATGACAGCTATCTTGACATTTTTTTCACCAACCATCATCAGTTACTGGTAATAAAGTGCAATAATTAGAGATAATTGGAACGTTGTTTGAATGAGAATGCCCCCCAAAAGCTCCCAGGCTTTCATGTTTAGTCTCAGTTGATAACTATTTAGAAGGATTGGAAGGTGTGGCTTTGGTGGAGGAGGTGTGTCACTGGGAGTGGCTCTGAGGTTTTTAAAGTCCACATCAGGCCCACTGTCTCTCTCTCTCTCTCTGTCTGATGTCTGCAGATCAAGATGCAAAACTCTCAGCTGCTTTACCAAGACCATGCTTGCCTGCCCCCTGCATGTTCCTTGCCATGATGATAATGGACTCCCCTCTGATACTATAAACAAGACTCCAATTAAATGCTTTCTTTGTGAAGAGTTGCCTTGGTCATGGTGCTTCCTCACAGCAATAGAATACGAACAAGGAGGGGGAAGCAAACTTTAATTCCTTCTTCTAAGAAAGCTAAGGACTAGTGACTTGTCCAAGTCAGAAAAAAAAATGAATTAGGATTTCCCACTTAGTCACCTCTTTTTCCTTTGTATCTTTAGCTGTTATTTCTCTTCTGTGCATCCCCAAGACTGCTGTCAGCAATGGACAAAGCTGGGGTATGATGGACTCCTTAGATTACTCTTTGGTATAGCATGTCCATACCAAGCTTGGCTGGATTCTGTAAGCATTTTATTTTCTCCTGCATTACCTTGCCATTTAAAGCTTTCATAGCTTCGACTGCATCTTCTCGGGTACTGAAATGCACGAAAGCGTAGTCCCGGATCTTCTTCACTCGCTCCACAGCTCCTGCAGATAAAATGCAGGCAGCACCGTTAGCAAACTTGAGACAGTTATGTGATTAGCTTCCAAGTGTGTGAGCACCCTGTGAGACCCCTTTGTATGTCAAGGTTTAAAATTCTGTGTAGTCAACATTAACTTTTGCTTCTCATAAAAATACTTAAAATCTGATTCATTAGAAATAGTTATAAATTATATACTCTAATTCCTATATTATATAGCACTGAAGGGCAAGAATGGCATCTTTTGCATATTATGAAATATAAAAGGTAATAAATAATGCTCAATAAAGGTAAAGTGTTATTAAATTGACATGAACTCAATTATTGGTCATCTTGTACACATATATTCAACTTATTTACTTCAAAATACTGCTTTATCTGGTGTTGCAGGCTGTGGAAGTATACAGCATAGGGCAACTGATAATTCAGGCATCAACACATATCTCTGATGAAGATAATTGTGTTTAGCAAGGCTTACAGGACCACTGACTCTGATAACTGGTTGCCTGTATCTGTAATTTCTCTCATGTGCCACTTCACTTTTTCCCATTAACAGTTTTGGGTGTTTTCCCAGTGCTTATGTGGTTATCTCATGAAAATATTCCATTGCCTGGGCATATATATCTGTGGGTGGTCAGAAGAATGACTTTTCATTTAGCTGTATAGTTTTGATATATAGAATATATACTGAGACATGCTTTATAACTGGATCTATTTGTCCTACAAGAATTGCGGACACTTAACAACCTGCCTTGTTCTTTTGCTCAGACTAACTACACACATTTGGCTCAGTTCAAATTAGCAAATTCAAACCAGACTAAAGACTTTTTTAAATGGATCATAAGTTTGAAACCTTACAGCTACATACAAGGTCAGAGTCACAAATGTCCAAACAAGGTTACTAAGAAAAGCATGCCAATTCTTCATTTGCCAATCTACTAACAATGGATCTGTGTCTCAAAGTTGTCATTGGGCACTGTGCCCCAATCTGGTATGGTATTGCTTCTATGGTGTTGGATCCTTGTGTTGCCATGGTAAACAGCTCAGCTTCTTATGTCTTGCTGTGACAATGTATATCTTACCAATGAGAGTAATTTCTTTATTGCTTCAATACTCCTGAAGGAGAAGAGTTTTTGAGAAAAAAGGAAGAAGCTAGAAGAAGCTAGGAGGAATTGGAAGTAGGACAGGAGAATTAGAATAGAAACAATAACAAAACTGATGTGGAAAAACACATAGTGGAGAAATCATTTCACCTTCAGATCTTGCTAAGTCCCTTGCTTGCCACAGTATTCTCTCTGAACCCTGAGAGGTCTAAGAGGCTGGTAGCCAAAAGACTTTATTAATCTGGGAGGTTCAAAACAAGGTAGAGGTGTAAGAAAATGTAAGTGGACCTAGAGCAAGGTGATGCGTTTCTGAATAGGAACTACTGCATGCAGATGTTACTGCATGTTCGGAGAGGAGAGGCAGGTGTATCCACTGGCTGCTGATGTCTTCCCCAGACTCTGTTGGGGAAGAAACATTGCTGTGCAATAATTCATGGAAAGGAGAGAAAGAATGATTCCCCAGCCTATCCCTATTGGTCAGTTTCACCCCAGGAGTGTAAACCCCGCCTCCTTGTCTGGGTTAGTGTGGTTGTATGAAATGCCTGATCCCAAATCCTGTGCTAGAGCATCCATCCACGTCTGCTAGGAAGAGAGAGAAGCTCTGGGCATGCGGATGGGCAATGTCATAGCGACCTGATGTAGTATCTATCTGTGATGTATCCCGTATAATTTAGTTAGTACTATTTCCTTTATTTCCACAATGACATAAAGAACAGTGTTCAATGGCTTTTCTCAGGTTCTTTTGCTGGTAAGTGATCATGATTTCGATGGAGTCTGATTCTAGACCCTGTGGAAAACTGGGGTGAAGACTAACTTACTACTATTTGAAATCTTATATTCATGCTGTCCCCGAAAATACCCTATTTTATTTTCTATAAAAGAACTTTAGATTTGGGGGAGACTTTATCAATATGGTATGTTTAATTAATTTTACTTTATTTTTTATGGAAATATTAGTTAGCTATGATTTTGACAAAGGAGGATTTATAATTAATTCACAGAACACACAGCTAAGGTCTAGAATTAATGTCCTATACCCTTAATTAATACCTTTATTTTTTAAAAAAAGTTGCTCCTGGAACATCTGACGTCTAAGGTAATTCCCATCTATAGTGTGGAAAGGTTGGAAAAAGATACAAACTAATTCTAACTTGTTTCTTTATAAAGAAAGGCACACACTGCCGGGCGGTGGTGGCCCACGCCTTTAATCCCAGCACTCGGGAGGCAGAGGCAGGCAGATCTCTGTGAGTTCGAGGCCAGCCTGGTCTACAAGAGCTAGTTCCAGGACAGGAACCAAAAAGCTACGGAGAAACCCTGTCTCGAAAATTAAAAAAAAATCCTCAAGAAAGGCACATACATAAAGATTTACTATAAAGATGCCAGTAATACCACTGGAGAAACAGCAAAATAAAACAAGGTCCATTTTCTCAGAAAAGATTAAATATGATACATTTATACAATCTCCACTTAGTTTTGAAAGAGACCAGAGTCGACATCCATGTACTCACGTGGAAGGATCCAAACCCTATTGTCTGTTTCTAAAATTTATAACAGGATAAAATATGAGAATCTGTTCTAAGTATTTCAGCCCACATAGAAATAAACACAAATTCAAGTATACCTACATCCAGAGATACCTGGAAGGGTGGAGCTCAGACTGCTAAGAATGGTTATTACAGGGGTGAAGAGGTATTGGGAAGGATGTAAATATTTCAAATATTTATTCTATTTTTCATTGTATGCATATGTGTGTATGTGTTTATGTAGTTACGTTCACATGAGTACAGGTGCCTGTGGAAGTCAGAAGAGGGTGGTAGATCCCAGGGAGCTCAGGCCAGAGGCAGTTGTAAGCCAGCTGGCAAGGATGCTGGGGACTGAATTGGGCTCCTCTGCAGGAGCAGTGCAAGCTTTTACCCCCGAACCATCTCTCCAGTCCCAAAAATGAAAACATTTTAATTGGCACAGTTTTACAAACATTAGCCATTTCAATTTAGGTCATTGTATAAAGGCATCCAGACAGCAACATACCCTGTTTTTATGTGGAAAGACTGCTGTGCATGTTGACTGTAACGTGTGGATAAACGGTAGCTATACCAAGATGGTTGACACTATATTTTAATGGTAGTTGATAACTAGGTTTTCCAAGCAAGCTTTTTTCTTTAGTTTTTGGGTAAGTGGAAATTTGTTTCACTACCGCTTTAGCATGCTGGTTATCCTTCAATTGACATTAGCCTGGGTTTTCAGTCTTTTAAGCCTTTAGATTTTCTTCATTACCCATGGTTCACAGAGTCAATGTGATGTCATCCTATTCCCAGGACGAAGAGGAAGAGGAGAAAATCCTCTCCCTATCCAAGTTTAGTTCTCTCAGATTTAAGGCTGCTAAAGCATTTAGAGTCTTCATTCTGCCACACGGTTCAATGACTGTGAATTACCTTCTTTTGGAACAATGGGTGGCAGTAATATAAGTTTTCAAACATTGCAGTGCTTAGCTTCTCTCTTCCCTTAGTAGTCAGTCCTTGGCTTCTTATGATAATCATTATACAGAGCAAAATTATCTGGCCAGACAAAGAAAATTAAATAAAGCCACATGAGCCCATGAAGCACAGGGTATATGATTAAACTGAACGTTCGGGTCAGTCTCTTTATTCCTTTTGTGTTAGATGGAGCGATGACAATGGTCCTTTCCACGACTCGTCTTGGTAAATGAGAAGTAAGGAGTTAACCAGGATGGCCTCTGTCCCTTCACTCCACTCTGCTCCCTGCTCTATAGTTTCCCGGGGGGGGGGGCAGCTTTAGCTGCAAAAAATATCACCTTCACTTACCTCTTGCCTAGTGCCAAGGATACTAGAGCTAGTCTCTCAGTAAACACACACTGTGCCAAAGTATTTTAAGTCCATTTCCATATGCTCCCAGCACTCATGTTAGTCCAGTAGTATTTACGTTGATAACGAATTTGGGTGCTCTGAAATCCTTGCTAATATTCTAATAATTATGCCTGTTTGGGAGTGGTGATATTCAGACACCTCTCTTTATGGAAAGCTTCATTTGTGAACATCTGGACACAGTCAATTAGAAGGCAGGGGTTCAAATAACGGAATGTGGATTCCTCTCATCTAAGAACTAACCAGGCCTAGCCATACTTAGAGACCAAAGAAGAACCAGCACATTGAGGGTTGCATGGTCATAGACTAGTATCTGTGTAATAGCATTGGCCGCACACCTCACTTTAACACACTCATCCTTAGTGCTTGTGATCCTTTCTCATGGTGGTCTATCAGCAAAGACCTAGATCTGGGATCCAAACACAGGAATTAGAAAAACAGACTCAAGGCGTGGTCCCCAACCCAGTAGCATTAGCTTCAACTGGGAACTTAAGAAAGACAGACATGTGGACTTAGCCAGATGGGGTAAGAAGGCTGTGTTTTTAGCAGCCCTCCAGGTGAGTCTATTACTGCTGAACAGTTGAAGGAATCAGATTTCATAGAATGACTATATTCAGAACCACAGCAGACACTCCAGGCTACACGGGGACAAAATATTGATGGCCCAGGGTTTTTGTGGCAATTTTCATTTGTTTTCCAGAGTATGGATGTAGCATTTTCCCCAGGGCAATCAGGGTTCGAAAAAATATGTATACAGAGTCAGATTTCCAGGGGATATTCACATTCTTCCAAAAGACCTAAACTTTAAAAATAAAAATTTAATATTACTTTTCTCTTTCCTCAAATTTTCTAGTATAGCCTCAATATACTAGATCCTTGCACTGGAGAAGAAATTTGTGACTTTATTTTTCTTTTCGTCATAGGACAGATATCAGCTAACTGTTCCTGTTGGTGAAGCAGGATAATATTAACATCTTACACATTGTACTAGAACCCTGAGGGTTGTGCCGCTGACCCAAGAAGTGCCTTGGAATCGAGGGAATTCTTTAGGCTGACGATAAAAAAGGCTAATACAGTTATGCTGGAGGGGGTAGTGGTTAGAGACATGGGAGGAGATGGAGGAGGAGAGAGGAAGAGGGAGAGAAGGAAGAAGATGGCGTTCATCATTTTCTTACAGCTTCTAGAGCACCAGTGTCTAGGCATAGCTATCATAAATGTGCAGACTGGACTAATAACGGCTCACTATAAAAAGAATCAGTCTTTTGGTAGTTGCTCATTTTACCTCCTTTCAAAACAAAAGCAATATTTTAATTAGATGGGAAAATATTATTCACTCTGAAAAACCAACACATAACCTAGGATGGGTGAAACACACACACACACACACACACACACACACACACACACACACACACACACACACACACCCGTTCCTAGGCCTACACAACTCCATTGGCTTTCAGCACCCATCTAGATGGGGCTTCTCTTAAACACGACTTTTCTCTGCATTCCGAGAGCAGGATGACTTAGCTATCACTTTCTCTAAATTCCTTCCCCACACAGCTCACGTCGGTTATGTCCTCCGCAGCACACGGCATGTTGGAGCTACAGAAGCAGCAGCAGCTGCATGAATAAGTGCATGGAATGTGGCTCATAAAGCTGTTAAATCTGGAGCCTGCCAGCTGCTAGCTGTGTGACTATTTAACTCCTCTGGGCTCTGGTTTTTGTGTGTAGAAAATAATAGATGCTGTGAAGGAACCTCCGCGACAGGGTCATTAAGAGGAATAAACGGCATATGATGTGAACACGCCCACTCTAATTCTAGTGGATTTTTTTTTTTTTTTGCAGTTTCTGTATTAGGTATGGATTCACAGCTGTTGGTATATAGCCACACCATGATACTAAATGTCAGGGAAGGCAGAGTTCTTGAGGCTGAAGGAAGATAAATGTTTGAGAAACCATTAAAAGGGAAAAAATTGGTATTCCTGCCAATTATCTGCAGAGCAAATCATAAGCTTATCATCCTATTATACATGTAACATCGTGTCCACTTACAGTTAGAAACAGACACCCTGAGAATGCGAAGACTGTCAGAGACTTAACATAACAGCATCACAGCCCATGCTTGTCAGCACCCTATAGAACTTGCCAGAAGCCCAAGACATTCTCAGTTGTGGGAAGATGTTTCTATAATAAACACAGGCTGAGGTGGCTGAGAATGTTCCTGGACGTACTTCTGGAAATGGCTAGCGATGCATTGGGTTGTTATCTGGGGTAGGTTGCTAATGCTGGTACGTGATTGGAATGGACCTTGAAATCTACCAGACTGATTCTTATCACCAAGGAGGATTTATTCCAAAATGTCAGTCACAGAGAGGTTGGGAAACCTTGTGTTGGTGAGACCTCCAGTTAGAGGCAGGCATCACTAATGTAGTAAATACTTACTTAGTTCTTAGTCTGAGGGTCTGGGGACAGAGGAGCTAATCACAGGAAGAAGAACTCACAGAGTGTAGGTTAGCAGAGGTAATGAGTATTCGTTAAATAACACACAGGTAAACATAAATCATAATATTCCTAAATGCTGTAGGACTATATGTCTCTTTCTGATCCCAAACTGGAGAAATAACTGGGCAATATGCAACCACTTAGGAGAAGGGGCTAAATACAAGCTATTCTCTTTAACATCTTGGCTAATGACCTCTGGCATAAGTGCTTTAAAAGTACATTTTGAAGACATAGTGGTACATGGGTCCTACCTGGCTTAATACTGTTGAATTCTTTCTCAATCATCTCTTCCGAGGTAGACAGCATAAGGTTCCTTACGTACAGGATTTTCACTGAAGACATTGTGTCTTCATCAACTTCGACTTCTGGCTCTGCCCAGTCTACTGCAATAGGATGTCCCCACAGCTGAATTCTTCCTGTTGACAATGATCAGAAGAACGATTAATTATTTAAAAATCATGACATCATCTCAGCTCACGCTGATGGCCTTTTAAATTGAACTGACCGTCAGGGTCTTAAACGGCTAGGACCACTAAAAGAGATTATTATTGATTTTAAGACATTCAAATAATGCAAGAGCTGTACAGAAGAGACTTGTGCGTGACGAGTGGCTTACCATAATGACTGGAGGTAAGGAGAAGTAGGATGTGGTTTGAAATGGAGAAGAAGTGAGGAAGCAGTGGGCACGTTGGACTCTCAGGACAGCTTTTACAAGGTGGGGGTAGTTTTTAAGGGGAGATAATAAAAGGGGAGACGAGCTAAGAGTGGATTCAGGACTCAGACAATGTCTGACCCCGAGGAGCATTAAGAGGTCGCTTGACAGAGACTTAGAGACATCTGGGAAGAGGGTATCTCAATTATGAAACTGTCTCTATCACCTTAGCCTAGCCCCCTGCGGGTGGGGGTGCCACCCCTCGGCATGTGGTCCAAGGTTATATAAAAAGGGTATATAACTGGACATGAGTTAGGAAGCAGGCTAGTAAACAAAGTCCCCCCTGAGATCCCCGTTTCCATTTCCACCTCCAGGGTCCTGCCTTTGATGGACTGTGTGCAACCTCTAGGCCAAATGAACCCGTTCCTCCCCAGTTGGTTTTGAACACGATTTTATCACAGCAACAGAGATACAATCTGGAAAACAATCTATTAAACAGGGGGACTCAAACTCAGAAAGAAACAAACTGTGTTTTCTCACTCGTACATATCCTAGTTCGGAATGTGTATGCATGTGTCTGTACATGTGTATAAATGTGCATAAAGTTTGAAAACCTAAAAAAGAGAAATTTTTTTTTTATTAAGAGTTCTGAGGAGGCTGGGTAGGGCAGAAGACACTCGTGGCATGAGAGAGGGCAAAAGTCTAGGGGAAGCTTATGTAGGGGACCAGAGGATGTAAAGAAGAAGAAGGGGAATTTAATAAGACACTCTGAAAATGTCACGATATCTGATGCCTCGTTTGCTAATTTACAAAGCACATAAGCAGGGCTAGGACATAACCTAGTGGTAGAACGTTGGCCTAGAAAGCTCACTCTGTTCAATCAACAGCACTTTAAAAAAAGCACAATCAAGAAAAACTGTACAAGGACAAAGTAAATCCAGAGTTTTGTTGTCCCCAAATCTGGTGGCTCTCGTAGTTTTCATAAGAGTGGACTATAATGCCACTCTAGATCAGTGGTTCTAACCTGGGGTCATGACCAGGTTGTTTGTAAGATATCTACATTACAATTCAGGTAAGCTGGAAGGACACTTACCCGGCAGCAGCCTCCTCCTAGCCATGGCGGCTGCACGGTGACTCTCATATTCCACAAAGGCGAATCCCCGGTTTTTGGTTTTATCTGCGGCGCTTGGGTAGACGATGACATCAACAACTCCTTCTGTGACCTTTTTCATCTCTGATAAGATTTCTTCCCTCTTTTTGGTTTTGGGGATTCCTCCCACAAACAGTCGGCAATTGTCCACGCTAGCACAGACTCCCAGGAGACGCCCTTTCCTAAGGGGGGCGGGGGAAGGAAACAGTTTTTGTAGTTGGCAATCCGTGTGTAACAGAGGATGTTTCGGTACAGACGGACAGACCTGTTCCCTTTCCTCTGGTTTGAAACCAGGGTCTGGCAGTGCATCGCAGATTTGACCACCGACCTCCAAACATTTTAGGGAAGAAAAAGAGAGAAAAGTTGATTATCGCATGGTTTCTTTAGGCTGGATCTGGGTTCACCACGTGCAGTCCGTTCTCATCAC
>NC_022015.1:60907176-60927906 GCF_000317375.1 Microtus ochrogaster | reverse complement strand
AAGAGAGAAAAGTTGATTATCGCATGGTTTCTTTAGGCTGGATCTGGGTTCACCACGTGCAGTCCGTTCTCATCACTTCCCAGTATCCCAGGACCAAGGCCGCTACACTGGGCTCCATTCCTCAGTTCACCTACTTACCCTGTGTCACTGAGTTTTGCCACACCTCCTGATTCATGTATATTGTCCTCAGGCCGAGAAACTGTTCTGATATGATTGGCATTAACCCTCCCCCAATAAAAACAAAATTGAAAAGAGCCAGCAAGTTTGCTCAATAGATAAAGGTGCCTCCTGTTAATAAGTCCACTGGAGCTGGGCGGTGGTGGCGCATGCCTTTACTTTAGTCCCAGCACTTAGGAGGCAGAGGCAGGTGGATCTCTGTGAGTTCAAGGCTAGCCTAGTCTACAAGAGCTAGTCCCAGGACAGGTCCCAAAACTACAGAAAGATTCTGCCTCAAAAAACCCCAAAACCAAGAACAAACAAACAAACAAACAAACAAACACATTGCTGAGAGCTCTGTCTCTGGACTCACAGGCTAGAAGGCGAGAATGAGTTCCCATAAGCTGTCATTTGACCTCCACACTCAGAGTGCACATGCACACACACAAAGTAAATAAAAATAAATTAGAAATAGTCTCTTGTCTATAATAGATGGTTTTTTTATGTTTGTTTCCCCCCACAAAAGAGCTTGCAAGATGAGCAAAATGTGTGTGATTTCTGATTTACAAAAAATGAACTTGAGATTCCTAGAAATGAAGCGATAAGGTCTTATTAATTCTGAGAGGTGAAACTGGTTCTGGGGCCTCTCTTTATTCTCCTTTATGGCGTCGCCTGTTAGTAAGATGAAAGGTGTCTTCTCCGGCATGGGTAGCTGGCAAGTTTTAAGCGTACGTAACTGTTGCTTAAACAGACCTTCACTGGAATAGACACTACCAAACTAAGGTGAGGCCCAAGTCATAGGTATGAATATGGCTGCCATCAATTAAGAAATCCAAACTGTGAGTGAGCAGTGTCTCCCGACACAGGCCTGTTCTAAGGCAATTTTGTTGAGATGATATTTTCTGGTACCTAGACAATGTCTCATTGCATACCTTGGTATATTGTCCCTGGCTCTTTTAAAATACTTTCCTAATTTTACGTGTGGGAGTACTTTGCCCACACATATGTGTGTGTATCACATGCATGTGCACAGAAGAGGGATTTGTCTCCTGGGACTGGCATTTTAGACAGTTGTCAACCACCATGTGGATGCTGGGAACCAAATCATACTGTCAGCAAGAACAGCAAGTGCTCCTAACTGCAGTACCACCTCTCCAAGCCAGTGAACAATTGTCAAATCACCGAAAAATGTCTTCTTCCTTTCTAAATGTATTTTTAAGGGTGAACATTGTGGCCTCCGGTTGAGAAACTCTAGTAAAAGGAAGACAGGCTTTTACAATGAAGGACACTCTGCAGTCACTAACAATAGTAATATGGAAGCATGTTTGGCAATTAAAAAGTATTCAACATCACACTACTCAGGTTTTTTTTAATAAAGAATATAAGAATAAATACATGGTGCCATTCTGTTTATGAAAGATTATAGAAAGTCTGGGAAGACAGTCAAATATCAACATAGTATCTTAGGCACCAGGGTTGTGAATTAATAGTTTTAATTTTTATACTGTTTGCTTTCTGGTGTTTTCTATGTGTTAAATATTAGACTGTGGGCTTTATTTATAACTTGAATTACTGAAGACAGTAAGGTATCCTTAACAAAAACTCCTTGTTCATCATGAGGAAAAGGTCATCTTTAAGCAAGTGGAAGATCAGTCTGCTTTTCTTGGAACTACTTGGCTCTTGATTGCCAGGGGTCACTGTCTGGTTATTGCTTACCCTTTTCTGAAGAGCCAAGGACAGGAGTCAGAATCGATAGACCCATCTCACTTTGGTGACATTTACCAGAGAATGCAGTTTCTTGGGTAAGAGGTTCATAAAGTGATCTTCCTAAATTTTTTTGATCTTTTCATCCTATTTTATTTAGACAGGAGCTCGGGCTACTAGCCCCAAACTCACTATATAACCAACTATGACCATGAACTCTCAATTCTGCCTCCCTTTTGAGATTGCAATTGTATACCACCATACTGGTTGATGTGGTTCCTGGATTAAAATTCAGGCTTTGTGCATGCTAGGCTCCAAAAAAAATGAGTTACATCCCTAGCCGTAGTCATGTGTATTTTAAATTTTACTTAATAAAGCATAAATACCTCTCTCATTTATTTAGAGATCATATTTTTGATGGTTAGTAGGCTGTTCTGGTATCAGCAGGAAGAGTCTAGAATTTCTAAACTGTGTGACTCGCCAACATCCTTTCCCAGAATTGCCTGGAGACAAAATACAATTTCTCACAATTTAAGGACGTGACTTTAATGTCTCCAGAAGCCAGGCATTCAGAGGATGCTCAGTGAATATTTGATGGGGAGGAAGATGATATGATAACCGTAGGTCTTTTCTGGGTAATAGCCTCATTCATCCCCTGAGAAATAATGGCTGACAGCAAAGCACAGTCTCTTGTTCCTTTCTGGAAGAAAGGCTCTCTGTCTGGCAGACTGACCAAGGCAGAGTGGAATTGTCAAGAAAACTCTGGGTCTCTTCTTGAGTAGTTCATGTTGAATTCATCTCACCTCCTAATTGGTAAACGTTCTCTGTTCCTTTACCTTGCTTCTGGCTTCCAATTGCCCGTGATCTTGGCCACTTTCTCTTTCCAAGTTCTTTATCATATTTTTTTTTTACCCTTTCTTTTTTCCCTACTCACCACTACCACAATTGACAGTTAGCTTACAGAGCACCTGGTCCTCTGAGGTGCAGAAAGTACCTGATCTTAGTTTATTTTTATGACATCTGTGAGTTTTATAGAAAGGAGGGTGAGATTAAAGAGGAGATTGTTAATGAACCATCTTCCTGGTAGCATGATGGTTTTTATTTTTCATACATTTTCTATTTTCAATAGTTTTGGCAGACCCCATGGGTAACCAGCAAGCTATCAGTCAATTCCATAGATATTTCAACTCAAAAGGCACTCTGGGATAGCCTTTACTGATAACGTGTTCATGTCACAGAAGACAAAGGGATGGGAATCTGCCCATCACCGAGACCATATAACTAGAATAGGAGTTCATTTGAGGGACCACCTCAATCTAGCTGGACTGTTTTTTTTTAAATGGCATAGTTTTAAATTTGTTTTTATTTTTTTATTTAATTTTATGTGTATGTATGAGTACCTGCATGTATGTGTGTGTACCATGTTTGTGCCTGGTGCCTATGAAGCCATAAGATAAGGTCAGATTCCCTGGTTTTGGAGTCACAGACAGTTTTTATTTTGCATGTGAGTGCTAGGAATCAACCCAGGTCCGCTGCAGGAGCATCAGGTACTCTTTAACCACTGAGCTATCTCTCCAGACCCCTGTATATTCTTATTTGTGATTTCATTTAACAACATGAATTCTTATAACTCATATTAAAAAGCCAGGCTAAAGTATAGATTTGCATAGCCTTTTCCACATTTGCCAGTGTATTTTATTTTTGTATAATATTTAGAACATTTCTATGTGATGTGGCCAAGTGTAAGGATAAAAGTGATGTTCTGAGAAGTCAAAGGAAAAAATGCCCATATATTTTCTTATTGTGGATAGAGTCTTTTACACATCAAACAGATTTCTTTTGGGTTCATAGGGGTATGTGTGGGAGAGAAGGCCTATTTGCACTTCCTCTCAGATTGTTCTAGAACTCAACCTTAGGACTGACTAGCTAAGCAGTAAAGGTTGCCTCACCCAGTTGTTTTCACATAGCTGAAGTTGGAAGGTGGTGGCTCACACCTTTAATCCCAGCACTTGGGAGGCGGAGGCAAACAGATCCCTATAAGTTTGATGCCAGCCTGGGCTACAGAGTGAGTTCCAGGACAGCCAAGGCTAGTTGTTAATTGTTTCACAGGATTATGAGGATGTTTGTAGCCTCATGTTCTTCCATATAAGTAGGAAAACATTAGAGAGAAAGCCGCTCTGTCAGCATTTATCAGATTTAAGGTTCCATCAATTTTTTTTTTTGGTTCCATCAATTTTAAGACTCACCTGCACCAAAGAAGAGGGGTAAATGTGGAAAACTGAATCTTGGGCTCGAGCTGTGATAACTTTTATTATCTATAGGTTATGACGTTCTGAAGTTTTCAAAACTCTTTGAATTATTTCTACAATTAAACCCAGAAAATGGATATAATCTCCACATTTTAGGTGAAAGTTGGGGCTGGAGAGATGGGTCAATGGTTGGAGTATGTACTCTCGCAAAGGACCTAATTTCATTTCCAGTGCCCATGTAGGAGAGCTCTCAACCACTTGTAAGTTCAGCTATAGTAGATCAGATGCCATATTTAGGGACCCCTCCCCCAACTCTCTTGGCTTTTCTAGCCAGCCAGCAGGAGACCTTCCTGCAGGTAGGCTCCCCCCAAACCCAACCCCATTGACCAGACCTTCCAAGCTATGAGTCCCACCCCACCCCCAAACTCACCTATCCTCCTGCAACCTTGGTGGAACTCTGAAATACAGCTTGCTCCAATAATGAGGGGACTTAAGAGCCTGCTATAGTACTGAGGGGACTAAGAGCTTGCTATAATACTGAGGTGATCAAGAGCTTGCTAAAACACTGAGGGGAACAAGAGAGAGGACCAAGGGAGTGAACTAGGAGAGAAGACCAAGAAAGCAGGCTTAGAGAGATCTCAGAGGCTTCCTGAGACATTGACAGTACAAAGCAGACCAACATAAATTTTGAAACATTCGGAAAGCCATTGCAAGGATTGGAACAAGGTGCAAAGATACTCCTGGCCTAATTTGAAGGAAGAGATGGGTAGGTGCTAATGCAAGAATTAATTTAACAATCTAAAAAGCAGCATGGCAACACCAGAACTCAGTGGTCACACAACAGGAAGACTTGATCATCCTAACCCAGAATAAGCAGAAGAAAACAACTTTAAACACTGTGAAAATGATGGAGACCTTTAAAGAGGAAATGAAAAACTTCCTTAAAGAAATGGAGGAAAAGACAAACAAAAAAATGGAAGAAATTAGTAAATTTTTCAAAGAAACCCAAGAATACCAAGAAAAAACAATCAAACAGGTGAAACAAACAGTTCAAGACTTGAAGACTGAAATAGAGGCAATAAAGATATCACAAACCAAGGGAATTCTGGATATGGAAAATCTGGGTAAATGAACAGGAACTACAGAGAAGAGTATAACCAACAGAATTCAAGATATAGAAAAAAGAATCTCGGCACTGATGATACAATAGAGGAAATAGACTCATTGCTCAAAGAAAACAGTAAATCCAACAAATTCTTAACACAAAACATCCAGGAATCTGGGATACCATGAAAAGACCAAATCTAAGAATAATAGGGGTAGAAGAAGGAGAAGACTTCCAGCTCAAAGGCCCAGAAAATATATTCAACAAAATTATAGAAGAAAACTTTCCCAACCTAAAGAAGGATATTCCTATGAAGGTACAAGAAGCTTACAGAACACCAGATAGACTGGATCAAAAAAAAATCCCCTTGCCATATAATAATCAAAACACAAAACATACAAAATAAAGAAAAAATATTGAGTTCTGCAAAGGAAAAAGGTCAAGTTACATATAAAGGTAAACCTATCAGAATTACACATGATTTATCAATGGAAACCATGAAAGCCAGAAGGTCTTAGATAGATGTGTTGCAGACACTAAGAGCAAGCCCAGACTTGCATCCATGCAATACCCAGGAAAGTTTTCTTTCGCCATTGATGGAGAAAACAAGATATTCCATGACAAAAACAGATTTAAACTATATGTATCCACAAACCCAGCCTTACAGAACGTACTAGAAGGAAAACCTCAACCTAAGGAAGCCAACAACACCCACAATAGCACAGACATCTGACAACCCTCCACCAACACAACTCAAAGAAGGGAAACACACAAACACTACCACCAAAAAGAAATAACTGGAATTAACAACCACTGGTCATTAATATCACTTAATATCAATGGACTCAATTAACCTATAAAAAGACACAGGCTAAGAGAATGGATACATAAACAAGATCCAACCTTCTGCAATATACAAGAAACACACCTCAACCTCAAAGACAAACACTACCTCAGAGTAAAGAGTTGGGAAAAAAAATTTCCAATCAAATGGACCTAAGAAACAAGCAGGTGTAGCTATCCTAATATCTAACATATAAATTTCAAACTGAAATCAATCAGAAGAGAAGGAGAAGGACACTTTACACCTATAACAGGAACAATCCATCAAGATGTAGTCTCAATTCTGAATATCTATGCCCCTAATACAAGATCACCCACAAATGTAAAAGAAACATTACTAAAACTTAAATCTCACATCAAACCCCACACACTAAGAGTGGGAGACTTCAACACTCCACTCTCAACAAGGGACAGGTCAACCAGACAGAAACTTAACAGAAAAATAAGAGAACTAACAGATTTCATGAATCAAATGGACTTAACGGACATCTATAGAACATTCCACCAAAACACAAAAGAATATACCTCTGCTCAGCACTTCATGGAACCTTCTCTAAATTTGGTCACATACTCGGTAAAAAAGCAAACCTTCACAGATACAAAAAATTGGAGTAACCCACTTGTCTCATCAGATTAACATGGATTAATGTTAGAATTTAACAATAATACTACTCTTAGAAGGCCTATAAACTCATGGAAATTGGACAGTGAATTTTACTGAACCACTCTGGGTCGAGGAAGAAATAAAGAAATTAAAGACTTCCTAAAATTCAATGAAAATGAAGGCACAACATAACCAAACCTATGAGACACTATTAAAGCAGTTGCTAAGAGGAAAGTTCATAGCACTAAGTGCCCACATAAAGAAAATGGAGAAAGCTCACATTAGTGACCTAACAGCACACCTGAAAGCTCTAGAAGCAGACATACCCAGGAGGAGTAGAAGAAAAGAAATAATCAAATTAAGGGTTGAAATCAACAAAATAGAAACAAAGAAAACAATAAAACAATACAAAGAATCAATGAAACAAAGAGCTGGTTCTTTGAGAAAATCAACAAGATAGACAATTCCTTGTCCAAACAAATCAAAAGGCAGAGAGAAAACATCTGAATTAACAAAATCTGAAATGAAAAGGGGGATATAACAACAGACACTGAGGAAATTCAGAGAATCATTAGGTCATACTACAAAACCTGTACTATATAAAATTAGAAAATGTGAAGGAAATGGACAATTTTCTAGATAGATACCATATACCAAAATTAAATTAAGACCAGGTGAGCAATTTAAACAAACCTATAAACTCCAAGGATATAGAAGCTGTCATCAGAAACTCCCAGACAAAACAAAACAAAAAAGCCCAGGTCCAGATGGTTTTAGTGCAGAATTTTACCAGAACTTCCAGAAAGAGCTAATACCCATGCTCCTCAAAGTGTTCCACATAATAGAAGCAGAAGGAACATTGTCAAAATCGTTCTATGAGGCTACAGTTACTCTTATACCAAACCACAAAAATACCCAACCAAGAAAGAGAATTACAGACCAATCTCACTCATAAACATGGATGTGAAAAATACTCAATAAAATACTGGCAAACTGAATCCAAGAACACACCAAAAAAATCATCCAACATGATAAAGTCAGCTTCATTCCAAAGATGCAGGGCTGGTTCAACATATGAAAATCTATCAATGTAATCCTTCATATAAATAAACTGAAAGGGAAAAAAACCATTATGATCATTTCATTAGATGATGAAAAATCATTGGACATAATCCAAACCCCTTTATGAAAAAGGTCTTGGAGAGAACAGGGATCCAAGGAACATATCTAAGTATAATAAAAGCAATATACAGCAAGTAGACAGCCAACATCAAATTAATGGAGAGAAACTCAAAGTGATTCCACTAAAATCAGGAACAAGACAAGGCTGTTCACTCTCTCCATATCTCTTCAACATAGTTTTTTGAAGTTCTGGCTATAGCAATAAGACAACAAAAGGAGAACAAGGGGATTCGAATCGGAAAGGAAGAACTCAAAGTTTCATTATTTGCAGATGATATGATAGTGTGTATAAGTGATCCTAAAAACTCTACCAGAAAACTTCTACAGCTGATAAACACCTTCAGTGATTTGGCAGGATATAAGTTCAACTAAAAAAAAATCAGTAGCCTTCCTATATACAAATTATAAAGAAGCTGAGAGGGAAATCAGAGAAACATCACCTTTCACAATAGCTACAAATAACATAAAATCTTGGGGTAACACTAAACAAAGAAGTGAAAGACCTATTCGACAAAAACTTTATGTCGTTAAAGAAAGAAATTGAAGACAATCTCAGAAAACAGAAAGATCTCCCATGCTCTTGAATGTGTAGGATCAACATAGTAAAAATGGCAATCCTGCCAAAAGCAGTCTATACATTCAGTGCCATCCCCATCAAAATCCCAACACAGTTCTTCACAGACCTTGAAAGAACAACAATCAACTTCATATGGAAAAATAAACAACCCAGGATAGCCAAAACAATCCTGTACAATAAAGGAACTTCCAGAGGCATCACCATTCCTGACTTCAAACTATTACAGAGCTACAGAAATAAAAACAGTTTGGTACTGGCATAAAAACAAAGAGGTTGATCAATGAGATTGAACTGAAGATCCAGATTATTAATCCATACACCTATAAACACCTGATTTTTGATAAAGAAGCTAAAATAATACAATGGAAAAAAGAATGTATCCTCAACAAATGTGGGCATAACTGGATGTTAACATGTAGAAGAATGAAAATAGATCCCTATCTCTCTGTATGCACAAAACTCAAGTTCAATTGGATTAAAGACCTCAATGTGAATCCAACCATACTGAACTTAATAGAAGAGAAAGTGGGAAGTGGTCTTTAATGCATGGGCACAGGAGACCACTTCCTAAATATAACCCAGTGGCACAGACACTGACAGCAACAATAAAGAAATGAGAACTTCTGAAATTGAGAAGCCTCTGTAAAGCAAAAGACACCATCAATAAGACAAAAAGGCAGCCTACTGAATGGGAAAAGATCTTCTCCAGGCCCACATCATACCGAGGAATTATCTCCAATATATATATAAAGAACTCAAGAAATTAGACATCAAAATTTTAAATAACCCAGTTGAAAAATGGGGTACAAAACTAAACAGAGAATTCTCAACAAAAAACCCTCAAATGCCCAAAAGATACTTAAGGAAATATTCAATCCTTAGCCATCAGGGAAATGCAAATTAAAACAACTCTAAGATACCATCTTACACCTGTCAGAATGACTAAGATAAAAAACACCAATGTAGCTTATGCTGGAGAGGATGTGGAGTAAGGGGAACACTCATCCATTGCTGGTGGGAATGCAAACTTGTGCAATCACTTTGGAAATCACTATCGCAGTTTCTCAAAAAATTGGCAATCAACCTACATCAGGATTCAGCAATACCACTCTTGGGCATATACTCAAGAGATGCTCAATCATACTACAAACTATGTTTATAGCAGCATTATTTGCAATAGCCAGAAACTGGAAACAACCTAGATGTTTCTCAACGGAAGAATGGATAAAGAAAATGTGGCACATTTACACATTAGAGTACTATTTAGCAGAAAAAAAAAAAAACCTCAATGGCATCTTGAATTTTGCAAGTAAATGGATGGAATTAGAAAAACACTATCCTGAGTAAGGTAACCCAGACCCGAAAAGATGAATATGGTATGTACTCACTCATAAGTGGGTACTTGCTATAAACAAAGGATATTGAGCCTATAGTTTATGATCCTAGAGAAGCTAATAATGAGGTGAACCCCAAGAAAAACATATATAAATCCACCTGGAAAGTGGAAACAGGCAAGGTCGCCTGACAAAATTGGGAATATGGCGGTGGGGGAAGAAAGGAGAATAGAGAGGAAGAGGAGGGGAGAAGGGGAGAGGTGAGGAGAACTTCAGGGAATGGGATAGTTGAGAAGGAGAAAGGACAGAGATAAGAACAAGGAAAGAGATATCATGATTGAGGGAGCCATTATAGGGTTAGCAAGAAACCTGGCTAACTGGCTCTAGAGAAATTCCCAGGAATCCACAAGGATAAACCCAGCTAAGAGCCTAAGCAATAGAGGAGAGGGGGCCTTATCTTGACTTGTCCAGTAGTCAGACTGATAAATATCTTAAATATCACCATAGAGCCTTCATCTAGTAACTGATGGAAACAGAGGTAGAGACCTGCATCGGAGCACTGAACTGAGCTCCTAAAGTCCAGTTGAAGAGTGGGAGGAATGAGAATATGAGCAAAGAGGTGAAGATCATGATGGGGACACTCACTGAAACAGTCTACTTGAGTTAATGGGAGTCCACCAACTCCAGCCAGACTGAGAAGGAACAAGCATAGGATCAAACTAGTCCTTGTGAATGTGGTTGACAGTTTCATGGCTGGGCACCAGGATTTATCCCTACTGCATGTACTGGCTTTTTGGGAACCTATTCTCTTTGGATGACACCTTGCTCAGTCTAGATATAGTAGGGAGGGCCTTGGACCTTTTCCAAAGCAATGTGCCTTATCGTCTCTGAGGATTGGATGGGGCTGGGGTGGGAAGATGTGTGCAGGGAGTGGGAGGAGAAGAGGGAGTAGGAACTTGGATTGTACAATGAAAAAAGATAGTTTTCTTTTAAAAAAAATTAAAAAACTGAAAAAACAAGAAAACAAAAAAAAAAAAAACCCCAAAACCCAAAAACCCAAAAAGCCATATATAGTCCTCACTTACCCCTCTTACAGCTTCCCCAGTAGTCCAGTCCTTAACCCTTTCTGTTACTTTCAGTTGTGATTTCCTCGTCTAGTCTCCGTCACTGCTTGTCTACGTCTAGAATGTGCCTCAACTTTCTACACGGTCTCCCTCTTTCAGTTCGCTGTCTACCCTATGCTCACAACAATGCTTTAAAACACATAAAGCTAATTTATATTCTTTCCCAAATCCAGATCTTTATATCAATAAATTCAGATTCTTCAGTAGGGATGATGCTCTCCAACTGTACTGCTTTTAACCATCTTCTCTCTTTTCCCCTTCTGGATTTTCTTTCTGTCTTTCAAACATGTCAAACATCAAATTTGTTTTAATTTGAGGAATTTTGTACTTGCAATTTGTTGCCTTTCCCTTTAATAACCTTATTTGGGGTCTGCCTGTCTTGACTGAATTTTTCATCCAAATATCAGACCATATTTTACTTTTTCAGGCAGCATGTTCTTAAAACAACCAAAGTCAAGTAACATTCTCTTCACACAATCTATTCCTCCTTGCTTTCTGTTATCAAGTTTTTTAATTCATCTTTTGTATTTGTGTCCTATGGGAGCAGAGAATACCTTGATGTGTTTCTATTCTCTTAAGCAGTATTCAGTACATATTAATGAGATTAGTTAATTAATAAATTTTATCTCTGTGAACTTTAGCACCCCATACAATAATGAGATTAAATAAATGTTTAGCCAGATCATTTTCCTCAAAGAATGATCTAGCTTTTTATTTCAGCTTGGCTGGCTTGTGCACACTCTATTATGTAAACTCAACACAGGTGAATTTCTGGATCCAGTTTGAGTTTAGAAGATGAGGAACTTACCTAATTTCATAATTATTAAGTTGCTTGATTGCATTCTTGGCTTCCTGCTTATTTGAGAATGTTACAAATGCATAGCCTCTATTGTTGCCATTAAAATCCATCATCATTCTCATTTCATAAATTTTACCAATCTGTAATGAATAGAAACAGAACATTTCTATTTACATATTTATACTCTCAAATGTACGTGCACGCGCGCACACACACACACACACACAAGCACACACAGGCACACACAAGATGCTTGCTGAACTGCCTCCTGCCGTGTTTGGCATTTGTAACCATGGGAATGGTTTGCATACTTGTATAGTGGATTCAGATTAATTATCTAACTCATGGGAAAAGCCAAGTTAAATAATGAAAATAAAGACAAATGGCATTTCAGCCTCCGCTAACGAAATGTGCTTCTGCCTGAGCAAATGACCTTTTGTCATACAACTATCTGGAGATTTATGTAGCGTCTTGAGGAGCCAAAAGTGCATTTGTCATCAGAAGTACAGCTTCTTCTTAGATCTACCCATGCCTTCTGGGTTGTCTTCTAATGTCTCTGTGGACTGACCTTTACTTGGCTATAGTCTGTACTGACATATAAAACAGGAAACAAGGGTACTCATTTGGGACCTTGCTAAACTAACTTCCCGGCTGTCTTTTCCCACTGCCATGATGTCAGAATGAATATAGTGTATCTCTTAGGGACGTTTCTTATTTTAGCAGTTTCTAGGTTGAAAATGAATGCAATCCTCACTCAATACAACTGACAGAGGATCAGAACCTCTTAGCAAAGTAGTCCTTGTTTTCCATCTACCTGTCTATCACTCTTCTCTTCTGCTTGTCCTTATTGTCCTTCTCCTGTACTCCAACTATCTCGAACTAATCCAGACTAAGCAGTTTATTATCCCGAGCTTTGATAAGCAGGGTGATCCAAATACATCCACTGGCTGCACGTACTTCAGCTCTTGACGGCCCTCTGCTTTGCTCACTCTATTCCACACCAAAGAACTCACTGAGGAGCATCTATTTCTTCTTGGTGGACGAGTGAACATCTTTCCTGTTTCATATGTCATCCATTCTCATTTTCATGTTAAGAATTAGAAGAATGTACAGAATTTTTCTTATGCTATCTGAGAGTCACTGTATAAAATCAGTCGCTCCGAACCAGAGGCTGCACATGGTGGCAATTAATTTTTGCAATTTAGGGGATGAGCCAAATTCTCATGCTCAATGTGATTTCTGGAAAAAATACACCTGGCAACATATTAAAATTAACTTTAAGATTGTATTTTTCTATAATTTTGAGTTTAGTATTAAAATGCCATATGGAACTAGGGAAATATTTTCTTTAGTAATCACACAGGGACATTGAGTAACCATGTTTTTAATCTGTTCAGTATATTAAGATAATCATTGTATTTTTCTATAATTTTGAGTTTAGTATTAAAATGCCATATGGAACTAGGGAAATATTTTCTTTAGTAATCACATAGGGACATTGAGTAACCATGTTTTTAATCTGTTCAGTATATTAAGATAATCAATTCTACTTGCAGAAGAAAATTTTACTTGAATCAATATGTATAATACACAAACTTAAGCCAGGCAAGCATACATAATTTCCTACATGAAATGCTACACTTTATAAGTAATATTAAGGTGTCAAGTTGCAGCAGTATCTTATGTTTGATGGATTGCTCTACTGGTCTGTAATCTTAGATACTTGGGATTTGCAGTGATTCGGCTGCTAGGAGAGAAACGGGGGAAGAGATATGAATTTGAGAACTGTCAGCAATAGTCATTCAAGTTATCCGTGCAACAAGACAAAGATCTGGACAAGGACAGTAGCAATAAGGAGACAGCCATTAGATGATGGGAAGATTTTTTCTTTCTTTTTTTTAATTGATTTTATTGAGCTGTATGATTTTCTCTGCTCCCCTTCCTTCCTCTCCCCTCCCCTTCAATCCTCTCCCATGGTCCCCATGCTCCCAGTTTACTCAGGAGATCTTGTCATTTTAATGCTGTCTATAGCTGATGTGAGGGATGTGGGAGAGAATCATCAAACTAAGCACTGGAGAGATGGCACAATGGGTGATGTGCTTGCTCTGTAAGTATGAGGACCTAGGCAAATCCAGATGCAACAGCACACATCTGTAATCCCAGAGCTTCTACACTGAGTTGGAAAGCCGAGACAGGAGAATCTGGAAGCTTGTGAGCTAGGTAGACTTGTATATGCAGTAGTGAACAATTAAAGACCCCGACTCAAATAAAATATAAGGTGAAGACAGACACTAACGCTGTCTTCTGACCACCACACATGTGTTGTGTTGCTTTCTTCCACACTTACACACAAAAACACAATCACACACACATTATATACTTACGTTTCACAGAGAGATTTTTTTTAAAAAGTTGAAAATAGTTAAAGCTAACTAAAGAAAATAGTATTTCTCACCTGAAAGAAGAAATTAAATTTGGACTTACTTTTTCACACAATGGAATGAGTTCATCCTCAAAAAGGTCCCGGGGAAGTTTTCCAATAAAAATCTCACAGCCCCTTTCTGGGGGTGCAGCATCCCAGCCTGGTGGAGGACCACCATATTTTCTTTGTCCATTTTCCTGTGTGTCCAGGAAAGATGGTATATGAGAGAAGAAGACATCAAAATCTTTCCTCATTTTTTTTTGAAAAAAAATCATTTTGGTTAAGGATTATTTTAGGAAATATTTGTCATTGTTGAGTAATTGTAGTTGACAAAGAAGATAAAAGTTAAAGACTTGTCTGTGTCTACGCGAATCTTAACACTTCTCTGCCTCAAAGACTTGCTCAAGATAAACATGACTGACACCTGTAAAGTGCTTAGCAGCACACGAAGGTATTCACGGATGTCTTTACACAATTTCTCATCAGTGACAATGTTTTAGAGTGAAAGGCTGTGCCCTAACACAGCAGAGTGGTTCAGAACCCACTACAGGTCTGGGCAAAGAGACAAAGTCTGTGACTTTGTATTGTTTTCTTGTTTTAAAAAAAATTATTTTTGTTATTTCATTTTACTGTAGTAAAATAGCTCAGTCCCAGTTTCTTAACAATTGAGGAGACAGGTCGCCCTGCTGTTGTATGAATGTCTGAAAGGCAGATCATCAAGGATTCTGACTGTCACTGTGGTCTGGGCTCTGATTTAGCCTCATGGTTGTGTGCAGCGTCGGCACGCCTAGAACTGGAGCATTTCGATTCCGTTAGTTACTCGCTAGCTGCAGAGCTTCAGGCAAATAACCTCTCAGCCCTCAGTTTTCTCATGTGCAAAGTGGGGGTGACAGAAGCTTTTCCCAGAGGGTAACCTGCCCTTGGCCCTTAGCCTGTAATCAATACTCAGCTATTATTAATTCCTTTCTTCTCTCTCCTAATCCAAACAACAGAGAGACCATCTAAACAGTAAAAGGTGGTTAATTTGGGGGCTAACCGCTGCTGAACGATTTCAGCCTCTTTCCAAAGATGACAGTATTTGTAAGATGTTTCCTAATGCTGCCTCTTTACGTGGGGAGCAATGATGTTCTCAGTCCAAAGAGCACTGGCTTTTATACTTCTCTTAGACCTAATAGATTTTTTTAGAGGAATGACACTGGCATTTTCCTCCAGTGCCAACTATCCAAAGTATGGGCGCAGTCTGGCACTGCTGATCTGCTGAAGCTCATTCGTTGGAGTACAATGAAGAAGCTACAATGCCCTCAGCATGGTTGGTACTCCAGACCATTGAGTTTTCATAAAGGACTCAGATGTTGGCATTCTTTGCAAAAGTCACCATTAATAGATTAGATAGTTTTGTGCCAGGATGTATAGTGTTGTGTAACAAATGTAATCTATGGAGTGGAAAGAAAAAATGCCCCAATAGATCACTCCCCTCATCCTCAAAAATAATTACTGGCAGAAGCTTTGATCTTCCTTTCCAAATATTTTCTGTGTATACTTTTGAAAGATGTGTTTCAGTTTAAAGACTTTGTTTGGTGAGGTGCCTGCTTATTGTTTACAATGAAAATAAAGCAGCTTGTGCTATCACTTCTAGGCTCTGTCTATACCAACTTCAGTTTCCAATATTTATTTATTTATTATTTATTCTTTAAAGTGATTTATTTATTTTTATTTCATGAGCAATAGTGTTTTGCCGGCATGAATACATGTATAAAAGTGTGGGTACCTCGGAACTGAAGTTACATATAGTTATGAGCTGCCATGTTGGTGCTGGGAATTGAAGTTGGGTCCTCTGGAAGAGCAGTCCATGGTCTTAACCACTAAACCATCTGCCCAGCCAGCTTTCAATTATTTTGTTAGTATTTGATCTAACACTCTTTGCTTCACAGTCTTTAAATGATGTCCATAGTCAGAGTCACCTTTTTATTCGGAGTTAATTTATATGATGTTGCTTTAAATAATGAGATGGAAGGGTGTATTGTCTTGGTTACTTTTTGCTTCCGGCCATTGGGCATGTCTCATCTTACTAAATCTTTCTAGTTTTGCTTACAGAGTGCTTGTAATTTTACCCTAACTCTTAAAGGATTATCCAGCAACAAAACTTTAATATTACTAACAAACCCGAGAAATGACATACTTCATCTTAGTTAAACAACAACAAAAACTATCCCCCCCCCACAAGAATGTGGTATCTGTTTCTCCACTGAGAGTTTTCTAAACATGTCTATTTAATATTTGTGACGATGGCCAAAGCTTAATTTTCTGGTGTTCTAACTAATACATGGATATCAGCTCCTGCCTGCACGTAGTGTCCTACACACAGAGCAGGGTCATGGCGCAGGAGCTATTGCTGTCTTAGAAGACACGAGGTCTGGAAGCAGTTTCTAGAGGTCACAAAGTTGTTAAATAGAGAAGCTAGGGTTTGAACACAGGAAGTCAGCCTGGGTTCATCACTTTAATCCCTATATATTATGGCCTTAATGTTGGAAAGCCTAGGGCTCATGATCAATACAGATGTTACACTCAACAAATAAAAATGTTTTTCCTGCCATTAATCAGAAAGTGCCCTGCCTCACTTAAAACTCTTTCCAATATCCAGTCATTCAATTACACAAAATTTTGGGAAGAACATATCTCACACTGGTTTATACAGAGGGGTGTATTATTAGTTCTGGTCACCATTCCCTCCCTAGGCCAAATCTTTCCATTTGGGCGATGGCTATCCTTCCTACATTCTTTCCTGTATATCTCAGATATTTATAATACCTAACTGATTGTTAGAATACACAGTATAAATTTGGCCAATATTTTCACCCCTCAGACTGAGGGAATCAAACTCATATTCTATAATGGCAAAGTGGCTCCTCTGGAATTGTTGATTACATGAGTTTCCTTTGAATTGAAAAGAAATAAGCAATGAGCAGAATGCCCTTTCTAAGTCTCACTTCTATTGTCTTGATCACTGTAGTTGCTAAAAATAAGAATGTGTATGTTATGGGTATGAGCACTCCATTGCTTACATGCTTTAGAAGCTTGTTAATTGTGTTTTTGTGGTTTCTATAAACACATGAAGAATACCCAATAATAGCCTTGGGGTTTGATGATTCCAACCAGTTTAGAGATGGCCTGAAGTTCACGCAATGGGGAACATTTGCCCTGGGAACCACCCAATACGCCTGGAATGCGGCAGCAGGAGAAGCCCAGAGCAATTTGAGGCAGGCACTAGGCATTAGTCACAGGGTCAGAATAGCTGTCCGCTGCTCTGAAAGGACAGTGGACTGATATTTCAGGCCCTGGTTTTATAGCTGAGGAGTTTAAAATAAGTAAAGCCAGACTAAAACTGTGCCTTTCTCTTCTGGCTGGTATCCTCAGGGCCTCATTCTCCCCAGCAACCCAAACGTATTAATAGTTTAGGAAACAGATTTAAAATACTTTAGAGGATTTTTTTTTTTAAATGTGAGAGGGTGTTTATCAAACTCTGGGAACTTTTACCTTTCTTTACAATTAGGTTTTCCCAACGTTTTCTATTTCCGCACCCACACAAATAGGTAGAAAACTTTGAACTGTCTAATTAAAATTTGAGTACTCAATTCTAGTTATGAATACTGTTTCTTTTTTAAGGATTGCATGCTGAGGCTGCCTAGGAACTTAGCTTATGTCAAGAGTGTTCAGAATTTCATCCTCCACAGATAGTTCAAGTTCTTCATGATGAAATTATGGCTAGCATCTTCTTGTCCTCGGCTAAAACTAGGTATCTTTGTTTAGTAGGTCATCCTGCACAATAAATCTTAGAATTAATGCCGAAAGTAAGCTGTTATTTTGTCCACTGTGCATCAGAGCCTATTGTACTGAAAAAGTCTATCTTCTGGAGGATTTGAAAGCGTCAGCTCTTTGCTTCTCTAGCTTTCCTTGCAGCTTGGATGGCTGTAATTTTTAGTAGTAATAAATTTGAGTTCTGGCACAAAATTTGTAACAGTTCAAACTTGAATGTTGAACACTCAAGGATTGTGGGTATATTTTCTTGTCATTATAAATCTGTGAGGTGCTTTTGGATTTCATTCATATAAGTTTTCCTTTAACCTGGATCCCGAATCCAAACTTTAATCAGCATCTAGGTATGGAATCTTGTGAAATTTGAATACATGTACATATGAACATAGCATGTTATATATGTAATATATGCATATATAATATACATATAATACGATATATATAATATATTGAGTTCATTTAGCAGTGCTCGTATATATGTATGTAACACTAATGAAGGAGAGATCATAAATTTCTGAGAGAGCTGGTCTTTGAGACATGGAAGAATTTGTGAGGGGAGAGAGAAGGGTAGAAATGTCAATACAGTACTCGTTTATGAAATTCTCAAAAAAAATTTAAATTAAAAAACACAAACTTTTAAAGACATAGACTTTTTTAACATAAGGTTTTCTGTTTGATTAGCCAGAATTGTCTCCTGTTTTTTTACACATAAAAGTAATGGCAACAAAACAACAATTCACTATCATAGAGTCACGTATTACATAAGTCTTCGAATACGATAACTCATACAGTCTTCCTCATGTGTGAATGAGGAACCACAGACACAGAATGCCCCTAAATTCATGCACATAGAATTAATGGCAGAGACACAAGTGAGTCCTAAGCCATGCTTTTAGCTACAACATTGTTTCTAATGGTTCATACATTTTTAGCCCATATTCCTCATTTTATGAGGAAAAAAAACAGGGTTCATAGACATTACATAAATTGTCTAAAATTCCAGCAGTTTAGATAAATGCAGGAAACACTATGCTGAAGGTGCCATGTTGCTCAGCTGAGTGACATTTATGGCATATTTGTTATTGAAAGCTTTCTTCCCATGTTCTTTTCAGGTTAATCAACCTTTTGCTCTCTATGCTGCTAGGCCTACTTTCCTTCACAACTTCAGCAAATAGGTAGACCAGATGGTTTCTCCCTGGGTGTGAGCCCATTCATAAATAAAGAGATCACTAATGAATGACCCTTCACCCAGTCACTATTAATTTCAATTCTTTTAATGACTCTGGAGATTTTTATGCTGTCTGCATTATTTTTTTTCCTGGTTCTCTTTGGTTCTTTGTACCTTTTATCTTCACTCTACGAGAAAAGAAATTACACATCTTTTTAAATCAAACTGCTTTAAGATCTTATATTTTTTCCACCTGACCATCTGTATTTATCTTCACACCTGTTATTGCAGATGCTGACCAATTGATCTATTCATGGTGGTATTTCTAGCTCCCAGCACCTCTGCATGGTTCCCAGAATTGGCACCAATGCATTTTGAGAATATCTGTCTAGATTGTGCTTGCTAAGGTTCATGAGTCTACACTGTATGCTCCCAGATATAAATTTGTAAGATCCATTAAACGATTTTGTTATACAGTTTTTTAAAATATTCTGCCTGTGTTACAGGTCTCTCATTATAAGCTGGGCAAGGCTTATAGGCCTTAATTAAAATATACTAAAATGTAGATTTGTTGCCTTGGATCAACAGTGTTATAGTGAATATTTGTCTTGTGATTCTATGTAAAACTAATTCTATATAAAGTTAATTCTCTATAAGAATCATTTCTTTGCTATAGTTTATTTTTTCTCTTGTGAGACAGTGCCTCACATACTACTAGGTATTCCAGGCTGGCCTGTAACTTTTTATCTTCTTGCCTCAGGCTCCTGAATACTGTGATTAGATGTATAAACCACCATCTGGGGTTAGACTGGGAGGTTTTGTGTGTGTGTGTGTGTGTGCAAGTGTGTGCGCATGTGTGTGTATGATTAACCTATATACTATAAATTTTGGTGTTGTTATCCTTATTAGTCATTTTTATAATCCATACAAGGTCTATGCAAGATAATATGAAATATTATTTGCCTGAAGGCTGCTGAAGGTCCATCGCCTTGGTAAAACGTCCCATCTTCATTTTAAGTTTTATCATAATATTTCAGTAATATCATAAGGAAGAAGAAAACTCTAAAAAATCGAATTGGCTCTATTAATGCAATCTCTTGATACTTCTTCACTTTTGTGGAGCATGTGTTGCAAAATATTTGAAGCATTCAAAGTCAAATTTTCTATAAAAAATAACTTGTACCTTGCAAAGTTTTTGCCCACATACAGGGATATTAATTCGAGAACAGACAAAATCAGAAACCAGAAAGCGTATTCTGATCACAAGTTTTTGTTCCTGTATAAGAGAACATGCAAAGTGCCAGCTGGCTTCAGAGACCAGCTAACATCCCGTAGAGAAGTTTGTGTAATGATGGGCTTCAAACCACGTGTTTTCTTTTTGATGTCTAAAATTGCTTCCTGTGCTCTGCTCACCTGTCGTTCTGGGTACATGTCTTGATGTATTTCTGCCATGTCTAGATACCTATCATATTTTAGATACAAATCAGTGAAGGACTTGCAGACACTGTCATGTGCTTTGGGCTTTTACAATCTGTAATTTAGCCAGTAGCCTCAGCTTGTTAAACTACAGATAGCAACCTACATGTGGGTTTTTTTTTTTTTTTTTTTTTGGTTTTTCGCGACAGGGTTTCTCTGTGGCTTTGGAGCCTG
>NC_022015.1:60901974-60907076 GCF_000317375.1 Microtus ochrogaster | reverse complement strand
AGCTCTGTAGACCAGGCTGGTCTCGAACTCACAGAGATCCGCCTGCCTCTGCCTCCCGAGTGCTGGGATTAAAGGCATGCGCCACCACCGCCCGGCTTACATGTGGGGTTTTATCAATGAACATGGAGTACAGAAAAATTTGGCATAAAAATGTTTCTCAACATTCAACAACTATAAACAAACTCAAAATCAAGTGCGTGATGAATCCTAGGTGTTTCTTGGAGGGCTCACCTGCATTGCTTCCTGAAAACTTGCTGCAGCCTTGGTTGTTAACACATAGCATATGCACTGCCCATTGTGTGTGCCACCATGCCTCTCAATGCCACTGAGTGATCAGCACACATTTTCTGATTTCTGATTTTGTCTATTATTGAATTTAGTATCCCTGTGGATGGCCAAAAAATTTTATAAGGTACAAGTTATTTTTTACAAAAAGTTTGAGTTTAAAT
Source organism: Microtus ochrogaster (assembly GCF_000317375.1). Classification (NCBI taxonomy): domain Eukaryota; kingdom Metazoa; phylum Chordata; class Mammalia; order Rodentia; family Cricetidae; genus Microtus; species Microtus ochrogaster. The sequence continues at coordinate 60,906,627 of NC_022015.1, read as the reverse complement.
GCTTCAAATATTTTTCACTACCTGATACATCTGGGCTCAGATTCAAAACTATTATATGTTACAAATTATAGTGTTTTTTACTTATGTACAAAATTTTCTCATCTGACAAAACATAATGGTTTAATTACGGGAAATGACAACATTTGCTTACCATCATCTCTCAGCATGTGAGCATTAAATCAGCATATCTTTGGACTTTATTATGTCAGAATGCTTGACTTTTAAAATTTCTGTTTGAGTTACTGACTCAAGTTTCATAAAATAATCATTAGATGAATTTTGGCTTGCTTTTGGGACACAATTTCCAACCATTTTGGAAATGGCCTGATCTCTGCTATTTTGTACTATGCGTGTTTATGATGAGGCATTCTCAGCACTGGTAATTACAAAATCAAAATATCAATCAGTTCTGAAAACCATTAATAATTCTCTGTGCCTTTCAGTTCCAAATTTTCAGCCAAGATTTAATTCTTTATGCAAAGCAAGCACATCAGCTCAGAGACCAAGTTTGCTTTCATTTTTGATCAATGATAAAGTTATGTGTATATCAAAGGATACTTTATAAAAATAAATAGCACTTAGTTAAAAGCCCTGTGTGTGCGTCTCTCAGCATTTGGGTCATGAAGTGCACACTAATTTTGAAACTGATGAAATAGAGCAGCTTTTTGCCTCTAGTCTGAGGGACAGCACCACAATGCCTAGCTTGTGATGATGTTGATTCTTCTGTGGAAGATCTCTTGTGCTAGGTTTCTATTATGGTATTTAAGAAGCTATTCATGGCTATTTGAAAACAGTGGCAGGAACACATGTATTTCCTGGGATGATGGAGTTCCCACAGATGTTGGGCCCACTCACAAGGGGCCTTACAGAACTGTTCCCTCATTTGGAGGTTTCCACACGACATCATCATCTCTATCTAGAAGAAGCAAGGCTCCTCTGAGCTTTAAATTAAAACTGGCCTGTGAGTGCCTGGAGACACCAGCATGCAGAAAGCTCTTGTCTCCAAGAATTTGACTCATCCCATATATGTGGCCTAAGTCTAAGCCCAGGAAGGAGGAGGTAGTGAGAACAGACATCAAAAGGGGAAGGACCAACAATCTATGTTTTACCATGAGGTCCAGTTTCTATCTCTGTCTTTACGGTTGATGTCCAGCGATGGAAAAGACAAAGTCAACGTTACTCTGATTTTTCTACCTGCTTCTTTCTGAGCCAGTGCAGGTGAAGACAACCAGTCACCTCTGTGGTCCCCACGCTGACCACTTCTTTTATTGTACTCTTTGTAGCCTTTTGTTGAAGAACTCTTTTTCATTATTTGATGACCTTTGTCTTCTTTTACAGTTTCTGATTTCACGTGTGCATTATCAGGTGTCTGTGCGACTTCTTACATCTTCTCCCTGCTCTACGTGCATGGACATATTGTTTTTCTTTCTGCTCGTATGCACCCTTCAGGTGACATGAATATCTACCGTCAATATAGTGTTGAGTCTTGTGTTTTTTCATCTAGACTGCCTTTTAGCTGAAAACCCAGTCCATTTGTATCCAAGTTAATTACTGACTGTTAAAAACTTGTCAGCCCCATTTAGTTGTTTTGTAAATCACTTGTTCACTCCTTCTTTGACTCTCTCCCACCTGGTTGAGTGATTTTTCTCTGGTATTTTCATTTTTTTGTTTTTAAATGTATCTATAATTTTTTTCTTATTTGTTTTTGGTTTCTGAGACAGGGTTTCTCTGAGTAGCCCTAGGTGTCCTGGAACTCACCCTGTAGACCAGGTTGGCCTCAAACTCAGAGATCAGCCTGTCTCTGCCTCCTGAGTTCTGTGTAATGAAGGTTTTTTAAAGATTAATTTTAATTTTATATGCACTTCTCTAATACCCTATGCATATGGGTCTTTTAAGGCATGAATGTCTGTGTAACACATGTGTGCCTGGAACCCAAAGAGGCCAGAAATGGGCATTGGATGCTCTGGAAATGAAGTAACAGATGTTCGTTTGCCACTATTTGGGTGTTGGGAATCAAACCTTAGTGCTCTTAACCACTGAGCCATCATCTACCTCTCCAGCTTCCTGTAATGAGTTTTTACTTTGTGATTAGCAAGAGGCTCATAAAAACAATTCTATAGACTTAACATATCATTTTTAGTCAATAACTATGGTCATATTTTAAAAGGTAAATGTTGATGTTAAAATTTATACCTGTGTGTTACATATTTCTCATTGCGAATATCACTGTTATTGTTACTATCAATAGAACTATTACTATTTTGTAGAACTGGAGGTAGATCAATCTTCTAGAGTATTCTAACTGTCCTGGATGTTTACCAGTGAGTTTTTATACGATTAGCAGTTTTCATGTCTCTCTTCACTGTCTTTTTCTTCTAAGAGTAGTCTGGTAGTGACGACTTCCATCTGCTTCTGTTTGGGGCACTCTTGACGCCCTGTCTGAAGGTTGCTTTCACTGTACACGGTATTCTTGGCTGGCAGTTTATTCCTTCAGAACTTTGGCTATATACTTTTACTCTCTCCTGGCTTGTAAGGTTTCTGCTATTAAGTACAGTCGATCCTCTTGTATCTCAAGTACTATTCTTCTGTTGGTGCTCTTTCAGGATCCCCTTTTGGCCTGACCAATGACAGTTTGATACATCTAACTAAAAGGAGGGTAGTTAATTTAGTCTGGGTTGCCTTTCAAAGGACCTTGGTACCCAAATCAGATTTGTGTTGACATATGCCATTTTTAATTTTATGGAGTTTATGTATACATATATAACATTTCTGTATCTGCTTAATATTATTTGCAAATTAGAATAAAAGCATATAATTCCATTGAAATCTTCTTAAATGTAAAGTTTAAGGGTAAGAATTAAAGGTGGGAGATTGTTACAGTAGCGGGTTACTAGTTAAAAGGAAGTGAGAGCCTACTTCGATCATTTTAAACGTGGCAGTCTTTGGAACGAGTGTCTTCACTTCCCATTATGCATTTGACAAATATTTTGGTTTGATGTAGTTCCCTCTGCTGGGGATGTTGGTGTCTTTGTGGCTCTTTGAGAGGTTTGCTTGTTCCCAGTGACATTTTGTCTGAAGAAGGTCACCTGCATCTCTCATGCAACCTGGTTTATGATTCAGTTCTAAGGCACTGACAATCTTTGATTATCGCTGCTTTTCTTCCTTGTTTTCTGTTTTCCAATGAGAATAATCTTCACAAAGGTAGAAAGTACATTTCTCTTTGTGCAGTCAATCAGTATATCAATAGAGGGATAAAGGCTAGGTGTTTGAGTTAGCATGAGTAGGGGAAATAAGGTTGAATCTACTTCTCAGGACAAATGACTGGAGTGTCTATTTTTTCCCTTTTTTAAAGATTATTTTTAATTGATTTTTATTGAACTTTACATTTTTTCTCTGCTGTGCTTCCCCCTTCAATCCCCTGCCTCTCCCCTCCTCCTTCCAACCCTCCCCAAGGTCCCCCTGCTCCCAATTTACTCAGGAGATCTTGTCTTTTTCTACTTACCATGTAGATTAGATCTAGGTGAGTATCCCTTAGTGTCCTCATTGTTATCTAAATTCCCTGGGATCGTGATTTGTAGGCTGGTTTTCTTTGCTTTATGTTTAAAAAACACTTATGAGTGAGTACATGTGATAATTGTCTTTCTGTGTCTGGGTTACCTCACTCAAAATAATGTTTTCTAGCTCCACCCATTTTCCTGCAAAATTCAAGATGTTGTTTTTTTCTGCTGTGTAGTACTCCATTGTGTAAATGTACCACATTTTTTTTATATCCATTTATTGGTGGAGGGGCATTTAGGTTGTTTCCATGTTCTGGCTATGACAAACAAAGCTGCTATGAACATAGTTGAGCACATGTCCATGTGGCACGATTGAGCATCCTTTGGATATATACCCAAAAGTGGTATTACTGGGTCTTGAGGGAGGTTGTTTCCTAATTTTCTGAGATATTGCCACACTGACATCCAAAGGGGTTGTACCAGCTTGCATTCCCACCAGCAATGCAGAAGTGTTCCCTTTACCCCACAACCTCTCCAGCATAATTTGTCATCAGTGTTTTTTATCTTGGCCATTCTTACAGGTGTAAGATGGAATCTCAGAGATGTTTTGATTTGCATTTCTCTAATGACTAAGGATGTTGAACATTTCCTTAAGTGTCTTTCAGCCATTTTAGATTTCTCTGTTAAGAGTTCTTTGTTTAGGTCTGTACTCCATTTTTTTTTATTGGATTATGTGTTCTTTTGGTGACCAAGATCTTGAGTTCTTTGTATATTTTGGAGATCAGACCTCTGATGTGGGGTTAGTGAAGATCTTTTCCCATTCTATAGGCTGTTGTTTTGTCTTGTTGACCATGGTCCTTTGCTTTAAAGAAGCTTTTCAGTTTCAGGAGGTCCCATTTATTAATTGTTTCTCTCAGTGGCTGTGCTGCTGGGGTTATATTTACCCTCTTGGCCTCTTGACTCAGGCAACCTCTCCTGGTTGGTCAATGATTTATCTCTTGCTTTCTTTTCTCTTCTCTCCTTTTATGGTCCAGTTTAGCAGTTTAGTCTGTTGACTGTGTTCCACCTGGACTCTTCCATCTGCCTGCTTTCTCCTTTATCTCTTTACTAAAAATCGTCTCCTCCTCCTCCTCCTCCTCCTCCTCCTCCTCCTCCT
>NC_022015.1:60889338-60901874 GCF_000317375.1 Microtus ochrogaster | reverse complement strand
CCGCCTCCTCCTCCTCCTTTTCTTTCTCCTCTTTCTCCTTTTCCTCCTCCTCTTTCTCCTCTCCCTCCTCCTCCTCCTTCATCTCCATCTCCATGTTCTTTTCCTCCTCCTTCTCCTCCTCATTCTCCTCTTTATTCTTCATCTTTTTATTCACTACTATCTTTGAAAATATTGTTTTTTTATGTTGGAAACTTTTCTTAAGAGTTGTGAGTTAACTTTAGAATAGGGTTCATGATTAAGGTTGCTATTCAAGATCAGCAAGCATGTTTCTGCTAAAGGCCAGATAGTTGAAAGTTTAAGCTTTTAAACAAAATATTAACTGTTTGAAATGTAAAACCCATTTGTATCCAATATTGAGTTTAGGTACAGGCTATAGCCATACTTGACTGATGAATCATTGTTTGCCAGTCTATGGTGTGTAATTCTAGGGCAGTCTAACTATGAAGAGAGGGTTTCAATATGAAACAAATATTAAACAAAGATTTTCCAGTGACTCCAGATACCCACCATCCAGATGAGATAGTGAGATTCTCTCTATGAAAACTGTCCAGTTTTCCTAATTGAATAATTATTGTAGTTTTTTTTCTACTTTAGGATTTTTTTCCTCTCAAAAAATTCACAGTCACTGTCGAAAGACTGGAAAATAAAGAAGATATCAGACATAAAAAGGTGTGCTTTATCAGAGAGACTATTTTATTTTCCAGTTTTAAACTTATGTATTTATAATTTCTTAACATGTTATTTGAAACATTCAGATTTTAAAACTAAATGTTGAGGGGTAGACACTTTTACATATCATATCATTTTTTCCTTTGAGTCTCAAAGCGATATTTGCCGACTTTAGAATTCTAGGAAATATAATTAGGAGTGGAAAAATAGAAGGAAAAAAGCACCCTCAAAAACCTCAGCACCCAGTGGCATAAATTTACAGTGTAATACTGGAGCAGAGTTTCCAAGTATTTCTACGTCATGTCATGCTGCTACGGAGCTTAAAGTTTAACTTGTTAGCTTTCTATAATTTTTAGAGGGAGCAATTATTTAAAAATTTCCCGCTACACAGAGAAACTCTGTCTCGAACAACCAAACAGAAAAAAAAAATCTGTTTTAAGAATGAGGTATTGAGTTTCTTCGTCCCCAAAGAACTTTGATAAAATGTTCAGGCACAAATATCCAAGGATATTCAGTTATATAAAAAGAGATGTTATGTCTTATGCTTTTAATCCTCTTAAGTTGCGTCAGTTGCCACATTAAGTGCTAGCTTATGTTCTTAAGTAACTTGTAAACTTCTATTTTTGATAACTGTGTTTGTCCTGCTGGTGATAAGAGAACACAGACCCGTCACCTCTGTATTTTGAATTTCCTACCACGCTGGAAAGACACAGAAAGGCAAGGCCTTTGAGTCAGACATTAACTAACATCTTGATTTGTGCAGAGATTGAAAACAAACAAACAAATAAGCAAACAACAACAGCAAAAATGGATGCTGTCTTCTGTCTTTTATGGTATCAACCATTGTTTTATTCCAGCATGGGAATGCTGAAGTATTAGGAAGACAAAAGGAGATTTTCCTGAGTCATAGAGCCTTAGGTTTGTCACGAAACACAGGCCTACTCTTTCACCTAAATAGCCCAGTTAGCCAGCCATGAGTACACTGAACTGATACCGATTACAAAATCAAGGCTAACAGTGTAGGGTTGGACCTTACTGACCTGAGAGGAAATTAAGGTCTCCAGCAATTAGTAAACTTGCTTATGATCGTGCACTTAACATGTGATAAGGAGAAGCTACAAGTGTAGGCCTTCTGATTGTATCATTTTTCACATTTTGCAGCCCAAATCAAAAGAGATTTCCAATTAAAACTATTTATTATGTCACACACACATATTTTTATTACTTTGATGGGAAGACTTAGGTCTAGGCAATTAGTTTTTGGAAATGCTAGTGTTCTAAGTTATTGGAGAACTTCAGACCCAAAAATCATTCTGCTAACAAATATTACGCAAGTAGAGCTGTGAAGTTCAACTTCCAACAAGGTCATTTTTTTTGAACGCCTAGATGTATTTATCTCTAAAATGACTATCATGACTTATCTTTTGTCTTCTCAAGAGGTGGCTACTGCATAGATGAGCTCAATGGAAGGAAGCGTGGGTCGAGAAAAGTGTGGTCAGGCGATGGTCCCTGGGCAGGGAGACTGGGCTGTGTCTGTGACCCTACAGAGGCTTCCGCAGCTTTAGTTCCTACACCTACAATTGTTCCCTATTTTGATTCAGTGTTTAATATGGATTCCCTCCTACTTTAACGCCCAACCTAGGAGTCAATATTTTGATTCATTTCTTGGATATTTTGAGTGTACTTTTAAGAAACTTTGCTAAAAAAGAGCCCCTGAGCCAGAATTGGTCAAACATACCCTCTTTTGCTTCATGCATCTGGCTGCTTCAAGACCAAGTGAGAAATTGCAGTTAACAGAGCAAAGAATAAACCAGAAAATAGGAAAGAAATTCCTTTCCATTCTGATGTTTAAAGAAGGGGCCAGAATGTTGATTCTACATAATTACACTTGACTGAAATCTCAACATTTTCACGAGGAACCTTTTATTACCTGAATATTACTAAAATAGCACGAGCCTTAACCTAGCCTATAGTCTATTTTGGTGTGTGTGTGTGTGTGTGTGTGTGTGTGTGTGTGTGTGTGTGTGTGTGCACGCATGCCTTCATAGAGAATAAAGCTACATGGGCAGTTCATGCTGTAGCCATAGGAGATTCCCCTTGAATTTTGCTTGTTGAAGAAAGTGGTTGTGCAGTAATGGTTTATTTAATCATTTCCTCACTTTCATCTGCTTTGGTGTGTGGTGGAAAGGTAATCTGTGGTGTTTTAGATAGGTCTTTACATACTTCTCTCATGTTATATACCACAGAGAGGTGGATAACCCTCCTGTGCATGAAGATTGCCTAATAGGCTTTAAAAGGGTTGAAATGCTTCTCCACTGCTGCATCCCTTAAGTAAAAGTTTCAGGCCCGAGAAGAGCTAAAAATAATAACAATAATGAAGCTAATATAAAAATGATTTTTTATTTTATAATGTTAAGGAAGAATTTACTGATAAAAAGAAAGAAGAAAAAACACCTTTTTAAATAAATAAAGACCATCTTTACAGCTAATTGTGCCCAAAGACATGTTAAAAATAAATTACATTAAATTTTTTTGTTTTATAGACTAAATTATTTAGAATTATCTGTGATTGTTTTAAGTATAATGGAAAGGCACATGTATTTAAATTATCCATTGATTTTAGAGATAAAAACGTTGACAGTTCATTGATTCTAAAATAGCTCAGCTTTTAGAAGGTCCGGTAGCAAATATCTCAGTGTCTCCCTTGACTTAATGAAGCTTTAAAAAGTCAACTATGGGATAATAAAAACTTATGAAATATTTAAAAAGCCTGGCTAGCACTCTTTATTGGGATGAAAAATATGGATACTTGAGGCATTGTATCATGCATAACGATGCATTTGTGATTTATGATTTATAGAATTAGTGCGAGTAAACCTAGGACATTTCCAATAATCTAACAATTTAACAGCTACTAAAAGCAGGATGTGGCATATTTTGTCACTACTCACATGCTTTTCCATTGAACTCAAATCTACGTACCGTTATGTGATACATGTAGGTGATAAACCAATGGTTGGTGGATCCAAATACGTTGTTTACTACAAAGGGGGCATTGTGCAGTCTAGTGGGATAATTTTTATGTATCTAACACTAACTTGCTCCTTAATATATATGAAGCATATATTCCCTAAGAGAAGTTGTCACAATTACAATAATCATATGCAAATAATTCATAACAATTAGGTCTTTTATGTGGTCCCTATTTTGATCTGTTTTTTTTTCAAAAGGGCCAACATGAACAGAAGTTATTGTAATGTACCTTAGACTGAACAAGCTGGAATAGCTAAGCTGACAAAATGTTGCCTACTTGGAAGCCACATCTTGGAGTGCAAAGACCTTGGTTCTCCACCAATTCCTATAATGCCAACTAAGTTCATCTTCACTAAGAACTGGGGATTCTCACTGCCTTTTTATGGTATAAAAGGTTCTCTCAAAACTGTAATAGTCTCTATGACTGTGGGTGACGGTTCTATCTTCAAGCAACAAATTAATGTTTGGTGGATAATCCAGGGGAGAAAGAACTTCATTTACAAGATCACCTTCTCTCTGTGACTGTTATACAAGGGCTGCCAGCATTCTGCATCAAGGGGCACTAGTGTTTCCAGGACCCTGGATTCAGTGTTGAGTCTCAGCAGACATCATAAGAAGTTCCTACCTGGACCAAGCTATATCCTGTGCGCTGGACCAGTGCGCGGAGGGCTGCTTCCTTCTGGGTGCCGCTCAATCCATCCCCGGATTTGTGATTTGATTCCATTGAGAGTGATTATCACCAAAAAATCAGGTTAATTAGGGTTGCTCACTGAAACCAAATTTAAGATAAATTAAGTAAATTGCTATAGCCAAGTCCATATTTGAGTTCATGAGAAGGGCATCTTAGGATAGACCTATAAATGAATCATTAAGGTTATAGCTGCTAGCAACTGCATTCAAATAAGACTTGCCAAATGTTTTATTTAAATCTTGCATTTATAATTATATATAAATTTAAAATGATCGACCTTGAGAGACGAAAACTGAAGAGTACCTGTTTTCTAATTAGAACACTGTCCATTAATTCTCAGTTCAGTTACCTTAAGATGTTGCTAAATATGCAAAGAAATTAGTTCCCATCAATTAAAGGACGTGACAGGAGATGGCTTAGCAGGTAAGAGTGCTTGGTGCTCAAGCATAAAAACTTGAGGTCAAGTTCCCTGAATCATGTACACAGCTTGCAACCCTGCATCACTGGAACTTGCTTGCCACCAACCTAGCTCTAGGTTCAGCAAAAGACCCTGCTTCAAGAAAATGAGGTGGAGAGTGATGGAGAGGTGTGCCTGATGTCTTCCTCTGACCTTGGGTGTGCACTTGTATATCATATATCCGTGTACATAACTCTCTCTCTCTCTCTCTCTCTCTCTCTCTCTCTCTCTCTCTCTCTCTCTCTCACACACACACACACACACATTTATATATATATATATATAATATATAAAACACAAAGGTTTTAGTGTTTACAGTTTACAAAAATGGTGTTTTATTTTTTAAGTATTTTAATCAATCAATCAATTAATTAATTAATGTGTGTGTATACATACAGGCATGAAGCATACACAGAGGTCAGAGGATAACTTGTGGAAGCAGTTCTCTTTTTCCACCATGTGGGCCTTGGGGACTGAACTCGGGAAATTAGACTTGGCAACAAGTTCCTTTACCTTCTGAAATACCTCATCTATCCAAAGGTTCTGCCCTTGTTTTTAATCTTGCTTTTCTACCTTGGTTAGGAAATTGGAGTCTTTTACCCAATAATTATGATTTGAGATTCTGTGGCAACTTAGCTTAGGTCATACTGTTAGAGCATACTCTGTTTCTATGGATAGTAAAATATAGGTGGATCTGTTGGTGGCTTACAGTTGTGCAAATTGGTGTGAGGTAATCTTAAACATAAATAAAACTGTAAAAGCTATTTTTAAAGATATATAAACTATCGTAAGAATTACATTTTGTCTAATGCTAGTTTTTTTTTTTTTTTGTAAATGTTACTAAATTTACTAAATAAGTTGCTGCTTAATCAGGAAGCTCTCAGATCCTTCTGTTGTGCCTTACATACCCTGGAGGACCAGGAAGGACATGGAGGATCTGATAAGGTTATTTTATTGGCCTTAATAGCTTTGAGAGCAAAGTCTATAGTCTGTTAGCCAAGTTGCAGGTTTTTCCTTTCTAAACTTCATCATTTCCATTAAAAAGGTAAGAGTTCATGGTGACATGATGAATTTGGTTTTGTTTTTCGCAAAATCTACGTTGAGTTTGAGTTAATAATTATTAAAGGTTATTAAAGGAATTTTGACATCACAAAAACCTCTCAGCTCCTTTGGAATTCACTGTGAAGTTCTGAGAAGTCGTTTTCAATATTTAAGTCTCAAATCACTGGCAATTTGTACATCAGAATGAAAGTCACAATGTTCAACCAAAGGCACTTTACAGATTGGATGTGTTTTCCAGTGTCATAGTACTCAATTAATATGTGTGAAGTCCTAGGCATAAACACCAGAACTCCTAACCCAACCCAACCCAACCCAACCCAAAACAAAACAGAACAGAAAAAAACAAAGCAAAACAAAACAAAAAAGAAAGACAAAAGAAGAATAGAGTTAAGGAAGTTGTGGAAGAAGCAGAGGCCCCTTTATGGGGGCTGATTTTCTCGGTGCCTTTATCTATGCAGCTAGATTGAACAGCAGGTGGACAGATATCCGAGTCTGAATTTCAAGGGTGAGCTCAACCTGGGAGACCCTGACCTGGAGCTGACGTCTAGTCTCGGGACTGGATGAGCTCCTGTAAGGACTGGGTAGAGGGGTGAATTCTCTAAGGCAGATCTCTAGATAAATAACTTCTAGAAACCAAGAGAAAAGGAAGATTCAGCAAAGAAGACCTAAATGGAATGGTATAAGGATAAGAGAAGCAGGGTTTGAGGTAGTTTAGAAGCAAAGAGATCTGAGAATGGGGGCGGTCAGCTGTCCAAGGCCTACTAAGCCGGCAGAGGCCTGAGCTGGAAGACAGAAGGGGGTGGGGTGGGGAGTGGGGGTGGGGGTGGGGGAGCCTTTCTGTTCTCTTTCTGCTTTTCACTGTGATCTCCAACAAGCTCCTTAGCTATGTCTCAAGTGCGGAAGTGATCTCCCACAATCACCCCAGGCATAATGAGATTCACATACTGATAAGGCTTTGGAAAACCTCCGGGTTTGGTGTGCCAGTTAGAACATCAGTAGGCATCGGAGTGTATCGTCCATCAGGGAGGAGGAAGGAAACGCGAAGGATGCCAAGCTGCTCTAATTTCAACTCTCGGGTTCTGCTGTGAAAAGGGTGAGTTTGAGGGACAGCACTGTTCCTCAGTTTGGATAAAGAGAAGAGTGAGATAAAAATAGAGCAGAAGAGGGTCCCAGGCAGTGGCTGTGTGGGGAAGATTCATACACGTACACGCCCACTCTGAGCATCAGGCTTTTCATTTGTGAATTGTGGTAGGAACAGCTAAGAGTGGTTGTAGCGAAGATGAATGAGAAGATACTTCCGATGTGCTTTGTTTAGCTCCAGCACATGTGATGTAATATTCCTGCTAATAACTCATAATGGAGGACAGCTGTGAGAGACAGGGGCGGGCAGCAGAGAGATTCCAGAAAGGCCTTGTCCTAGCTCGTTTTCTGTTGCTGTGATAACCTCCCTGACCAAGGGTGATTTAGGAGAGAAAAGGAATTTATTTCAACTTACAGCCCACCATTTAGGGCGTTGGTTCTCAACCTTCCTAATGCTACCACACTTTAATACCGTTCCTCATGTTGTGATGACCCCAGCCATAAAATTATTTTGTGGCCACCTCATAGCAATTTTGCTACTGTTATGAATTGTAATGTAACTATCTGATATGCAGGATATCTAGTATGTGACTCCCAGTGGGGTCGGAACCCACAAGTTGAGAACCACTGATTTAGGGAGCCCAGGGCAGGAAATCAAGCAGAAACCATGGAAGAGTGCTATTTCCTGACTTGCTCACTGACTCCTGCTTAGCTAGCTTTTCTATACAGTGCAGGCCCATCTGCTTAGGGATGATGCTTCCCGCAGTGGGCTCGCCCCCTCTTATATCAATTAGCAATCAAGAAAGTGCCTCACACACATGTCCACAGGACAGTCTGATGGAGGACACTCTGACAGATTGTCCTTCACAGGATAATCTGGTGGAGGTACTTCTTCAAATGAGGTTCCCTTTTTCCCAGATATCTAGAATGTGTCCAATTGCAGTAAAAAAAACTAACCAGGATAGACTTCCTGGATAATCTTCACTTGAAAAATACGGTGAAGAAAGAACATGGGTGGAGGATCTTCACGAGCGCTGCCCAGCTACCATGTACCAGTCTTGGATCAACATCTCCACATCCAGCTACCATGTACCAGTCTTGGATCAACATCTCCACATTCCCTAGAACTCTGTTTCTCTTAGCAATGAAATTCTTAGCTCAGATGTGTATTGCCTACCGAGCTTAACTATATAAAAAAGAGCTTCTTGATTGAAGTGTGGTGGTCATATATGTAATCCATGTCTATTTGGGGGGCTGCAGCAATAAGAATCATGAGTTCAAGGCTAGATTGAGCCATAAGGAGACCCCATATTAAAAGAAAAAGAATGCATCCCCCTTTATTCTTCTTCTTTCATGCCAGGAGTAGATCTTTGAGCCTTAATATCTTTATGTGTAAAATTAGGATGATAGTATTCCTTATTTCATAGTTCTTCTGAGGATTAAATAATAAAATAGATATCAACTACTCAAAACGGTCTCTGGCAGTTAATACCCGCACAATATTGGCTATTATACCTCTAAATATCTCCGTGTGGTAGATGAAGTCCACTCTCATCAGCACCACATCCTGGGTCTCCTTTCCTATCCTTCGTGTGTCCTTCCACTTAGCACCAGCACACATCCTTAGATGACCAGATTCACAGCTTACAACTTCCCTTTCCTGTCTCTTCCAACGTCACTGGCCTTATTGATTCCATCTAGATTAGACTGAAAGCTGTTTGCTTTGTGATGTCTTCTTTGCTGACCTCCCTGGGTAACACTAGGTGCACTCTCCTCTCTGCTCTCAGGAACGCTTGTACAGCCCTACATTGCCACATACAGTGCAGGAAGGTGCCCTTGACTGGCATTCTCACTGAACTGTGAGCTTGCTAAATGAAAGGGCTATCTTGGACTTGTAGCTTGTCCCCAAAGACTTAATGCTATGCCAAGTGTTCAACAGACATTTAAGGAATAAACAGAAGACTTGGGGTCAATAAACCGACTTGAACTCAGAACTAAAATGGACATGTACTAGTACTCATTATTTCTCATTAGTTCAAGTAACATTCTGTAGTTCTACCCTAGAATACACCTGCTTATATGAGAAATTGATTTTTGATAGTTTCTACACATGTTGTATTTATGACAGAGATGAGAGTAAATACTTCTCAAGGTCAAAGTAACTAAAACTAGACATATTTTTCTCCTCTATGAACTTATGCCTTTACATCTGCCATATCCATTTTCAATGGATCCAACAAGACCTAGAAATTGTAGGTCAAGATTTCTTCTTTCTTCAAAGTTAAGGGAGGTTTGGAATAGGTCCCCTATCACCTAGCTGGACTGTTAATACAGTTCAGCCAGAGGGTCAGGGCAATGTGCTCCCTCAAGGTCTCTGGTGTCCATGGGACTTGGGTCAGGGAAGGTGGAAGGAGGGAAGAAGAGGAGAAGGAAGGGTATAGTGGAGGAAATAATGGCTTTTCTAAATCCATACCTCGCAGATAGAGATACATGCTGTCATGCAGTTATAACTGTGGCCCATGACAGAAAGGGAAAATCTATTTGATAATAAAATTTGGTGCCACAAAGAATTGCAAGTTACACAGGAAAATCAGGACAGGATTGAGCATTGTTCCTTGGATTTTATTGTCCTGGTGGAACCTACAATGGAGACCAAGGAGACAGGAGGACTAGTGGAGCAAACTTTACTTTTGTTTCTAAAACAGAAATCGGTCAAGACACAAGACAAGTGCTGGAAAAGTACATGAGGGGGAAGCAGTTTAAGAGCACGGAAGCAAGAGCTTGGAAAGTAAAAGCAGAATTTATGGCAGAGAACAAATGGGGGTACCGACAGTGGATGTCAGCGGGCATCTTTATTAAAAGTTAATTGTAACAGTTGTCCTCAACTTTTATGAGAAGGTCAACAAGTATGGACTTCCACTATACATGCTTGTCTTTGGCAATTTAGAACTTGGAAAGAGCAATTCTGGTGCTATAGGTACTGTGTCGTCCACTTATTTGATGCTTTGGAAGAGGTTGGATGAGGAAGCTGGATGGGGAGAAAGACTGTTTGTGACTGCTCAGTAGTGGAGAGGAGTCCTTCTCGCTGAGTAGGAACCTCATGGCTGTGGTGAGACCAGATCCATGTGCATTTGTCGCCAGGGAAGGTTTCACCTGCTGTTTGGATATCTCTAAGCTATATCCGTCTTTCTCTAATGTTCTGTTGTGGCCCAGTGTTGAATGATTTAACTAAGCCATACATAATAGCCCTTTTGAAACATGTATAAGTAATTTTAGCAGGAAATTCAGACTTTTAAAGTACCTGCTGGGAGTTTTAGAGAGTTCCAGATTGTGCAGAAATGAAGGGTTTGTGATAAAAGTCCAGGCACTCTCTAGATGATGCAAGGTAAATATTACCTTGCATTGCTCAATAAAATAAGTATAAATTAGTTCCAGAACTCAACTTAGAAAAATATTTGCAAATAAAAGCAATAGTTCATTTGAGTATACATTATGGACCATAGAAAAAATAATAGAGAAAATGTATATATACATACATATATGCATTCATATATGATTACAAAAGATCGCTGTAGTGATTCTGTGGATTAAAGAAATAGAGGCCATGAATTTGGAGAGAGAGTAAATGGGGGTACTGGGAAGGCTTGGGGGGAGGGAAGGGAAAGGGAAAATGATGTTACATTTTAACTTAAAAAACTCAAAAGCACTTTTTAAAGTCATTATATGTCACCTTATTATTTAAAAAATTATCAATGAATTAATCAGAACCATCTCTCTATTATTAAGCCATCAGTTAATGTACAATGCATTAGTTGGTGCCTAGATAATCTTAAAGAAACTGAAGTTGTTTTAGGAATCATGTTAATTGTACTAGAACAATTTTTTTTCAGTCATGGATTCCATATTGTCTGAGAAGAACACAATGACATTTTAATTTCTGTTCTTCTACCATGATTTTAACTTTCTGGATCCCAGAGTTAGTGATCCTAGAGAAGCGAAATAAGAAGGTGAACCCAAAGAAAAACATATATTTATCCTCCTGGATATTGGAAGTTGACAAGATCATGGGGCGAAAGTTTAAAAAATATAGTATAAGATCATTGATACCTAACTGGGAGGCTTAAAAGATAAAATAACAGCAAAATGGTTGAACAGATAGGGTAATGGTGATGAGAGCCTGTCATACGGTTGGCATCTGAGAGACTCTCACCTGGCATTCCCTTTCTGTTCCGCAAATACTGCTTTGGTTGAATCAACCACCTTTTGAGAATTCCCCATTTGTTAGTGTCCTTGCCAGCCATTGTCCAATGTGGAAGAGATGTAGTTCTGGTGTGTCGTGCCAAATTTCTCAAATTGCTTCAACAATTAGTACATTGTGTTTTTTCTTTGTTCCAGGAAAGTCTGTAAATCCATATCAATATGTTTCCCATCTCTCACAGAGCATGTTAGCGTTGTAAGGAAGCTCAGACATTGCCTGAATAGCCAGTGAGGAAGAGATGCTTGAATGAACAGTGGTTCAGTGCAGGTTAATAGTCTAGAAAAAAAGAGTCATAACAGAGGTAGATTTTTTAAAGTTATAATTGAAAGCTAGGTTGTAAAAACAGTGTCTGATTAATTTCATTTATGTTAAGATTATATTCATAAGATCTTTGATTATAAAAGGCTTACTGGTTAAATTGGGTGGTAGAGAAATGATTACTTTATGTTTTATTTATTCCTGTTTATTTGGCTGTTATTACTTTTCTATGATGTGTGGCTTCTAAAATTTAAAAGATTAAAAAAAATTCAAAGTTTTTACTATATGAACACTTGGGGAAATGGAATTTTCATTGTAAAACTGGTTCAAAATTTTAATCTGAAAACATTTTGCTAAAAACAGAAATCACTGCAAATATGCACTCAAGGAAAGAAGCTAGGAAAATTAATTATGACCTAATAGATAAAAGTAGAATTAACAAAGAAAAATTCTACAGACTTGACACTAGGATAGAGGATTATGGGAAAGATGAGTCCACAGAAATGCTGCTGGTCATCCTGACCAGGAAAAGTAAATTCTTCAAATGAGAGGAACTTCATAATCACAAGCTAGATAATTCTCAAAAATGAGAATATATCTTCTAGTAATTTGAAAAATATGGATGCAATGGTATTTACTTAGAAAAGTATGGTTTTCCTTACCAAGTTGTTCCAAGGATAAATTAAAGTTTTAGATAAATTAATAACAATTAACTTACATTGAAAAATCATTCAAGCTTTTTTTTTCAAATAACACCAGAACCAGATAGTTTTATTAGACATACTTCATGAATTAGTAATGAAATTGGGCCTGGAGCGGTGGCTCAGTGTTGAAGGGCATTTACTGCTCTCACAGAGAGATGTTCTCAGTTCAGTTCCCAACACCCATGCCAGGATGCGCACAACTCCAGAGGGATCTGATACCCTCTGCTGGGTCTGGGTGTTCACTCACACATCTCACAACACACACACACACACACACACACACACACACACACACACATACACACATACACACACACACACACA
>NC_022015.1:60832313-60889238 GCF_000317375.1 Microtus ochrogaster | reverse complement strand
ACACACATACACACATACACACACACACACACACACATACACACACACATACACACACACACGCACGCACCCCAAAAAAATAAATAAGCAAATGTAGAAAAAGAGAAAGAAATAATTCTTTTATGATAGGAAACCTTTTGAAGAATAGAAATTAATGATTTTATCATCTATGGACATACCACATCTCTAATATAAACCATACAAATGTACAAGCAAACCGAAATCTAATAGAGAAACGATTGCATATGAGTTTAAATATGAGCTGACGGCCCAGCACTGAGATTAGAACGACACAGCATCATTATAAAAACATAAGGAGTTTTGAACATTAGGGATTTTGTGAACTTAATTCCCTTCACTATTGAAAACACCCATGATTTTCATAGTAAATGAACAAGTGATAGCGAGGCAAATGTATCTACGTCAGTTTAAAGGTAATGTAACTTTTCATGGGTTAGGAGTAGAGTCCAATATCCTTGCCTTGGTACAGACACTGCATGTGTGTCACATTAGAGTGGTGTCGGTCCCCTTCCACAGTTCTATAAAACTATATCACAGCTAATTAAAACACACTGCAGAGGTAAGTGTGCTTGTTTTCCAAGAGCACAAATAAGATGCAAGGAGAAAAACTGACAATAAAGGAAAATAAGAAAAAGCATATGGAGAAATGCCTGAAACTGTATGAAAAAGATGCCAAAATCCAGCAGAAAGCCCTAAAGACTTGTTTAGCTAAAACGTTTATTATGCAATGAAATCTGTTCACCCCTATTTTAAATGTTCTGTCATTCCAATTTTGATCCCACTATTTTAAATTTTGAGAAACCAATTCCATAATTCTTCTGACAGTAAGAAACATGCAATGAATGCCACAAGATTTATTGAATATGTGGAATGATCTGGAACCAGCCTAACCAGCAGAGAGAAATCAAACAATCCTAAGAACAGGAAATCAATGGCACAGAATCAAGAGCCTTGACCCATAGTTTTGTTTAGATTGGTATTTGCCAATAGGTGTTATTTTAGATCATCGGGAGGTCGTGGACAATTTGAATAAGAGATAAAGTTGGACCATCGCCTCATAACCTATGTCCAAGTTCTAAGAGGACTAAGAAAATAAACTTTAAAGACATTACATAACTACCAGAACATGAGAGAACATTCCACTCTTGGGGCACAGAAGGTCTTTCAAAGTAAGTATAAAAATTCACAACAAAAAAGCTGGCAGATTTAACTACCTGAAAATCACAAGTATATGTAATTGCAATGTAACCTTAGCAGAGATGAAAATAAAAATAATTAACATATTAATAATAGACACAAATTATATCTGTAAAATGCAAAGAATACTTTTAAATCGTGAACAGAGCGACTCACACATCAGTGGACATATGAGCAAAGAACACAATGGGTCAGAGGAAATAGAGATAACTTAAAAGCTAGTAGTTTACACATGATAATCATTTTTTGATTGTTTGTTTTTCAAGACAAGCTTTCACTGGGTATCCCTGCCTGTCCTGGAACTCATAGAGATCCACCTGCCTCTGCCTTCTGAGTGCTTAGATTAAAGGTGTGTGCTACCACCTGCAGGCTTACATGTGAAAATCTTTAAGGAGCAGGTTAAAACATTTTTTTGGCTGTTATGTGACAAAATTTTAAGTGATAAGTAAGAATAATCAACAAGACCAACATATACTAAGCATATATTGTCTGCCATGTTTCACATTAAGACATGATTTACTTGATCCCTGTAAGAACCCTATAAAGCACGTGATAACATTTTTATGGTTAGGGTAGAAAGGAGTAATCCCAGTAAAAGAGAAGTTAGTTGATATGCCAGGATGCTGTCGGTGACAAGGAACAGACAAACAACCGAAGTCTGAATGTCCAGAGACTCAGAGTCTGTGCCTTTAATTACTTAAGCTTTTCCCTATTGTCATTTTGTTTTTCTATATGAAAGAAGTGGGTGAGGGTTGAAGAAAGCATACGGTCTCCCTTGGTTCCTTTAGAGTACCACTATGAGGAGCATGGGATATGAAAGAATTCAGAAGGGTAATACTGTGAGTGTACTCTCTCCTCCACAGGGACACATTACCCTCTTCAGCTGGAGCATCTTGTGATTTGACTGAGCTGAAAAGATGCTATTGTATTAATTCCTTTGACTAGGCCAGACTAGATTGTGTGATGGTGATTGACCAGGATCTTACTTCCTTTGCGTATGTTCCAATGTGAACATATGGTCATTACCAGCCCTCTGTTATACACTGACTATTATTGTGTAGTAATTTTAAGGTTTATCCTGGGATATACCATTTGGCAGAATGTAATGTGGCTTTGTAGTTATTTTTATTCTTCAAGTTGAATTAAAGTATTAGTTTCCTTCCATATCTCCTGAGCTCTTCTAGACTATAGAAGTCTAATGTGGGATTCCCCTCTGTATGCTATGAATATATCTTATTACCATTGGTTAATAAAAAAAGCTACTTTGGGCCTATTGCAGTGCAGAACAGAGCAATTCCAAGCGGAGATAGAGGAGAAAAGAAGGTGGAGTCAGGGAAACACCATGTAGGCATAGGAGGAGACAGATGCACCTGTAAACCACAAGCCTCATGGTAAAATACAAAATAACAGAAATGGGTTAATTTAAGATGTGAGAACTATCTGGAAGTATGCTTAAACTATTGGCCAAACAGTATTTCAATTAATATAGTTTCTGTGTGATTATTTTGGGTCTGGGCGGCCAGGAACAAACAAGCAGTCTCCGTCTACAGAAATCAGATAGAAGGAAGTCAGGCATGGACCAAATCCCTGATGTAGTAGTGTGCCGTTGGGTTACTCCAACCGTAGGAGTCAGGACAGTAGACATGACTGTTTTGAGAGTGGGTTTTTCTCTCTATGGTCAGTTACACTTGTGTGTCTTCTTTCTTACCCCACCTCTGCTCTTATTCCTGCTCCAGCTCCTTTGCTGATTCTCATGGCTAAGAAGTTGCTGACTGCACCTAATTATTTTATTTTATTGATTTTTTTAGGAACAACACTGATAGACACAAGTTTCTAAGGAAACTTATTTTTTTGCAGAGATGTTTTGCACCATTAATACTCTTATTATTGCTTGCTGATGAATGCTTGAGAGTCACACACCATCTGATTTGGAATCATTCGGAGTCTTACTGGGAGTAACTTGAGCTAACGAAACCAACATACTGAGGAATTAGTGGAGTAATAAAATATCTACAGAGAAAGATAACTGTATAGGGTGACCACTGGAGTTATTGATTTAGAGTTTATTGAGGAAGATAATGAGTAGATATTCATTGACATGATATTTTGTGTATATTATATATATATATGTGTGTGTGTGTGAATAAATATATGAACACACATTTGTTCTAAATCAAGACTCTAAAGCATGCATAGTAAAGAGAGAATATGTTTTCTAATTTTTATTTAAATTTTTTACTGCATCAAAATAAGGAATAGGAAGCAACTTAATTCCAAAAAGTTACCAGAACTCGTGAGAAAAATTAAACATAATCAGTTGGCCAATTCATCATCATTTTTGCAAATCAATCCCGATACATAGATTTTTTTTTTTTTGGTTTTGAGGATGCATAAGCCCTAGGTAATAAGATTTTTTATTTAAATATCTGTTTAAAATTGTACCATCTGCGGTCCAGTAGAAATACCGCTTCTTAAATCATAGTCTCATTAAGCAGGTATTTAGAGACAGGCTTTATCTGCTTCAAAGACATCTCACCGCTTCTCTGCTTGAAACTTCCTTTAGATATCAAAGAGAAGACATTTAAATCCCTGGAATTTAATTGATACTAAATTTATGAGGAAAGCCAAGAAGAGGAAGGCTTAACTTTTGTAATCTGAAAGCAGGATTTGGAGAGTTAACTGTGGCTTAAAGGTTAGCAAGGGCCATTCACAGCGTTGAGCCTCAGCCGCCTCTCAGAAGCCAGATCTCTGTAATCTGCTGCTCAAACAAAGACTGTCTCTAGCCTGAGCGAATTCCTTAACTGTGACTTCCAATACTTGCTTTAAGACTTTATCCTCATACCAGTAATACACATTACTTAAACTGGTCCATCCGAGCCCCTGGAGTGGAGCTAGGAACACTTATGAGATTGTGGCAATCTTTGAAGAAAGAACAGACTCTTGCTTGGAGTTAGCTACTCTCAGGTGGGGTGTGTGTGTGTGTGTGTGTGTGTGTGTGTGTGTGTGTGTGTGTGTGTGTGTGTGTGCGCGCGCGCGCGCGCACATGCACCTAACAGTGTACTAGGGTGTCAGGACTTAAAAAGAATCGAATCATTTTCTTGCCTTTAGGAAGTCACTACTTTACCATAGTTAATAGCTTTACAGTTTTTTTAAAAAAATGAGACTTCGGAAAAAAGGTGATTATTTAATCTCAGTCTGCAAACTCTGGAAACAGTTCCATATTGTTGTTGATTTATAGGGATAAAATAATTTCTGCATACAACACTCTACTTAGAAAAAGATGAACTTAAATGGCGTGAGAACACGTGTCGTTAAACTGATTCTCAGTTTGTGAGTTGTTATAGTTACCCCAACTTCTTCAAGGGTGGGCCCAGCATCCAGATCTAACAGAGAAGTTGGCACCCACATATCACTTACAACAGGGGGATAGCCGTCTGTACTTCTTTCCAAGAATGTTCTGCTGCTAATTAATGTGGATCTTGGAACGGAACGGGGATTTCACAAGATGGTCGTTAGGACTATTGCAGCAAGACAAACTGCAGGAATTCTCGAGGCCAGAGTGGCACCGCTTTGTCCCACACAGAAGGACACATTTTCTTGCTGTCCCTTAGTGGATCCTGTTCCGTAATTCTTTCTGTGCCGTCCTGATGCTCCACTTAGCCCCACTTTCAATCCACCATCCACACGTAGTTTTTCTCTTCTGGGGTATGTACTTCAGGAAGTTTCTATGCTTGTGCTGGGGACTGATTTGGGGGACAGGATGATGTATTTAATGCCATTGTTTTGTCAGACTTGTGACTAACTGCAGTCTGCTTCAACAATCGCCTGAAGTTTTATAAGTCGCTTTGGTGGCTGAGTGTGCTGATTTTTCTGGTTGTAACTATGTAGATAGCAAAACCTGCGAGATTTGTACTCTGGTGTAAACATTCATCTTTCCACTTTGCTTATTACCTAAGATCCTTTAAGTCATTCTATGCCCCCAAATCAAGAGGTCCTGTCAGTGGTAGAGAGCATTTATCCCTTGGAAAAAGTACCACAGAACTAGGGGGAGGTGGCTACAAGCTCACATTTGCAAAGTGGGCATGAGGATTCTCTAAGTTTCTCAGCCTCCTTATTTCATCTTGAAAAAATATTCTCAATGTGTCATCCCGTGACCTGTCTCTCTCCTAACCATTTTCTTTCACTAAAACATTGTGTTCTTGGCATAAAATATGATGCAAATTATGACTTTAATATCTAAGGTTGGCTCACACTTGCTTGGTAGTATCTTACACACTTCATATATAATTTTTTTCTCGTTTGCAAAACAATCTTGGCTTTAGTAGAAGTTAAGTAATTGGACCAAAGTCAGATGATTGGGCTAGGATATGAGTCTGGGCATTCTCAGTCTAGAACTTTCTGCTTTAAAATAATATTTTCTTCCAAATTGTCAACACTATGTATTATTGGACTTTAACTAATCCTTTGAAATTCTGAGATAATGAATTATGATTATTGAACATATTTGATTTTATGTATTATTTCAGAAAGGCAAACAATAATGAGTTTACAGACATTATTGGATTTTTAAGACTTAATATCTGTGAGTATTTTGCCTGCATGTATAATTTGCACAGCTCAGAAAAGTGTTTTGGATTACCTAGAACCAATGTTATAGATGATTGTGAATCTCTAGGAATTGAACCTGGGTCCTTGGGAAGAACAATCAGTGCTCTTAACTGTGCCACTTTTAGTCCTATTATAAGTTTTTGAATTTTAATTAATTAATTAATTTGTATGTGTGTGTATGCACGTGTGTGTACAAGGAGTACATTTGTTGTGGCATATTTGTGGAACCAGAGGATGTTTATCAGGAGTCTGCTATGTCCTGCCACCTTCTGGGAAACAGACATCAAATTCAGGAGATCAGTCCAGCTCTCAAGTACTCTTCCCAGCCCCATGGTAAGCTTTTTTTTTCTACTAGAGTTTCTTAAAGAACTATATAATAGCATTCTCAAGGTGACTGCAGTTCAGGTCACTGAATATGCAACGTGTGTTTGTGACAGCAAGAGAATAGGGGATGTGCTGGGCTCAGTGTCTACTCTATATGTAATGAACATACCCTTGATATACCCTGACACCCTTGATGAATAAGAACTATTTACTAAGTTAACTCTTCCCACAGACACCTGCTTCAAGTCCCTCATTTCACTCTCCCCTCCATGTCTTCTCTCTTCCACTATCCAGCTTCCCTTTTCCTCATAGCTTTGTCAGGCTCTTTTTTGTTTAGGTTTTGTGTGCTAGAACCCACACTCTGCTTCCGAACTAATTTGTTTCCCCAGAAAACATCTGGCAGAAAATTCACTCTTTTGTGAAATTATTCAGGTCAATAGAGCTCATACTTGGGAGCATTTGAGACTATGTAGAGTCCCCACTGAATGTGTTTCAGGACTCCCTGTGCAGACAGTTATTCATCCTACTGGGAAAAGGGTGTGTGTTCCCGACGAGATGCTATGTCATCTTCCAGACACTACCAGAATTTGGATGTAAGGCGGTCAAGCCCTTTATGACAACTGTTTCATGTTCTCAGTGATAGCTTTGTGGCTGGTCTTGCCACTGTGTTGATGGTACCTCTGTGTGTGTGTGTGTATGCATGCATGCATGCACGCATGTGCGTGCACACCCCCCCACATACACACATTTCTTCTGTGAGTGGAACCTCTTGGTTCCTAAGTCACAATTGGTTCTCCTTTAACTGAGTCTCTGTTTGTCTATGAATCTGATCATAGAGGGGAAGGTGAGACTTCACAAAGAGGTGAGAACTAGAGGTCTATTAGCTTGTCTCCTAAAATTTGTAGAGAATCAGGTGGAACTGGAAATGTATAGTGGATAATACACAAAGCAATGGCTCATTTGAAGGCTGGAATTTTATACTTTGATTCTTATTATTTTTAAATAGACATTTTTTATTCTTAAGGTATTCTCTTAGTTTTTTTCTCTGTTAAAAGGTCTCAATTTTCTTCCAATTCCAAGCTTCAATACTTTCCAGAATCACCCATCTGCCCTTGGTTTGCAAGCTGATGCATGTGGCGTGCCTTCTTCATATTTCTCCATGTTCCTCAGCCTTAGGTTTTTTTTTTAACTAGAAAAATGATATGGTAATAATATCTATTTTGCAGAAGGTTTAAAGAGATTCACCAAAATGTTTAGCATGCGGGAAGAGCCATGGGAGAATGTTAGAGTTAAGATATTGTTAATGCCACTAGTCTCATAATTACAGCTTGCCAGTTCTAATTGGTTAGGAGTAAAGGTTTGCATCCTACTGGGAGTGTGCGTGTGTGGGTGCAGCAGCTTCAGAAAAAAGGATTAGGAGATTCTTCTGCCAACACAGTTCATTCCCCATGGTATTGGATTTAGATTTCTGACTTCCAGAACAAATAATCAGAAGCAATAGGGTTTGAGTACATCTAATAAGCCTGTTTGCTTCGTGCTAACGGCCCCAGCTGAGTAGATAAGTGCTATGCAGAAGCCCAATAAAACAGCTAACGGGATGATTACTAACACTGCTAGAAACAGAAAACAATTACATCTGTCTGCAATGCTCTGCAGTCTCCCAACTGTCTGCTAGGCGACTTTACGATTGTCTGCTCCTGCGTTTCTCCTGCTGCTGCGTTATTCCCCAGTATCATAACGGTCTGCTTGTTTTAGGGCTGCTTTCTTCTGGGACCTCCTTGGAACTGCCTTTCCATCCACACTGATGTGTTCTGATTTACTGTGTCATTCAGCCTCTTAGCTGGTTGATACGTCAGTTAATGTCTACTAGAGCAGCGGAACACCTAGGGATCGGTTCTATTATGCACAAACAGGTGGAATTTTCTTTAACTGTCTTGAACCCATGGAATGATAAATCATGACTCAGTTACCTGAAACCAGCACATAATAAAGTGAGGAGGAAGAAATTTGACATCAACCTTCTTTAAATTCTTAGGTGGGAAATATTTTCAAAATATTTCTTTGTTACTGCTGCTTGCAGAAGGTGTAAGAGGCTAAACAACAGTGCTGCCCTCTGTCTGATACTTTTGTTGAAGTTGTTTGTGAGATAGGGTTTCTCTGTAGCTTTGGTGTCTGTGCTGGAACTAGCTCTTGTAGACCAGACTGGTCTTGAACTCACAGAGATCCGCCTGCCTCAGCCTCACAAGTGCTGGGATTAAAGGCATGTGCCACCACCACCCAGCATGTAATACTTTTTAAGAAAGTGTTGTTTAGGGAGCCCCCAGAAGTCTGCACAAATGACACAGGTTCCTTTCTTTCAACTTGGTTGCCCAGCAGAGCTAAATGATAAGACTCCGTGCTGATGACACCGTACACTTTGGTTGGAAGATACAGAAAAAAATCAAGCTTGAACTGAACCAGATGCTTCCACTCTGTTAGATAGCTTGAAGGTCCCAGGAACTGCTACTTAGATTACTAGAGGAAAAAATGCATCAAAGGTCTTACTCTACTGTCTAGTTAGATACTACCCTATCAAGAAAGTGTGCTCACATTTGCAGTAGTACCATGACTTTTCTGGGGGTAACCAAGCACTCCCAGGTTGTAATTTGTGGCCTGTTCCACAATGCTTGGTACTGTGTAAACTTGGTTAAAATAAAAACAAAAATTAAACAAGCGAAAAACCACTACCATGTCTTGAGAGGTCATAGACCCTAGGGGTCAACACACTAGTGATCTTTAGCTAAACAGACACAGCGTCAAACTGCCTTCTGTACATGTGTGTTTGTTTATATACATAGATAAATGCTATACTTGGTTCTAATGCAGTGGTTCTTAAACTGTGGGTTGTGACTCTTTTGGGGTTAAATGATTTTTTCACAGGGGTTGCATATTAGAAAGCCTGATATGATATAATGTAAATATTAGATGTTTGCATTACAATTTAAATCAGGAGCAGAATTACAGTTAAGAAGTAGTCACAAAAAATATTAAAAAAAAAAAAAGAGTAGTGGATGCTGCTGGTGGGTAGACATTTACAAACCAGGCTTTAGGAGGCCTCGCCCATTAGCATATCAAATGCAATAGAATGCACCCACAGTGCACATGAAATGGAATTCTCTTCTTGTAAAAAATTAGAAAGGATCTTAAAAATGTTGCTTTTGAAAATTTTTGGCTATAACTGACTCCTTTAATTTGTAATTGGCTATGATTTCTAAGAAATCATCATGCATACTTGTGAATTCTTGTGAAGTGAGAAAATATAACCCACAAATTGTTTTCAAATGTAATACAACTTTTATGAATATTAAAAGTAATGATGATTTGCATTTGCATACATTAGAAAAAAAAAGAAGTAGTCACAAAAATGGTTTTACTATCGCAGCATTAGGAAGTTTGAGAGCTACTGTCCTAATGAGAGAAGCCTGTCTTTTCCATCAATAACAGTGAATGAAGAGATTCAGGGCTGCCCAAGATTATAAGACTAAGTGATGGTTGAAGGCAATTCATCCCTAAGCAATACATTTATCTTACTCCTGCTAAGGCTCTGGTATCATTGTAAAAGAGGGTATCAGCAGAATGTAGGAGCCAGAAGATAGGGAGAAAAATGGCAAAATACCATTCTCTAAAAATGACTTGGCAATTTTAATCAGGAACTCACAGCAGCTACAGCTACTTGCCCTTGCCCTTCATAAGACAAGCCCTGTCCATAACCAGTAATAGATGGGGAAGATGCTCATAGGGCCTGAACTGATAGAATGAACTGGTAGATTCTGGGAGTGTGGGAGCCACTGTTTTCAGTTGTGTGCCCATTGCTGGGCCCACTAGGCTCCAATGGTTACTTCCAAGCTCCCTGTCATAAAAACAGCCCAGGTGAAACTCAATGGTTCACAGACAATATGAAATGACTTGAATGTGACAAAAAGATAAGAGTGGAAGGGACAAGGAAAGAACAAGGAGGCATTTGGAGGGAGGATAGATAACACTCGAGAGGTTTGAAAAGCCACACAGGAACTTATTTTATAAGCTTCACATATACAAATATATATATAAAATCTCACAAGGTCCCATCCCTAGATGAAGAGGCACAGCTAATTAATGGCTAATAATTTTCCAAGGATAAATGCCCTGATACATCATCCAACTCAAAATGGTCAACCCTAACACATATACACATAAGTAACACTAAAGGAGCTCAGCAGGTTCTAGTTACAAATTTGTGTGTGTGTGTGTGTGTGTGTGTGTGTGTGTGTGTGAGATTAATTAATGATTAAAGCATAGGGCGTCATGACTTTGAGATGAAGTTGGGGCAAATGGGGAAGAGTTGAAGAGAGGGTGAGGAGGGAAATGATGTAAATATAGCGCTCATGAAACTCTCAAAAATATATGAATAAATACATAAGTAAAATTGTAAAAAGGAGTGCGGCTTCTGATAGGTCAGCTATGCTCCCATGGATAGCCTCGTACCCAGAAGTGTATGAACCAATGGATATGATGGGTTCTAAGTTACTAAACTAAAGAAAAGAACATGAAGGTGGGATCATAGGAAAGTGGAGCGGGTCTTGGAGGAGTTGGGGGTGAATATGATCAAAATACAGTGCATAACAATTTCAAAGAATTAACAAATTTTTTAAGTGGTAGGATAAAAACAACCATAATATATATTACGTGTGCATACATGTGTGCAGTGTATGGATGAGTATGGATGTGTATATGACAGAGGAGAAATTTTGAAACTTAGTTCTTGCTTTCTATTATAGGTTCTGGGAATTGAACTTGGGGTTCAGGCTTTTATAGTGAGTGCTTTTACCTGCTGAGTCATCTTACTGGCCCTTAAATACATTTATAAACTAGAATATATTGTGGTAATAAGGTACTAGAGTATGTAACTCCCATATTCAGACCTAGTATTCTTTAAATCAGTTGAGCGGCCTAACCAATAATTAGTTCCTAATTGTTGGAGTAAGCAAAGTCATTACTACCTAATTGGAAGTGGGATTTAATAGAATTATAATCAATTTTTTTTATTTAGACATTTAATCTGGTTAAACTGTCATGTGCTAACTCTCTATAGACAATATTATTTACTGGTGCAGAACACTCTTTAAATACAGGGAGTTTTCATATCTTTTATGACTCTTTCCTCTCAATATCGCTAGAAAATAATCCCCACCAGAAAAAGCAAGCCTGGAACATGCTCACATTGTTAATATTGCTACACATAAAGTTTCCTCTATAAATCCACAAAGAAGAAGCGTAGTTTATATGTCTTTCAAAATGTTGAATTAGAGAGAGGAGGATGTCAGCATAGTTCAGTGAAGACAACCGTTTTTACTAAAGGAAACTGAATTTGTGGGTTCCTTATTTATAGATTCAGTTAACTACAGATTAAAAACATTTACAAGAAATGCATGCGAATTGAACGTAAACAGACATTTATCTCTAATAGTATATGAAGATGCAGTATGGAACTCTATAATAGTGTTTACAGTGCGCAAGGGACAGGAAGTCACCCAGAGACAGCTTGGAGTATGTGAAAGGGTGTGCATGAGTTATGAGCAAACATATACTACTCGAGCTTACGTAGAGAACTAGAATACATGAGGATTCGGGTATCACAGAGGTCCTGAGTCCATCCCCTGGAACCGGTTACCAAGGTATGACTATAGCTCAGCCTTTTATTGGAATCTACCAAAAATATTCAACACCAAACGTTGGTGTATTAGCTTAAAATGGTCATTCCTGAATTTATATAAGTAACATTATATGATCTGTCTGAGTACGTTGTATTTATATATTTAGGAATATCTATTCGTCTGTCTGTCTATCTATCTGTCTGTCTATCATCTATCTCCTTTCTCTCTTTATACATATATATAAGCATATATACATACATATATATTAACAATGAAATAATTATAGGCCATGAATTTGAGAGAGAGCCATGAGAGGTATTTTGGAAGAATTGGAAGGAGTAAATGAAAGGGGGGGGGGGAATGATGTAATTTTAAAAATTCTAAATAATGTTAAAATCTTATAGCCTAGTTGGAATAGGATTGGTGGCTTAAAATGATAAATCGTGTATTCTGATCCATTTGGCGGTAAATATTTGTTAATGACTAGGTTTGCCGTTTTCAGCTAAAGAGCAGATGGGATTTAGGGGTGTGGGGACGGTCACTGCAGGGGTGAGGTGTCTTGCCCAAGGGCCTTTCCTGGGGGAGTTTGGATTGTTAGACCTGCACTCGAGAGAAGCCTGGTTACTGTGTCTAGGAACAAGATAAAATGAAGCTTATCTTCTGTCGATCAATACAGTCTTGTTTGAGCTCACTGAGTCATGGAGAGACGCATGTGGTAATGAAAGCCATTGGGCAATAGTACCCGAAGTATTACCCAGCGTCCTAAGGGATGCCGGCGTTTTCAGAGAGTTACTGGAACAGGTTTTAGATCTGCTGTCAAGTTAACATACAGAGCGTCACAACCTGAAACCATAAAAACAAGTTGAGTTTTTCTTAGTAGTTCTAAAAAATAGTTTCTAAACTAAAAGCTATCCTGCTTGTAGTGTGTGTGTGCCTGCGTGTGTGTGTGTGTGTGTGTGTGTGTGTGTGTGTATTTGTAGGTTCTGAAGAAGTGCAGTGGCTCCGGTAATTAATGGGTTTCTTTATCTAATTTTCTACTTGAATGGGATTGTTTGGAGAAAGCTGGTGGGTGGTATGTTTGGACAGTTTAAGTTCTTCTGGGAAAAAAAAAAAAACATGGGAAAATAGGAGATGGGGATCAACTTGTACTTAAACACCAGCTCTCTGCTTATCAATCTTCGCAAAGTTCTATGGGTAGATCACATACCCACTTCACATCTAAAGAATCTGAGCTCTTGGGAAGTCAAATACCGTCTACAGCTTCACAAGCCAGGGAGGTTTGGAGTGAGGGTTGCAGCCTGGTCGTGTCTGTAAGAGAGCCTGGCAATCTTGCTGTGATTAGTTTTAAAGACTCTAGCATGGGCATGGCTTTGCTTGGTGGAGAATGAGGAAAGCATATGAGTTATTGGAAGTTCTGACTTAGATCGGTCAAAACTCAGTGATTATACTTGATACTGGTCATCTTAAACACTAGACATGGGTTATAAGAGTGATCTCTCCTCAGCCTGTAGCCTAAGGGGTATAATTTTGGAGCTATGTTGATAGGCACATGTCTTGGAAGAAGTTCTCTTATAAAGTGAGGTTAGGAAACTGTATGACCTGTTCCTTTGGCTAATTGCAACGCTAAGCACCCATGTGCGTGTAATAAATCCCGATGACTGTGTACAGTGTGCACGTGTGCTCTGGAATTAGACTACCTGACTGGGTCACCTGGCTGTGCCGCTTGCTTTTAACATTGAGCCTGTTAAGTAATTTGTCTGCATCTCAATCTAACAACAGTATGATATAATGATACATGGTAATCATATATTAATAGTAGTGGGGTGTTCTAAGAATGACAGGAGATTAAATTTAAAGACGGTGCTTAGGAATACACTTGATAATCTAATACTTAGCGAATATTGTTATGTTGAAGAGCATCCAAATGGGAAGAAGAGCTGCTTTCAATGGTCTAACATGACTTATTATACGGCATATTTGATTGACTATGGAGACACAAGTTCTTGGCCCCTTT
This sequence comes from Microtus ochrogaster, assembly GCF_000317375.1. Classification (NCBI taxonomy): domain Eukaryota; kingdom Metazoa; phylum Chordata; class Mammalia; order Rodentia; family Cricetidae; genus Microtus; species Microtus ochrogaster. Next base: position 60,875,402 of record NC_022015.1, on the reverse strand, counting down.
TGTTCCTTAAGTGCAGTGCAGGTAATGTCAATACTTAAAACATCACAGATTAGCTGGGCGGTGGTGGCACACACGTTTCATCCCAGCACTCGGGAGGCAGAGGCAGGTGGATCTCTATGTGTTCGAGGCCAGCCTGGTCTACATGAGCTAGGTCCAGGACAGTCTCGATAACTCCAGTGAAACTCTGTCTTGAAAAACCAAACCAAACAAAAAAAAAATCACAAATTAACTTGTCATTAGCCTAGTTTAAAATGGCTACTCACAATTTTGTATCTACTATGTCAATCTATGAATGTCATTTAAAACAACTTATTTCTTGTCAATGGTATATTCTCTTACCCCTATACTTAACACAGTACATTAGACAGCAAAATGTATACATTTTTTTAAAATTGAGAAGTACCAGTATTATTCTAGAAATGGCCTGAAAAGTAAACAAGAATTATCTACTTCTCTATATTGGCAGGGGGATCGCTAACTTCTTGAATAAGTAAACGATTTCCCTTTTATTCCAGATTCACTCCCTTACTGTATGCTGCTCAACATGTTAGAGTTTCAGGCTAGACTGGCTCATTTGGTGCTCCTTATATTGAAAGTTTACCGATATTTGGTTTATAAAACATTCATCTCTTGGGATGCACAAATGATTTCTCATTATCTCCTAGGAGAGTCACATGTGTAACTGTCACCAAGACAGACAAGTATTTACTGGGGCCTCTCTGTGGCACCTACTCTGATCACAGGAAAGCGACAGAGCTTCAGTCAGTCAGAGAGTTGAGTTTTTTGATAGAACAGACAATGCCCTGATCTACTTCCCTCCTTAAAACCATCATGTTTGGGTGTTTAGCTATCTCTCATGGGTGAGAGAAATAGGAATATAAAAATATGTACGCTGTTCTATGTTTGCTCAGTCTGTGAAAGTGATCTAATAGTCACCTTGAGGTTGAGCTCTAACACAGTCAGAAGCAGTCAGTTTTCCATAGTGGCCTTTGCTTTCTTTTCTTGCTAGAATTAAAAGCAAATGACTTAGGATATTATTTTGCTTAGCAGGTTAATAGCAGAAGAAATAGCAAGATTTCACCCCAATTCTCTTCTTAGGGTGGTAGCATGCAGAAGTTAACTGAATTAGGTACAGTCTAAAGTACGATAGGAATGAGAACTGACACACAGAGCTAAAAAGATCTCGCTGTGTTTGACTATGTCTTTTGTTAATTGCATGTCTGCCCTGAGGTCCTCGGTACAAGGGCGGATGGTGAAGCACAGCTCTCCCTGATACTTGGCTGGAAGTAGGGGTGATAGCACATGAGCTCCACTTGTGAACACACGATGATCACCCCACTTTCCACAAGCTTTGGGAATGTACTAAATCAAGGAGTCAATCATGCCATTTGTCTCATCTTGAGACTGTATGATTACTTCCAATACTTTGTTTTGTTTTTTTTAGTTGGTTTCATTAGTATAAAAACAAACGGCAATTCTCTTTCTAAGACTCAGGGGTAGGAAAGAGCACAAGCTGTTTTCATGCATTCTCATAGATACCACAACACAGAATTGAAACAGAAAATACGAAAAACGTGTGCCATACCTGAGTAATTCCTGAGGTTCCCCACCCGGAAAAAGGTTCCTTGATTATGGCGAATTCAGCATGCCACTTTGGTTATATCCTAATCACCGTATCAAACTCCAAAGGTTCAGTGGCTTTAGGTTTGGTTTACAATTCCTGGAAGTTAAACTTTAACTCGCCCTGTCTCTTGCATCCACGCAGCCCTTTGACCAGGTAATTGGGTCACTATGGCCTAAACAGAAGCTACTAACTTCTTCCCCTCTTGTTTACAAAATGAAAATGTGTTTGGCATTTACAGTCATTGGGGTCAATTCTCCTTTGAACCTAGCTTTTAGAAATAAATTTAAATGTGGCATTCGTTCCATTTTAGGAAACTAAGAATTTCTTGATGTGGTCACCTTATTTATTTGCTGTGTCAAAGTGATCTAGCAGGCAAGGTAATTTAGGAGACTGTTCTGTCGTGCCGCACTTTTCCTACTACGGTTTTTACATGGAATAAAGTGTAGAGTTTTAGGTCAAGTATGCAGATAAATGCTGGCTTACAAACACAAAATACACAAAGCATTTATATAAACAAGTAGCTGAATTTAGGCCAGATCAGGTTTGGAAAAACATTTAGCATAGCAGAAGCTGCTCGTTCAGATTTGAAGATGGAGCCAGCTCTCAAGGAAGAGCCAGGGCTGCAGTTCACTGCTGGAAATGTCAGCAAACCATTTTTCTTAAAGGACAGATAATTGGTATTTTTTTTAAATGTAAGCTCTATAGTTAATTTATCCAGCATGAACACCAGTCCATATAAGAAATCTCAAGGGATTTTTTTAATCAATCTATTTATAAGATAAAAACAACCAAACCTCCCTACATTTGAGTGAATTTCATCTTAAGACTTGTAAAATTAAATTAAAGGATACTTTCCCTTGGCTTTGGGTCAAGTAAGAAGGGTCCAGTTTCCCGGGAACCAGCTTAGGACATTTTTTACCTGTAGGAAACCTCAGAACAAGCAAGGGATGACAACGCTGAAGCTTGCTCAGAGAGGATAGGGACCTGAAGATCTGCAGCAGTGTTCATTCTGCCTACAGCGTTACGTGTCCTACCATGAAGCCTTGATTGCCTTGCGTGTCTTTCAGTAAGTACATACCTGCCCTAGCTAAAGCGCCTCTGAAACTATTGATTTGTCCTGGAACAGCAGCACGCATCGCTTCTCACATATAGACAGTCACCGCTAGACGTCTCTACTTATTTCTTCTGCTCGCCCATATCCTTCTTGATTGCCCAGGAGAAGCTCCACCTGCACTAGGTTGGCTCCCCAATGAGGGAGGAATTCTCACTTTGAGTCTGATCCCACAAGCAAGTGTTGATATCATCTTGAGACTGAAGGTCCTGGCAGCAGGGGGTTCCTGATTGTGTGGTAGCTGCCTGGGCAGTGCTAAGTGAGGATTCAAAACTTTAACAAAAGAAAGCAAGGTCCCCTTAGATAGTTGGAGGAGAGAGCAAAAACATAACAAGAAGAAACTGGAGAGAGAAAGAAATAGAGACAGATAGACAGAGACCGACAGACCTGGGATTATTTAACAACCCCTTTCTTAGTTGAAAGTTTCCTGAGTTAAAAATGCACTTCCTGTTATGGCTAACTCATGGGATGTGCAGAGAGTCGGTTTCCCGCCTGATTGTCCACTGACTGGAAGGAAGCTGTGACCTACCACTGCCCAGCGTCTCTGGAGAGTAAGTACCCTACGACCCAGCACTAGGAAAAGATCCAAATTTGAAATCCAAAGTATGATTTCTCCTGGAATGCATGTCACTTTTACAGGAGCAAGTGTTAGATGTATCCAAGGGGAGCCAATGAGAGTAAAGGAGAACTGGCTTAACTAACATCCCAGTCCAGGTTGCTATAAGGGAATACAACACAGTGGGTGGCTTCGACAATTCTCACTTTCTCGGGGTCTAGAGGCTGGAATTCCAAAATTGGGTGCTAGCAGGGTCTTGCATGACTTGGTATGTGACCATGGGAAAAAAATTTTGTTTGTTTGGTTTGGTTTTTCAAGACAGGTTTTCTGGAAATTGCTTTGTAGACTAGGCTGGCCTCAAAGTCACAGAGATTCACCTGCCTCTTCCTCTTCAGTACTGGAATTAAAGGTGCATGCCACCATGCCTGGTTGATAAAGAGATTTTTTTTAAAGTATTTACGTTTTTCTGTCCATTTATGCATATGGGGAACCATGTGGGTGGCATGCAACGGTGTGAGTGTGGAGTTCAGAAGACAACAGAAAAGCTCATCCTCACTTCTTAACACGTGAGTCATCGTGATCGACCATAAGTAACTGGGTACATGGGCAGGGGCCTTTGCCAACTGACTGTTTTGTTGACTGGAGATATTTTCTAATAAGGGCATTTATACTATCCAAGGCCCTGTGCCCATGACCCATTCTAGTCTAGTTATTTTCAAAAGAATTTCAGATTTTCAAATGTCATCATGGTTAAGGTTTTAGCATGAATTTTAAGGAAAAAGCAAACATTCAGTTTATAAAAGTTTCAGATCAAAAAATTTCAGCGTCTTCTTTGGTAGGTCCTGACATTTCACAGGGCAGGATATGCTCCTGCCCAACTATAATTCATGTGCTACTCACGTGGGGCAATAATAAATTTGACAGCATCATTAGGCTATGATTTTTCTTTTCCAGGCCATTTTGTTAAAACAGTTGGGATTTATTGCCCAGAAGTAGAGTGATAAACATCTAAGCAGACTTTTGCGAGGGCTCCTCGCCAATGATGCATCAGTAGTTACGGGACAAAGAGTCCACCAGATCAGAATGGGATCAACTCAAGACCTTGATTCTGTCAGCCTAACCATGGAAGTCCACTATCCACACAATGGCAACACTTGCCTTTATTTCACAAAACAGCCCCAATTTAAATAGTGCCTGGAAAAATTACCAGTTTCCCACTAGTTTATCCTACAAACTATGGGAGACCTGCTTTTCCTTAGTAGCCTTCATGATACGGTAACTGTTTTATGTCAGAGATGGCGGTCTGAGGAGATGGCTCAAACAATGAGGTACGTGTTGTGCAATCATGATGACCTTGACCTGAGTTTGGATCCCCAGGACCTTTGTAGAAACAGGGCACATGTCTCTAATTCTAGTACTTGGGAAGAGGAGATAGGTCGAGTCCCCCAGCTCACAGGCCAGCTGCTCTAGTCAATCACAGATAGAGACACAGAGTCAGAGATGTAGAGAGAGCGGAGTCTATTAGTAGATTATGGAACTAATATTTCACCAAACATTCTAACAAATAGGGAGGGTAGGAAGTGCCTATGAGAACTCTCTTTTTCATCGTAAGTGGGTGATATTTAAATTGGGAAGTGATGGGGATTGTTCAGACAGGAATGTGCCTGCCCTGTAAGGATATGTGTGTGGATTATAATTTAATATTTTCATTAATCATAAGGTGTTTTTTTTTAAATTCGCAAGCTATTGTGCTGGATTTTAGGGGTTTCATGGTTATCAGACCAGATCGAGGTTGCATACATAAAGGAGTACCTCAAGAGTAAACTCATTACATCTATAACTAATGTTCTGAAGGAGAACCACAGTATGCTAAACAGAACATAAAAGGTAAGAAATAAATGCAAGGTAGGGAAATATCCTCCTGTACACTGTGAATATATATTATTCTCTTCGGTTAATAAAGAGGTGAGTGTCCAGAAACCAGGCAGGAAGTCTAAGCAGGACAACCAAGCTAAGCATGCTGGGAGGAAGGAAGGGCAGAGTCAGAGAGGAGATGCCGGACAGTCACCACACAAGCAGAAGGTGGAGAAAATGAGAAGCAAGATATGAGCCATGTGGCAAAGCATCAATAGAAATGTAAGAGTTAGCTAGTAAGAAGCCCGAGTTATTTACTGGTCGAGCGTATATAAGTAACATGCCTCTGAGTGGTTATTTGGGCACTGGTAGGTGGGAGAGAAACATCCGACTACATAAAGCTCAGGAAAACTCCAAAATCCAAGGTCTGAAAGTCTGAGGGAACTTTCTAGTTGGCAGAAACAACACAGGTGAAGCCTGAGCTGGAGTTAGGTGAGCGCCTTCAAGTGACAAGTGGAGCCAACTGTGAGCAGCAAAGGGAAAAGGAGTCAGAGAAAGAAAGGAGTTGGTGACAGAGCCAAAGGCAGCTCATCAGAGAGGACCTGTGAGAGTGTTAACAATTTTCCATGTTACTCTGTTACAACGGACGTTCCCAAAAGATTGAAAGGAGGCTAGCTGTCTATATGGTTTATATTGTGAGTACAAAGTAAAGACAAAAATTATGGTAGAATTTAATATGTGGAATATTGCCACCCCCACTCCTCCCCATTGTTTAAATTGTCAACTTGGCACAACCTAGAGTCTGAGGGATTATCTAGATCAGGCTGGCCCATGGTCATGCCTCTGTGTTATTGTTTTTACCGTTTTAATTGAAGTGTAAGACCCACCCTGATATCAGGTGGCAGCATTCCCTGGCCTGTAGCTGTGGACTGTGGAAGCGTAGAGAAAGTTAGCACGAGTACGCATGCATTCATCTCTCTCTTCTCTTGGTAGTGAGTGTGAGACGCCTGGCTGTCTAACCTACCTGTTGTCTTGACTTCCTTGCTGTGATCAACAGTACCCTGAATTTTTGAGCTAAAGAAACCCCTTCTCCCCTCTCCTGAGCTGCTTCTTGCCAGGTGGATTATTACAGCAACAGGAATCAAACTTGGATAACTCCCTTCCAGCTGTCTTAGAATTGTTTTATTCTCTCATTTATCTGAATATTTCACGTTGTGGATTTCAGAGACAAAAGTGGCAAAGACCATTCAGAGATGGGGTGAGAGGTGATAAGAGCTGAGGGGAGAGTGTGTTGGCATTGGAAATGAGATTCACAAGGTTCGGCCAAATGCGGAGGTGTTAAGACATAGGAAGGGGATGGGCACCCAGGGAGGGATTGCTGGGTGGTGATGTGTGTGCTGAGCTGGTATTTGCAGAGGGAAGGTCTCGCAGAGGTGGACTACATCAGACAACTTCCTTATGCAGTGGCTGTTCCCAGTCACTCATGCGACAATTATTTGGCTCATGGTTTTCTGCTTTTTATTTTTTTTTTAAATTCTGCCCTCACTATCTCATTACACTTAGACTTTAAATTATTGTTGTTTTTTTTTCTTACTGGCAAAAAATAAAGCATAAAGCTTTGGAAAATCTAAACTATAATCTAAAACTCAAAGATGAACAACTATTAATATAAGAAATTTCCTTCCCCTCCAATATCCTGTTTCTCCCTCTCCCATCTAAAAAAAAAGAACAAATCTTCCTTTATTGATTTCAGGTTTCTAGGAGTTTTTGAATGTTTGTGTGGTGGGTGCAGATATATAATTAACTGGAAGTGAGCCTGCTAAATGGTAGTGCTGTGTCAGATAACACCATGTGGGGAAAGAGCTTACTTCATGTTCCTGCTCATTACATAGAAAGGATGCAGATCGCAGAGTGAGATCTTGGGATTCCAGTCCAGGACGTGTCATTTAAGGTCGTTCAATGTTTCTGCCCCTTCTTGAAGTCTCAGTGCCTTGGTTTTAATGAGAAAAATCCATCTTCCTCACAGATTATTGACAAACAATTTGTCAAATGAATTGGGATGTGTGCCAGGAGGGCGAAAAGAACATAATACTGTGCAAGGAGAAAGTAGAACAATGCCAAAGCAGGTTATGTGCGATCCCTGCCAGGATTTATCCAACTAACATCTATGACTTTGAAGATTTACGCTTGCTCATTGGAAACATAGCATTTCAGATGAAAAGTCTCCATGTTTTTCTTAATGTCTGCAAGGCTTTGGGAGATTACAGTTTGGTTGAGTGGGTTAGAATCCTTCTGTTTTGCGGAGCGGTTTGGAGCAGGCGTTTAGAATCTTGAGGAAGTATTGGTTTTGTAGCTGCAGCCATCTAGTGTTCAGTTGACTAAAAGCACACTTCCTCCTCTCTCACACACCTCCAGTTGCGCTGGCTTTGCCCAGAACATTGGAATAGCATTTTCTTGTCACACAACTGAGAAGTAAATGAGAATTTATATGAAGTCTACACTACATGTAGAGACCATGGCGACAAATGGGAACTCTGAGGACCCTTTCTTTTAAACCCGAGCGGAACATCTTATTCCTGTCAATCATTGTTTCTCCTGATAGTCATGAACTCCCCGGGCTAATGACTGCTCTCAAATTGAGAGGTTTTGATGTCACTCATGTTAAGGAATATTTATTGCCTTTAGGCAATCTTTAGAGTTAAAAAGATTATTTTTTATTATTTACTCTGTGTTGTGTGTGTGTACAATAGCATGTACGCGGAGGTCCGTGAACAGGTATGGGAGTGGCTTCTCTCCATCCATGTGGGATCCAGGGACTGGGCTCTAGCACTCTGGCTCACTGAGCAAACACTTTTACCTGCTGAGCTACTTTTTTTTTTAAATTGTGGCACTTTAAGAACTCAATAAACTTAAAAATAGATACGGATTTTTGTAATGTGAACAATTTTAGAAAAAAAATCTTGTTCACAAATCTGTTCTCTTCTTCTAGTACTGTGTGAAAATATAGATCCCTGGGCCTTTAATGTATGCTTTACTCTCTGGGATTCCCTTCCCCCGCCTCTCACTGAGATGTTGGCAGCTGATATTTTTAGTATTCCAAACACTGGGTTGCGTTATGATGTTTTCATACATATGAATCATTGCCTATTACTGTAAATGAAATAAGTCCATAGGGAAGCCTTCTGGGATTTCAGGGACCTTTTCAAGAAGTTTTTACATAGTGTTCCTCTGACCCACGCTGTTATCTCTTCCTTTGAATAATTTTTAGTGAATTTTGGCAAAAAGAGACGCACTATTTCGAAATGGTAGAGAACAGTGGGGAAAAAAACCACGTCAAAGCACAGTCGTATGACATTGGGTCAGCAGCATGCTAAATGTGCAATCGTGGGCCTGGAAGATTAAAAGAGAGCTATCAAAATTCCCATTGGCAAATGACTTCTTAGCTATTGTGATATCATGTTTGGTATTGATGCTTTGTGAACTTGAAGAGCCACTGGTAAAAATGAGCTGGACACAGCGGTCTTTCAAGTAGAGCACCATGATTCCATACCACACATAACACTTGGTTATAACAGGATGATTTCCTAGATGGCTCTTTGTCATTGTGTTAGTGACTGTTATCTTCTACTTGTTAAACAGAAGTTACTTGGATGACAGCCTCCGGCAGGCCCTCATGGAGGAGGTTTTCTTGAGGAGATGACAGCTCCAACCATAGTAGTCAGCCTTCTGTCACTGTGACCAGATACCCCCACGTCATCAACTTTGTCAAGAAAAGGGCTTATTTTGGCTCATAGTTGTAGGAGATTTAGTTCACAGCCATGTGTCCTTGTCACTTTGGTCTCATGATAGTCCAATATATCCCATTGGCAGTGCATGGCAGAGGTCACGAATGAAGCCAAGAGAGAGGAAGAAAATAAGACCCCGCATCTCCTCTGAGGGTACACCCCAGCGATGTAACTTCCTCTTGAGGAGTTTCACTTGATAAAATCCACATTATCTCTTCTCCTCTTTCACATAATATACCAATACTCCCATAGGCTGGGGACCAGGCTCTCAGCATCATAGGCCTTTGGATATTTTCAGATATAAACTACAGCACCCCTGACAGACTTCTCATGGGACAAGGTATGAAGGTAGGAGCGATGGAAGTGATGGTCCTGGCACGGTGGAGGCCTGTGTGTGTACATGTGTGTGTGTCTGTGTGTATAGAAAAACAAACATAAACATACATATATCTAATTATGTACATAAAACAATTTTTATATATTGTTTTTATTTTGTTTATGTTGTTTTATATACTGTTTTAACAAATAGTTTAAAGATAATAGTTTTTCAATAGAAGAATATAGAGCTAAGTGCTATCTGGCTTCAGGAGAAAATGGCATCAGGAACAGTTGGTCTCTGTTTTCCCATTGTCTGTTGTCACCTGGACCAAAACATCCATCAATCATTAACTTCCCTCCCAGCAGTGAAAGCCTGTGGCTCTTTCTTTCTAAGACCTGAGATTCCACCAGTTCTTTGTAGTACAAGCATCTAGGAGGCTCGCACACTGGATGGAGTTAAATGAAGTTCTGGGCAAGTAGGAAGCTCAAAGGGTGCTTTTGTGTAGATCATCAAAACAGGAGCTCCAGTCCACAGGAAGAGACAAGAAGTTTGGAAACATCATCAGTTTGAGAAAATTGGGTCAGAGAAAGAAGCTAAATAATCAGGTTCAGTTTGGTGAAGGGCACGAAAAATACGAATCAGCAACCTTAAAACTTGGCTTGGGATCTTAGATCTTGTATTCACTTTGTGATCACAGTAGGATGCTGTGGGCAGTAGCAGTGATAAGACCCCGAGGAGGAGGGTGGGGTGCAGTGGCTGAGCATTTGGCCTCTTAGGCTTCATTTCTTGATCATTTAAATTCTACCTCTTTTACTTCCTGGTGAAATCTTAATGAAAGTATTCAAATTTTACACACACACACACACACACACACACACACACACACACACACACACGTTTTCTTTTGTTTTTCCTTTTGCAGTGCCAAGGGATAAACCCAGGCCTGGTACATGCCTGGTAAGTTCCCTACCACTGAGCTATACACCATTCAAATTTTCAAAGTTTTAATGTATAATGTCTATTGGTCTAAAATAGAGTATGTCAGGATTAATTAATAGAATCATAAAAAGCAAATAACCTCTTGTCTGGCATATAAGTGTACTGTGGATGTTAGCTAAAATATTGAAAAAAAATCATGACTAACAATAATATTGTTTTATTTTCCAGGAAAAAAAATCAGTAAGGAGGTGTTCTGGATAGCTTTATGTCAACTTGACACAAGATGAGGTCACTGAAAGAAGGGAAACCCAATTAAAAATGCCTCCATAAGACCCATTTAAGATATTTTCTTAATTAGCAATAGATGCATAAGGATCCAGGCCACTGTGGGTGGTGCTATCCCTGGCTCGGTGGTTCTGAGTTCTATAAGGAAGCAGACCAAGAAAGCGGGGAGTAAGACAGTGAGCACACTCCTCTGTGGCCTCTGCATCAGCTCCTGTATTCAGGATGCTGCCTTGTTTGAGTTCCTATCCTGGCTTCCTTTAATGATGAACAGTGATATGGAAGGGTAAGAAGCCAAATAAACCCTTTTCTCCTCAGCTTGCTTTGCAGTCATGGTGTTTGATTGCAACAATAGAAACCCTAAGTAAAACAGGAGGAAAGGGAAAAATCACTTTATCGTGTTATTTAATAGAGGATACCAGAGACACGAGGACTCACATGTTGCATGTAGGTTGCAGCCAACCACACAAGTGAAAATGTTCTTAGCACGTAAGGTAACTAATGCCTAATCCTGAGGTGAGAAAGTTGGAGAGGAAGGCATCTTAAGATTGGAAATATTTCCCAGATTATGTTGGACTTGGCCAGCTACTACACTTTTGGCTTTTTGCAACTGAAAATCTTATGGCCTGGCTGCGTAGATTACTCCTGATCCATTAACTCCACATGGTAGAGCAACATGGGCAGCTGGAGCCAGCTGACTTCATAGCTTAGCCCAGTGGTGCTCACCAGCTTGGAAAATTAGCTCTGCCTTAATGGCAGTTACTATGGATTGGTTCGCTGCAAGGGGACAGTCCAGCAGCTCAGTAGAGCATGGATTAAAGACACACATGCATGGGGACCTTGGGAAAGGTTTGAAGAGGAGGGGAGAGGCAGAAAGAGGAACAGCGAAAAATGTAGAGCTCAATAAAAAAAAAAAAAAAACACTGTTCAACAAGACCTATTTTGTGCAGTCCTCTGAGTTCAAACATATGACTAAGAATGTTATAACACAGGGTTGTCTTTTTTTTCTTTTAAGAAAAAAAAAGTTTAATAAGGAATTAGATTGCAATTTCCCCCATTCTTTGAACCTGAAACATCCTTATGCATCTGTGGCTAGGGATGGACTTCTGAATTATTTTTATCTCACTTAAAACCATGCTCAATATCAGACAAAATGAGAAATAATTCTAGGTAATGCAAAGAAAGCAGAAAAATTGGAAAGATTTTAGCCTATATCTAAGTTCTGGCAAGATAGGTCTTATAATTTCTGAGACTTCACTCTCTCGTTTGTTAAATTGGGGGGCTTCTTATCTATATTCAGAGTGCTGTGAGGATTCAGAGTGCTGGCTCGCTGCTGTGCTGAGCACAGATGAATGCCCCCCATGTTGTTTTCCTTCATGCCCTATGGTGGCATCTTGAAGGAAACTCAGCATTAGAGATCTCATCTCTCTTCCTAGCCGATGGCCTTGTGGAGCCTACTTTGACGAATGATTGTTGTAGATGAATCTCCCTACCAGAAATGCTCAGGAATAATCATAATCTAAATAGCACCCATCTCCTTACTCCTCTCTTTATTTCTTTAATAACATACCTCAAAGTGTTAGTTACTTTTCAATTGCTGTGAAAAAAAAACACCATGACCAAGACAACTTTATAAAAGCAAAGATTTTAATTTGGGGCATGTGGTTCCAAAGGGTTAGAGTCCATGCCTGTGAGAGTGAGCACAGCAGCAGGCAGGCCTGCCACTAGAGCAGTAGCCAAGGGCTCGCTCCCATCTTGATCTACAAGGAGGGTACAGAGGTAACTGAGGGGGAATGGCCTAAGCTTTCAAATCTCAAAGCCTGCACTAGTAACAGCACACCTCCTTCAACAAGGCCAGACCTTCTAATCCTTCCCAAACAGTTTCAACTGCGGGCCAAGTATTCAAACATAGGAGCCAATGGAGTTGTTTTCTTTCAAACCACCACCCCCAGTTCCTGTTTTTTTTTTCTGTGTTTTTTTTTTTTTATTGTTGTTGTCTATTTTATAGACGGCGACATAAATTTCATAGTGATTATTTTGTTTGACTCCTTCCTCCCACACATTTCAGGCAGAGTAAAGGAAGAGGAACAAAGGGAAGTCCCTGGGGGAGGTGGAGAGGGAGAGGCAGCACGAGAGGAGTGGACGATGGTATACTTGAACAGAAGAATGGAGAGACTCAAGGAGACAGCACATGAGACAGAAAGAAGGGGGCGGGTCTCAGTGTGGCTCCAGCCTGAAAGTCATGAGAGTCCTCTGGGGAGGGTGCTGGATGTGCAGATTTGGTGGGGCGGGACTGAGTTTGCACTTTTCTAACAAGCTCCCAGGTGGTGTCAAGGCTGTGTGAGAGAAAGTGCTGATCACCATGATAAGAATAAGACAAAAGGATCTGTTGGAGCGAGCTTCCTTGGTGACCAGCACACATATCAAAGTCAAAGAAGTGCTGAGAATACAATAGAGAAGTTAGAAGCCCAAAGGGACCGGCAGAACTGGAATCCAGTGACTACCAATGGAGAACCAAAGAGACCAAGATTAATGCAAAGCAATGCTGGCTTGCACGGCTGGGCTTCTCCAGGGAAAATGTTAGAAATTTATTTTTAGACCAAGAATAAAATGACACCTTCGACATTGATTCCAATATGAGACTTTGCATTCAAATGAGAAATTATGTATCCCATTCAACTTCAAACCTAGATGCCCTGGCACTGTCTGAGGGTTTCAGGATTTTTTTGGCAAGCAACACACACGGACAGAAGAGTTTTCTAGCATTAGGCGAGGCTTTTTGTAAAGAACCAATTATGCCTGTCAAGTGAAATATGCATCTGTGTTAAAGTAACAGACCCTTAATTACAGGTACATACACACACACACACACACACACAACCACACATACAACCGCACAAACACACACACACACACACACACACACACACACCACATACACATACACCACACACATATGCATACAGTGGTCTATCATTTGTGTTTTGATAAATAAAGCTTGCCTGAAGATTAGAGTGCAAAGCTAGCCACACTAGTCAGCCACACAGGCCAGGCAGTGGTGGAGCACACCTTTAACCCCAGCAGCCACACTAGTTAGTCATAGAGGCTGGGTGGTAGTGGTGCACGGCTTTAATACCAACACTAGAGAGGAATATAAGGTGAGATGAGACAGGAACTTGCTCTCTTTTTAGTCTGACGATTTTGTAGAGGTAAGAGCTCTCTAGTGGTTAGCTGCTTTGCTTTTCTCATCTTCAGCTTGAACCCCAATATCTGTCTCTGGGTTTTTATTGTCATGCTACATACACACACACACACACACACACATATACCATGCCCCCCCACAAACACAAATACCACACACACAAATACACACATATATACACAGCACACATACACGCACATACCATACATACATACATGCACACACATCACACACACAGACACACACCCATACACCATGCACAGAAATATACACAAACACTCAAAAACAAATACACACACAGTTGAAGAGACAGTAGAGTCAGCATGTGTTTAGGATTCAGTAAGAGTTTACATTTCATCTTTGTGGACTCCGTTTCTTTGCAAGGTGTGTTTGAACTGTAACATCAATGTCTTACTATTACCTGGTAAAGACAGGAAGAGAATAAATTAGGGTTTTAGCCGTAGGCCATGGCTCTATACTATTTTTACTGATTTTAATGACAGAAGAATAGCCATTAAACTTGCAAAGCTGTCAGAAATTGTATCTCATGGACAGATTCCAAATTCAGGTCATACTTAAGAGGATGCTGAAGTGGCTGGTTTATTCACACAGGAAGTATTTTATTAGCTGATTATCCATCATATAAAAGCGAATCAAGCAGGTTCAGTATGTACTCGGTGTCCATTATAGAAAAGGTTCCTTTTCAGGCACCAGATAGAACATGAAGATGGAACATCTGGGTGCCATCTTTAGGGTGCTTACAGTGCTGTGTAGATGCGTAAGAGAGGTACCCAAATAATTCATGCAAGCCACGCAATTATACAACCTGCTTGAGAGTGAATTGGAGTCAGAGGCCAGGAAGTTCTCAGGAAATGGGCTTTTCATCAGTCTGGATTATGGATCTGATTTTGGACTCAGTAATTTTATCAAAATATAAAATACACCCAACTTTGCTGCTGCTGCCACACAAAATTTATACTGCATCCAGATGGTGATGAAAGTTTTGTGGATCTTGAAGCATCTACAATTTTACAGTACCTTTCCTATGGCAAAAGTGAACAATTAGCATCAATGTAAAACTCTTTTTTTTTTTTCCTGAATGGTGCTAAAACAGAAACCATTTGGGAAGCAAAGACTAAACTAACTAAACTTTATTAATAAAATGCTGGCAAAGTTATTGTACAATGGAATATTATAAAGCTGCTAAGAATAACAAGGAATATCTATTTATGTGTGCCTCTGGTATGTTAGCAGACAAAGGTTAAAGCACAGAAAGCTATAATGTATGTCACTGTTTATTCTGAAAACACACAATAAATCTCTCTGGAGCTGGTAGGACTTTTTTTGGAGGGTGGCGGTACATTTTATACTGCTTAAATATTTACCGTGTGAATTTATAACATTAAATAAAACGTTAAAATGTAGCGACATCCGCCAAAACAAAGAAGATGGAGGTGTCTTTTGAAGAAGGCTGCGTGGATCTGTTTGTCTGTTGCATAACACAGATGCAGGTCCAAACGCCAAGGAAACTCCTTCGTAGAGGCTCTGGGGCACGGTGGAGCGGAGGAGCCCTGACAGTGTCTGCGCTTCGCAAATGGTAACCAGAGAGTGAGGGCAGCAGACTGCTGCTCGTCACAGGAGATTGCGGCCTCTCAGGAGCTGCATCACGGCGGTGGCAGTGTATGTAGTGCGAACCATTAGACCAGGCAGAGTGTTGAATGGGATTCGGTCCATTCAATATCTTCCGGTTGTTCTCAGACTATTGTTTTCTGGCAAGAATCTGGCATGGGATGCTTCTTCATAGAAGAGGATCTTGTTTTCTTTGCTCGACTCTCTCAGTCTTCCTTCATGTCCACATTATAGGCCATTACCATCTCTGAAAGAAATCATAAGAGCAGGCCACCATTCACAAAGTTTGGACGTGGAAACAGAATAGGCTCAACCTGTTCCCCGCACACACGCCCCACGGAGCAGTAGATTTACAGTAGCTGACTGCATCGGGGATAAAAAAAGAGGTCAGTGGCAAATTTAGATCCTGATTAAATCAGGTAGCCTGGGAGGCAGCCAGCACATCATGACAGCACAAGGAAGGGGGACGGAGAGCAGGGCGGGTGTGTTTCCTTCTCCTTCTCTCTCCGCAGAAAGTATCCAATCATCACCCCAGCGAAAGGATGAGGACTTGCGTAGCTTTCAGGACAAAGTGTTCTAAGCATGTAGAAACTGATTCTAGCTGTGCTGCAGGAAGTAAACGCGGAACTATGTTACATAGGCCACGAATCATTTCTAGGGCTGATCTTCGTCATCTTGATGCCTTCACAAAGCAACTGGGTTTTTCCGCAGCTAGAACTGGGCCGAAAAACCAAAGACCTTGAGTAGGTTGTTGAAGGGTACATAGCATTTGGAGGTTCTTAGGAGGAAGTGGGCCACTATCTAATGCGAAGTCGTGGAGTTGTGGAGTCTAGAGATGAAGGGTTCCTAGCACTGTGGTTCGTGTGGCTGGAGCATGTCAGCCACCAAGTACTTTCGGCTCAGATTACGTGATTGTTCTCTTACCCTCTGAGAGTTGGGTCCCATCTCCTCTCATATCTGGCTCGCTGTTCACTTAAAGCTCATACAATCCCTGTGGAGAAGATGGAGGTTAGATGCAGTAAGCATCCTTACCATCTTGTGGGCAAAGAAAGCTCTGACCATCCGTTACATTAGACTCTCACATCACATACCACATGGAATCAGTAGGTGCTTAGAGTATGTTTAGGGGCTCTCCTGATCACAAGTTCCTCAGCAAATGCGATGGTTTGAATGAGAAATGGCCGTCATCAGCTCAGGTGTCTGAACAGTTGGTCTCCACTTGGTGGCACTGTTTAGGGAGGCCATGGACCTCTGAGGATGTGTGGCCTGCTGGGAGGAAGTAAGTCACTGGGGTGGGCTTTGAAGAGTTCATAGCCTCGCATGACTTCAAGTTTGCGTTCTCTGCTTATATATGTGTATGAATGATCTCTCAGCTTCCTGTTTCAGGTGTCTGCCACCATGTTTCCCCACTATTATGGACTCTCTGAAACTACAAGACAAAATGTTCCCCTTTCTTTCTAGGCCTTTCAAGTGTTTGGTCAGAAGCAGGGGTAGATAGTTGGTTTGCTGTAGGTTTAAGCTTTTCCTTTCAGTACCCACGTGGACCTGTCTGCCAACTTGGTTATTCTTCCCTTCATGGAACAATCACATTTTCATGAGTCTCAATCTTTGGTAGTTATTTCACAGAAGCCCACATGCAGAGACAATAGTCTTACAGGTAGTGGGGCTTGTTCAATAAGGACAAACACTTTTTTTCCTACAAATAATGCAATCCCACAATCAATACAGTTTCATAAAAGGACTTCTGGGATTGGAATGTAGTAGTCACAAATGTCATGTCTCTGGGATGGCTTAGTCAGTGAAGTATTAGCTCTGCCATCATGAGGACCCTGAGTTCAGATTCCTAACACTCAAACAAAAAGTCATGGCACGTGCCTGTTCTCCTAGTGCTGTGTGGGTAGATACTGGAGGATCCTGAATGACTGCTAGCCAACCAGTCCAACCAAATTGGTGAGCTAGAGGGAGAAACTGACTCAAAAGTAAGGGGAAGAATAAGATAGGAAGATACCCAAGGTCAACCTCTGGCCTCTATACATGCATACTTGAACATACACAAGCATATGCATAACACACAACACATACACACACATACACACACAACACAATGACACACATACATTCACACAGCATATATACATATCAAGCGTGTGTGTGTGTGTGAGAGAGAGACAGACAGACAGACAGACACAGAGAAAGAGTTTTAAAGAGACAATGAAAGCATAGAGAAAGAAATGATTGTGGCCCAATTTTGTCAGTTGAATAGGGGACGATCTAGAGGCCTTGGCTCCTCCCTGGATGCATTGTGAAGAGCAATTGTAGGTACTCATTCTCTCTGCCTACTTATCTCTATGATACTCAGTGTTCCAGCCACAAAGGACAAGACAGACGGGGTGCTCATGAGCACCTCTTATGATTGCTGTCTAAGTGGGCAGCTGTGGTTCGAGCAGATCCGTGTGGATTTCATTGTGTTTCAGTTCCGATAGCTGAGATTCTAAATGGAAGGTGAATAACAGACATGGGAGGCAAGCAAGTGAGTGACAAAAATGGATTTAAATTGAGAAAACTTAATAATTGAAGGGGAAAGGAGAGGAAGAGCCTGTCGTGCTTTATAACAATGTTTGGATATTTTATGGTATGGACACAGAGGCTGGGTTGTCTAAAGATGTTTCATTCACACATGGAATTTAGAGAAGCTGGCCTCATAATTGTAGGAATTAGATGAGTAGCTCCTAGGGTGGACTGGGGAGTGGGTACCCAAAGAGGTTGGTTAAGGAGTACAAAGTACAGTTATCTTAGAGAAGTCAATTTGGGGTAACTGTAGTTAATAATATTCAAAATAGCTTAAGACTTTCTTTGTTAAGAAATGTTAAAATAGGAAGTTATGGATGTCTTACACATTATGATATGATTTTTACCCACCACTGTCTCTCTCTATATATGTTTAACTACGTGATAAGAAAATATATTTTATTTCCCATTCCTTATGCACAAAAATTTGAAAGTTACTCTTCTTTTCAGAACCATGTAGATATCCCTGTACACTTGGGTGCCTTGGTGTTCTATGGGCTCTGATAATTGAACCAGGAAAAAGGCCTTGACTATAATACACCTGTGCACTAATCAGTTAGAAAAGTTATGGCTTATCTTAGCTAAGTCAACCAAGTTATGATTTATAATCCTCCCCATTTCCTTCCTTGTTCATAGTTGGACTGAGGAACCAAGTTGGCACCTGTTGGTGATGGGCTAGGGGTTAACATTTAATGATACAGAACGTAGATGATGGCTACAGTATGTGTAAGGTAAACTAGAAGCACCACTGGTGGAGAGAGGAAGATCAACTAAACTCAGAAGTAGAGATTGGAAACCTGGGGGGGGGGGGAAATGGAAGAAATGAATAATTGCTTTTGGTTAACTTTATTTCCAATAAAGATACCAGTGATACAGGCTGGGAACATGGTTTTAATAGGCAAAATGCTTGCTTTGCAAACATGAATTTCCAGAGTCCACATAAAGCCTGGTTGTGGAACATATGCACCTATAATCCCAGGATTGGGGAGACAGACACAGGAGGATCCCCAGAACCTCAGGAACAGGTGACAGACACAGGAGGATCCCTGGAACTTACTGGACAGCCATGACAAACTGCTGAGCTCCATTGACATTGCCTTAAAAACAAAGATTAGAAAAAAATAGAGGAAATATCTGATGCTGGCCTCTGGCCTCCACACACACACAAGCCTGATTAACACATCTGTAACCACACAAGTGCACACACCACACACATACACACCTGCCATTGGTGCTCATTTCTTCTTTTTCTGTCATTGGCCCAGGAAATACCTGTATTCCTGTCATTAATCCTAGTTTTTAGTCATGTTAATTTGTTTCTGTTCCTTGAAACCATAAGAGACACAGTTCACTAGGGGGCTAGATACCTGATCATTTGAAGTTTAGCTTTGTAGACTGTCTGTCCTGTGCTAAATTTTATCCTTTCCCAGGGTTCTCTGGAGAGGAAGGTTTATTGAAAAACTCCAGTCCTGACTTCTTCTATGTATTCTGCAAGAGTAGATTCTCAGTCTATCGAGATAGGTGAACTATAGGTGCAGGAAAATAGAGGGGATGGGGAAGTTAGCCCTGTCTTCATTCACATAGATGTTACTTCTTTTTTTAAAAGATGTATTTAGTTTTGTTTTATGTGAATGGGTGTTTTGCATGTATGTATGTCATATCTATCAACCATGTGTCAAAGGTTAGAAGAGGCACCAAATTCCTTGAAACTGAAGCTATAGATGGTTGGTAACTTCCACTTGGGTACAGAGAACAAAATTTGAGTCCTCTGCAAGAGTATTCAGTGCTCTTCATCACTGAGCCATCTCTCCATCCCTAGGTGTTGCTATTTTTAAGCTATGTTACAGAACAAAAAAGACTGTGGGGGGAATAAAGTACAGAAAGGGGAAATCAGGTTGATGATTCCAGAAGTCAATGATGATGATGTCATCATTCTGGGCAAAACAGAACTAAAACTATAAACAGATGTCTCGAAAGTAGGAAGTAGAGTCAAAGAGCCTAACACAGTGATTTGCCTCCAGCAGTCACTCAATAATTTTCAAATAATTACTTGAAAATAGAGAAAATAACGAACATTGCCTCCTGGCCATTGATCCATCACAGGAAGTCCTCAAAGGCCTTTAACTAAACAAAGACCCAGAAGCTGTCTAGTGCTCTCTGTCACTGTTCTACTGCAGTGAGGAAACACCATGACTGAGGCCACTTTTGAAAGAAAGAATTTATTTGGGGGCTTGCTCACGGTTTCCGAAGGCGAGTCTCTGATCACCGTGGTGGGAAGAATGGGAGCTGTCGGACACGGCTTTGGGGGCAGTCGCTGAGAGTTTATATCCTGATGCACAGGCAGGGGGCTGAGAGTCAGCTATGTTGGCCTGGCATGGGTTTTTGAAACCTGGAAGCCCACTCCTAGTGATATTTCTCCTCCAGCACAGCCACACCTTGTAATTCTGCCCGAACAGTTCCACTAACTGACCGAGCATTCAAATACATGAGTCTATGTGGAGCCTTTCTCACTTAAATCACCAAGCATGTCTGTTCCTCTTCCTCATAAATGGAGCTTGAACAGCAAGGACAACCTTCATAATATGTAAACTCCAGGCCAAGGGCTTTCCTCGTAAACAGACTTTTCCTAACCATTAGATAAGTAAAAAGGGCCTGAGTGTGATTTGCATTTCTGCTACCTTTACTGTGGAGAGAAGGCGAAGTGGTCCTCAAGAAAGGATTAATTCAAACTGTCCTGGGTGTGGCACAGTAATGGGGAATTTTTTAAAAAGCTGCTATGTTCTCTTCTTATAAAACCTTTAATCTAGGCTGAGAACAGATAGCAACAAGTTTTAGTAGTATTATTAGCTGCACAGTGCAATTACATGTTCTAAAATTATGATTCTAAAATTACTAGTACAGAATTTAGGACACTTTAGATTCCAGGTCAGTGCTCCCTCCTTCCCCGATTTAGAAAATTTTCTCCAAGAAATATCAGCAGCCCAGATCTTCTGTAAGAAGACAATTTTGAATGGAATTCAAGCATCAGTGTATGAAAACTGAATTCTGTCTCTTAAAAAAGATACAGTTTAGCCTATCCAAAGGTGACTCTTACAGGTTTGCTGGGTGCCTGTCATTTCAGGAATGGGTCTTCAAGATGACATGATAAGACATCGAAAGGAAGAAACAGAAGCTGTAAGACATTAGCCAAACCAAGCTGAAAACTGACAACCTTCTGTGTGGAGGCACACACTTAGATGTGATGTCCTATTAAAATAGGCTTTGGCATCCGAAAAAAAATATGTCTTATAAAGTGATGGAGGTTAGTTGATTTCCACAAGGACTTCCAACTTCAAAAGCCTCTCAAGGCTGCAGATGGTGGATGGAGGTGTGGAGGAAGGAAGCCTACCAACAAGGAAGATTAAATGTATAAAAAGATGGTCTTTGGAAATTCCCACTATTATAGAAGCACAAACTTTTAGGCTTCTGGGGCATTTTCCCTGATGTTTTTTTTTTTCTCTCTCAATCATAGAACCCTTGCATTTTTTTTTAGGTGATAGACTCTGTGGTGACAGCAGGGACATAATTGGAAAGTTTTCATGGTGACAAAGAGATGTGAGATGAAGGGTACCAGCATCAGTGTTGAGGAGAATTAACAATGTAAAGATGTGATTTATTTGTTTGTGTTGTAGAATATCACTTTAACTAGGAAAAGGTGTGTTACATTTATTTCTGCTGCTGCATTTGTTTAATGATGTAAATATGTGTTACATTTGTTTATGCTGTGTTTGTTTAACAATGTAAAGATGTGTTGCTTTGCCTACCTAAAGTAACTGATTGGTCTAATGAAAAGCTAAATGGCTACTAGGTAGACTGTGTATGTGGTTGACTTGCAGAAAGAGAGAGAGAGAGAAAAGGCAGAGTCAGGGAGAAGCTATATAGCCCAGCTGGAGACAGACACCAACACCGGACAGAACTTTACCCGGTAAGCCACAACCACATGGCGATACACAGATTAATCAAGATGGGTTAATTTAGGATATAAGACAGAAATATGCTTAAGCTATTGGCCAAAGAGTACTGCAAACAATATAGTTTCTGTGTGATTATTTTGGTTCTGGGCAGCCAGGAACAAACAAGCAGCCTCCCCCAACAGAGCAAAGATGTGGGAAAAAGAGAGGGAGGGGCCTGGGGTAGCCAGGCAGCTTCCAGCCAGCCAGACACAGAGTAGGACATACAGAAAGAAAGGTAAGAAGCCCTGAGGCAAAACGTAGATGAAGAGAGACAGATATTTAAGTTATAAGAGCTAGTGAGACAAGCATAAGATAAGACTTAGCATTCATAACTAATATTTATTCTCCGCGTCACGATTTGGGAGCTGGTTGGTGGCCTACGAGTCAGACTGCTACACATCAGAGGCTTGGGCTGCTTCATCTTAATATACTTATTCATGGATCTGATTAAATGATCCCCAGATTGTTTCTCGTTAAGTTTCCCAGCGTGTGTATCCACTGATTAGGTAGCAACAAGGCTGTCCCGGAGGTATGCCAGTTTTTAGATGTATCTTACAAGTCAGGCCTTTCATCTCTGATGACTGAGCCATGACTTCTATTTCAGAATGTTATTTTAAAGTACAGAAACTATTTCCTCACTTACCTGTGAGGCTGCTTGTGGACACCTTGCTTCTGCTTCCTATCCCCTCTCCGGGCTCTCTCATGACAGAAAAACTATGTGAAATGCGAGTTTACTCAAATAAAGATGAATATTTTCTTCTCGGAATGTTTGTGTTTTAAAGACACACACAGGGGTAGGAAACTTGTTAAAGGAGTGACGTCACATGGAGGAATGTAAACACTCATATTACAGCAGCTATCAGATGACTTCCGAGGCTCTGTCGGTACCTGGTTTTGGCTTCCCTGGGTGGACAAGAACTGACTGGGGAGGGGAATAAAAACATGTTGAATACCCACTGTAGTGGTATTACATTTGTATTTTAATAAATAAAGCTTGCCTGAGGATCAGAGAGTAAATCAGCCACACGGGTCAGCCATACAGACTAGGCAATGGTGACACACACCTTTAATCCCAGTAGCCACACTAGTTCGCCATAGAAGTCAGGCAGTGCTGGTGCACGCCTTTCATCCCAGCCCTAGAGAGGAATATAAACTAGGATGAGACAGAAACTCATTCTCCTTCAGTCTGAGGATTTCGTAGAGGTAAGAACTCTCTAGTGGCTGGCTGCTTTGTTTTTCTGATCTTCAGGTTGAACCCCAATATCAGTCTCTGGGCTTTTATTAATCATGCTACAACCCACTGTGCAGGCAATTTTCTTAGAGGAATTTCACAAACCAATCTTACTATTTCTCAAGAGACTTTTGAAGGGAAGGAACAGTGATGGTTAGTTTAGAGATGAGGAGAGTTTGAGCCTCGGGGAATTAAATAACTCACTGAATATAATGTATCTTAACAGTGGAAGAGCAGTCATTTGAACCCAGGTGTGCTTCGTGTCTTTCTTCCTTAACCCGTTCATTGATTCCCTTATTCCTCCTTAGACTTAGCATGTCGTAGGAGCCAAGGGTCACAGCAATGTATAAGAGGACCAAATTTCAGACCCATGAACCGTTCATTAGCGAGGGAGACCGATAATGACAACAGTGATAATAAAATTACGCAGGGTTTTATGGGATTCGCTAGAAGGAGTCAGGACTTTGTTTCCAGTATGATGGGAAATTGTTGTTTTAGACCAAGGATGACACAAACTCCTTTATAGTAGAAAATTAAATAGCACTGGCTGTTTGTATTGGTGATGGCATAGGGAAATATGAGAGAAAAAAATGGAGAATGGTTAAGAGGCAATTGCTCTAAACATGAGAAATAACTCTCATGGACTAGGCTTGGAACATGAAGAGTAGTGGTGAGATTCAAGATTGGTTGTTACCAAATGGCATTGCTTTCCTGACATTTTTAGGAAGGGAACAGTTCTCTTAACCGGGCTAGGTCTTCTCTGTCTTTATGACATAGGCTTGTCTATCTTCAAACCCAGTGAGGAGGATGAAGATGGATGACTAACATCCAGTTCCAGGCAGTAATCTGGGGCAGAAAAACCTTGTTTTATGATATCATTCAAATCTCACATAGTCCCCGATGTTTTTCCTTACTGCTTTTCTTATTAACCTGCAGCAGACTGCTAGTTGCCATACCCTTGACTTAGGCTTTGGGAAGAACAATTTTTAAATTTGCCCTCTGAGTAATTTTAGTTTCCAAATTCGTTTTCGGGCCTGGAAATATAAGCCTTTATCTGTACTGTGACTTCAAAACAGACCAAGATATCACTTAGATGAGAACTTTCCCAGGATCAGTGAATCTGAGCTAGTCATTGTTGGCCTGAGAATGAAGTGTGCTCATTAACCAAGAAAATTGGAAACGAGGCAGCACTTTCCATTAGTGTGCTGCTTTCTGAAGCATTAATAGACCTTGCCACTGCTCCAGAAACTATTAATAATCCGTCCCTTGGTGCCCAATACAATACTAGTGACCCACCATGAGTAGGGCGTGTTATTCAATTTTTTAAAATTACTTCAGAATGTATATTGATATATAATGCTAATCATAGTTATTTTAATTTTGAATATTAGAAACGAGCAAGCAGAAACACATACCCAAGTTGTTACAAAAGCAGCATTTGTATTGTATTACTTACTCACTTATGTGGTCAAGTTTGACAGTGCTAGGGCTGGGACCCAGGCTCTCATGTATGCTGATCGTGTGATCTACTTCTGAGCTATACCAGCAGCTCATCCAATACAGCAGTGTTTTATATAACTGACACAATAAAATTGTGTGGTTCTTGGGGATCTCCAGACTCAGACAGCTCTCAGGAACCCAGGTACGCTTTTCCCCTTCCCTTCATTCAAGCTTTGCCCCTGTTCTCTGCTATGGAATCAAACTAAAGGATCAGGCTGTCAGGCAAACACAGGTTTTTCTGCTGCTATGCTACTATTTGCTTTTCCCTCAGTGAGCAGTGAACAGTTAATGTGAGCAACTCTTCCAGATGTCTGGAATTGCCTTGGTTTGGGTGTTGTAAAGTCTGGTCATCCTAAATTCTGCACTATTGCATGCAATGTTAGTTTTTGATGTACAGATTCAAGTTCAAAGGAACTGGAACCAAGAAGGATCCAAATGGAGTGTAAATAAATACTTTATATTGGTTTTTGAAGTCTTGTCTAGTTTGATGTAGCTATTTTTGTCAGGAATATGCAGACAATAAACTATATCTTCTAGGAGGTATTTCCCCATTATTATTATGACACCTCTACTGTAACAGATAAAGTGTCCACTAAACAGGACAATAGTCTCCCCTGCTTTCTTTAATCCTTGAGAATTGGTTTTACTGTGTAACCCAAGCTGGCATTAGACATGTATTTCTTCTGCCTTAGCCTCATAGGTGATGTGATTGTACAATGTCTGCCACAGTACCCAGATGCTTTCCGCCCCAGGAAAGAGATGGCAGATTTAAATCCAGGACTACTTTGTTTTGCCTCCATTTCCCTCATACTTGGATGTCCTTGAAAGGAATGCTCTAAGTTGTGATCAGTAATTCCTCACTTCTCAAGTTCACGATCTCAAACCAACAAAGTTATTGTCAGTCTTGGGTGTTTCCTGGTTGTCACCTGACTTGTCATCATTGAACAGATTCATCTCTATTATTCTGAAGGTGAAAGAGGAGACTAATGGCCCCCTGTCTGTGATCTCCCCAGAATATATTACTCATTCTAAGGTATTCAGGCCCTTTGTCGCTTTACTCTCAGCCTTTTAACTAGACCCAGAAATCACTAAATTATAAACAAAAACATGTGTTTACTTATAGCCTGGATAATACATTTGTTTTTCCCTTCTTTTTATTTAAGTATTATTGTTATATTTACATATGCACATATATATGTATAAATACAACCTGCTGAGCCTATTACATGTTGCTCATATGTGTATGTTTTCAGGCCTGACTTACTGTCTGATGGGTAACCCATTAGTGGATTCTCTTGGAGAAGATTGGTCTCCCTCTCTCAGGGCTCCTTACTTGCCTGCAGGTCTTCATCTCTTCATCCATATTGTGAGTTCACATGTTGACTAGTGTTGACAAAGTTGACTTAATGTCTAGTTTAGGTTTCCATATTAGTTAGATTTCATGATGTAACTTTCTTGCCCTATATAAAAGAAACACAGCAGATATCTTGGATCTGTGGTTTCAGATCTTTCTGTATCTTCATCCATGATGCTCTCTGAGCTTAGGGTGTAGGCTCTGTGTCATAGAGGAATCAGTTGGAGGTGAGCATCTCAGAGTCAGTTACTCTCCACATTTTGGCCAGTTGTGGCTTTTTGTAATAGTATCCTTCTGCTGCAAACAAAGAAGCTTCTTTCATAATGAGACTTTAGGGGTAGGCTAAGTATTAACAATACATTTGAGAATTATACTGATGTAGGAAAGTGACATTAGTAAGTCATATCAATTTGTGTTAGATTCTCCTCTTCACAGGTGATACAATGCCCAGAAGAATCTGGAAATCTAGTCCACTGTTTTTAGAGATCTATGTCTTGCCAGAAACAGTACTGGGGACTAACTTTCTTGAGTTTCTTCAGGCTCGAAGAGTAAAGTTGTAGATAGAAGTTTCTGTCTCTCCTGGTGCACCAGCCATTCAGTCCCAAATAAACACACAGAGGCTTATATTAATTATACACTGTTTGGCCTATTGTTCAGGTTTATTACTAACTAGCTCTTACCACATAAATTAACACATAATTCTTATCTATGCTTAACCACATGGCTTGGTACCTTTTCTCAGTAAGGCATTCTCATCTTGCTTCCTCTGCATCTGGCTTGTGACTGCGTCTCTGCCTTTCCTCTTCCCAGAATTCTCCTAGTCTTGTAGCCCCACCTATAATTCCTGCCTGGCTACTGGCCAATCCGTGTTTTACTAAACCAATACGAGTGACAAATCTTTACAGTGTAGAAGAGCATTATCCCACAGCATAAAGTTCAAAGAGCCTGCTGGGTACTGATCCCAGGAAGTACAAACAAACAGTAACAGGAAATTGAGTTAAGAAGAGTGCATTGACTATTGAATTCATGGGGCTGATTCCAGGGACTCAGACCAGCTGAGGAGTCTCTGGAAGCATGCTGGTCACCACTGTCTTAGAATTTTCCTGGTGGCTGACAAAACCCAGACATTTATTTATTCAAAGACATTGACTGATTGTTTCCCAGGAGTTTGGGATTATTTCCCTCTCTTATCAAAGTGCTTGCTCCTATCGTACCAGAGAAAAGCCTTTGCTATAGATATAGGCATTTGGGGTAGGAAACTCTAAGTCTGGGTGTGTTACCTGAGTTTGGGGAAGACTCAATAACAGCTATGCTTTTGTTCAATGGCACATTTGTAATAGTGGGTTTATAAATGGGAATATTCACTGGTCATTGTGGTTTTATTTATTATACATTTATTTGTTTTATGTGTGTGAGTGTTTTGCTTGAATGTAGTATATGTATGCTTGGTTCCTTCATAGGCTATCAGATACCCTGGAACTAGAGTTATGAATGGTTGGGAAACCAACATGTGGATGTTAGGAATTAAACTCAAATACACACACACACACACACACACACACACACACACACACACACACACAGAGTTGCCCACATACATGTATAAAAAGTTAAAAGGTTCATATTGTCATTTCTTAAATAAACTTAGGATTTAAAATTTAAAAATATACCTATAAATAATACAAAATAGGTCAAATTTGTAGTTTAATCTCTAGGCTCCTTTTTCTTTGTTTAGAGGCAAGTACTACCAAAAAATTAGCAGCTGCATATTCAGAAAAAGAAAAAACATGTAAATAGTCTGTTTTTGCCATGTCCTTTCTGTTCGACTAAAAGGGATCAAATTTTGCATGTCATACCCCCCGTAGTTTTTTCCTTCCTGCTGGAACTGTGCAGTCCATACCTTCCTCACCTTCAGGTCTCTGCCTGTCACCTCCTCAAAGAGACCAATCCCACCTACTCTCTAGTCCTTCTTCCTACTCATTTTCCCAGCCACTTTCCAAGTTCTAAGTCTGTTTCAAAGTGTGTGTACACAGTTATGTATCTATTTATAGCTCCTGTTTGAATCCTAGCTCTAAGAGGGATGCAAATACATCTATTTTTATCTCCTATTAGAATCCTGGCTCTCAGATGCTTTGCTTGGCCAGGGCCCATGTTCCCAACATGTAGGATGGTGCTTGATACTTACTCGGCACTGGATCAACCTTTGCTCAGTAAAAGGCGGACATGATGAATAGTCACTCATTTGTAGTAGCTTTTAAGTTAAAGGCTAATTCATTGCTTGCTACCTTTCTTTTAAGTGAGTCTTGATAGAGCCTACAGAATGAAAGCCTTAATGTAGTTTCATTCATGGTTGCTTATCCCATTGGAAAGAAAAGCAGAGGATTTCAGAGTAGATGTAAAGACTTCTGGAGTGAATGTTGATGCCCATTTTCTTCTCTGAAGTAAATTAGTGCTGCTAGAAGCAGACATGACTCATTGTCATGAAAAGTCTTAGGTTATTAAACATACTAAATGCCTTATTGTGTTGGTATCTGTAGTGATTGAAGACCATTCATGTATCTAAATATATCTGTGTATAACCTTGGAAACATAGCCAACATGACTATAAGTTTGGTTATTATAGAGTAACTATTAATCTGTATTTCTTAATTGTATATCACATTTTAAATGACCTGCATAAACACAATACCTTAAACAAAAGTAGAAATATACATACAGTACAGCAAGATTAACTTTAAACTTGTATCAATAAACCAAAATCTATACCAATGCAAAATATTTAAGATTAATAGTTGTCTTTTTGGATTTAAGTAGATTCAATAATCTATACTTTTATTGTATCATTTCTATATCTGCACTTTCTTTTAGGAATGAGATCCCTGAATCTAATCCCTTTTTCTTTTTTTCTGACCATTACTTATAAAAAACCATTTTGGGGGAATGTGGGCATAGTTCTCTAAACTGCTTTCTGTTGTTTATGGGTTCTGTTATCTTTGGGGGACCCTAAGAAAATTTGCAATTATTGCCAAGTCCTGACTGGAGTATTCTGTGAGGCAGTATCATCTCAGGCAGCAGCCTTGAAACTGTTCTGGATGCAGAATTCTGAGAAGGCTGTAACAGAGGCATTTTGAAATGCTGGATCACCGGGATCATCCTTTTTTCATTGGTATTTGGTCCCCTTGCTCTGAAAATACATAAACATTTAAGGGTGACATAAATATATTAATATACAAGGATAAATGGTGCATTGTGCATAAGTCAGCCAAAGATCAAGATGATTTTTTTGTTTTATGTTTGAGCAGATAAAATATGTATCATGTGTCTTGTAGCTCTTCTAGGTTTATTTCTTTATGCTTGTAGTCAGATTTTTCAGGGAGGGTCTTCCTCAATCAACCCTGATTTTCCTTAACCTGTAATGAATCCATAGTCTCTTATTTCTTGTGGAAATAAAAGCATAAACTCTCCCCCAAAGTAACATATCTTTTGGCTTAAATTTTGAAGTAATGATATTTTTAAAAAATATAGGTTGGTTGAATCTAGCAGTTTTTATAATTCAGTGTCTCTTAGTAGCCAAACAATTCAAAGACAACACATAACATACTGGATCTAGACTCTCTGTTTATTTTCCATATTTATGTGGTTTATTACATGTTTTATTACTCTATTCCTTTGTAAAGGACTTTCTCTCTCAAGCTATGTATATTTTTAAACACACTGTGACTCTTTTAGATGTTGTATTCTCTCTGAATCTGTCTTTACTGTGTGTCTGTAACCTTTTCTGTCTGTATGAGCAAGAGCCCCATACCCACCATGCAGTGTGCTGGCGGGGCTTGTGCTGGTAGATTAAGACAGCAGGCAGTAGCTGAGAGATGCCTTTCTGAAGGTCCACACATGTTAGAGACTGTGCAAAGCCGCCATGTGACTTAGCTCATAGTGTACTGGCAGTTGCCAGGAAATGTGTCTTTGTACCACAGCAGGCATGAGAGACATGAGGCTAAGAAGCCAAGTGTGGCTCCATTTTTGTGTATTTAGAACCTATTATAAGCTTTTTTTAGGTCTTAATGTGGATCTATGCTGGATATTGCATGCTATTTGTAGGCGGAAATTTCTGTCTCACCAGCAACTCCCAAATAAACACACTGAGACTTAATATTACTTATAAATGCTCAGTCGATAGCTCAGGCTTGTTACTAACTAGTTCTTACATATAAATTAACCCATATTTATTATCTATGTTTTGCCATGTGGCTCATGGCTTATTAGCTCTTTTTCTACACATCCTGCTTGCTTGGAGGCTGGCTGGTGTCTCCCCTGACTCTGTCCTTCTTCCTCTCATCATTCTCCTAGTTTGGTTGTCCTGCCTATAACTCCTTGCCAGGCTACTGGCCAATCAGCTTATTATTATCAATGAAAGCAGGGAATTTTCACAGTGTACAGGATTATTCCATAGCACTTATGCTACAATACCAACTCCTAGCTCTGCTAATCTGATGTGGGAGTGTCATCTATCTGTTGTTTTCATTGGTTAATTAATAAAGAAACTGCTTGGCCTTTGATAGTCCAGCCCTTAGGTGAGTTGAATAGACAGAACAGAATTCTGGGAGAAAGAAAGCCGAGTCAGACAGTCGCCATAGCTCTCCTCTCCAAGATGGATGCAGGTTAAGAGCTACACATGTTATTAGAGATGGGTTAATCAAGATGTGAGAGTTGGCCAGTGAGAGGCTAGAGCTAATGGGCCAAGCAGTGTTTAAAAGAATACAGTTTCCATGTAATTATTTTGGGTGTAAAGCTAGCCATGTGGGAGCCAGGCGGCAGGAAGCGGCCCTGCCACTCCACACTACACTAATCAACTTTTGGGTTGGATCTAGAGTTTTACAGCATGCACAGAACTTCAGTGAGTATTCTTTTCCCCTTTTGTTCATACATCTTTACTGGCAAGAGTTAATTGCAAAGAGTTATTGGTCTGTTTTGAAGCCTCTAGTTTTTGTTATATCATTGATAATGGGCCCTCACTAGGACTTGTCTTGGTTATTCTGTTATTATCTTGTTGTGGGGATCTTGCAGCCTTGAATTCTGCAAGACTGGCCTCTTCACATGCTCCAGCAGATCCTACTCATAACCCTGATTCTGGGCCTGGGTAGTTGCAGGACTGGTCAGTCCACCAGCTCTCCCCTGTCCTCACGACTATAGTGTGCAGGGCCATGATTCCTCCCTGGCACACAGGGTGAACTGCCTCAGGCATGTGTATGGCTCTCCTTGTTCTTCTCAGTCCTTAATGGCACTGCACAGGGTCATGTTTCCTCCTCTGTGCCAGGGGCAGATTGTCCAGGCATGCATGTGTGTCTCCTTGTCCCGTTCAGTCCATAATCCAATGAATATTGTTATATACACATATTTTAGGGTAATTCTGCAAGTATCTTCAAAAATAAATCTCCAATAGTGGAATGACTAGATGGAAGATTTGCCCTACAAGAGTTCATGTTTCACTGTCATTCCTGTGTTCTCACTACCAGTGCATAAATGTTCTCCATATCTAGGATGTTAGATGCTTATATATCCTATATGAATAATTATTTAGACCAGGCTGGCCTCGAACTCACAGAGATCCGCCTGCTTCTGCCTCCCGAGTGCTGGGATTAAACATATGTACTACCATCACCTGGTGTTATTTGTATATCTAATTATGATTGAGGCTAAAATTAATTCAGGTGTCGATTATATTATTTTTTGTGTGTGAATTTCCTGCTCAGATATTTTTATTTTTCTATTTGTTTCTTTTTGGTGGGTGTTTTTAGTTACTAGACTTTTGTTATTTCCTCTAAAGGCACCCTGAAAAAAGATTTTAAAGAAATTCTCATTCTCATATGATGATGATGATGATGACGATGACAGTAACAGCAGCAGCAACAGATGGCACTGTATGCTTTGATTCATTTATTTCTGGGAGTTTCTAAACTTTTTTTTCAGTTTTCTAATAGATTTCAGATTTAGGTTGAAAACCTAAACATACCTTTATGGGTAGAGTCATAAGCATCCGTTAGGATGATCAGCCTTAGGAGTAAGAGACAAAGCACAATGTGCAGTTTTGTATATAAGGGCAACTTCTTAAAATGGTGTGTTGTGGTGTGTGTAAGGGCAACCTCCTAACATGGTGTGTTTGTTGTATGTAAGGGCAGCCTCCTAATATAGTATGTTGTGTTGTATGTAAGGGCAGCCTCCTAACATGGTGTGTTGCATGTAAGGGCAACCTCCTAACATGGTATATTGTGTTCCTCCTAACATGGTGTGTTGTGTTGCGTGTAAGGGCAGCCTTCTAACGTGGTATGTTGTGTTGTATATAAGGGCAGCCTCCTAACATGGTGTGCTGTGTCGTGTATAAGGGCAGCCTCCTAACATGGTGTGTTGACAAAACCGCTATTTACTGTCAGATTTGTTCAGGAACACCTGTTCTTTCTCACGTGCCAAGTTGTGTTTCAAAGTATAAGAACATCTCCGTTGGCATTATGCTGAACAGCAGAGCCCTCTTCTGAGTTGAAAATTGTGTCTTCTTCAGAAAACCTTGGGAAAGTCATGGGGGTCTTCATGGATGCTTCAACTCTTTCACAAGTGATGTCAATATCTTGGGAAGTGCTTTAACTGAAACATGATTTATCATATCACTTTTAAATATTTTGGATCTCCCCCTCATTTTTACCTCTGCAACTTTCACAATTTACCTCTGATAGAAATGACCAAGTATGGCAAGCTCTGTGATTAACTCTCCAAAATGGGATTTGTTTCTCCTTGAAGAGATCATTATGTACTAGCTAGCAAGATACACTATAGTTTGGCATGGCTTCACATGGAGATTTAAAATGCTACTCTATTGGGCAGTTGAACAAGGATTAACATTTAAACCTTAATCCTAGATTGTTATGGTTATAAAACTAATATTAGAAGGAATTTAAAAAGTTTTTATTATAAATTTTCAAAACTATGAAAACTTGCTTAACCCATAACCAACTTTTAAATAACGCTTTTAAATAAAATAGCAATGATATCACATTCTTGCATCTTTTCACCTCATATTTTAATTGATATTCTTTTTTCACCTGGTGTTAAATGCTCAAGGAGCCCTCTTGATCTTAAAGACTAATAACACACCCCACCCCCCAACATTCTACTCTAGCAGACTTGAGTTGGATACTTATAGTTTCCAAAATCAGATTATTTTCTTGTATATAGATGTACATGATGTCATTATTATTAAATTATGTATTACAGACTCTTCAGCGCCCATCAATTACCCACATCTAAAATAAGAAATTTTAATAATAATAATAGGTAAGAGACCATTATAAGTCTGATTACTTTCCTAATAAAAGAATGTTTGTATTACTGAAATTCTATGTTTTAATGGTATAACAGAGAGAAGGCCAGCTGCATAGGCTGTGTCAAACTCAAATATATTTAAGGCTTAGAAGTAAAATAAACGTGTTTGCAGATTTAATATCTCAGTAGGTTGTATGCTAATGTATAGAAGAACCATGCAATTTTGATGGTAGAAAAAAAATCGCCTTGAAATATTGAATTTTTAATTGCATCATCACAATTATACATCATCTTCCCAAAAGCACTGGATTTCAAGTGTTTAAAGAATGCTGTATTAAATTCTACATCCCATTTGGTATTACCCACTCCACTAAGGCTTATCATTTATGGTGGTAGGTATTGTCTTAGACATATATGACATGGCTACAAATATTAATTATATGCTCTGTGAATACTCATTTAGCAGTCTGCATGCTTCTCCTTTCGTCCTTCACAACAATCCTGTAAGATAGGTCATCACTAGACATATTTCCCAGGCAGTCTGAAACATGGAGACCTATCTAAGGGTATCATAGCCTAAGTAACTTACTCGGGAGGATGGTGGGGCTGGCTGGGCAACTTGAGAATGGATGCTACTCATAACATACATCGGGACCCATCACAGGTAGCTGGTTTTCACCACCTTCGATGGTGTTATCTGTTGCTATTCCTTCCATAAGAACCTACCTTTAAAATTATCACCCACACACTCTTGAGTGCACACACACAAACACACACACACGCATGCGCACACACACACCCTAAGCAAGCAAACAAAGAAAATGTAAAAACCCAACCACCACATGGAAAGAATGATGAAGGTTTGGAGATCAGTAGCCAGCTTGCTCTATCGAGCCCTCTTCATGTCTAAATCCTTCACGCATTTTGAAAAATCACCCACCCATCTTCTAAAGAGAAGTGACATTTTCATTCCATGCAATATATTCCTCCATTTTTCACTACATCTGGAAAAGTCACTGCTTCCTGAACTTTAACTTTCAGATTCTTTAGTAGAGAGAAAAATCATCTTTCTCCCTTGCCAAGCAAAAGCAATAAGAAAGGAACCAACCACTAAGACAAAATTGAAAATCGAAGAAAATTGTTTTCCCTTCCTTTCAAGTCTCAAATCCAGAGTTCTTGTTTGAGATATATAATGAGCCCACTCTACAGGAAGAAATGAAATGTTATTTTACCAAACTCAATGTGTTGTCTGCATAGAATACACTTCATGTTCTGAAAGAATTCAATGGGGTCTGGTAGCAAAAACATCTTTAAAAATAGACAGGTGGTGATTATTTCTCTTAGGGTGACTTCTGTAGCCAAGTTAATTATTTTCTTCTGAACTGAACACCTTTTTGCTATCTTACTTCTGATATTCCCAAGCAAAATGAAGCATTAGAAAATAAGTTAGAAATAAACAGAAGGAGAAGCATGAAGCTCTTTTCAAAAAACCTACAAAAAAGACTTAGCTGGAGTAAAAAGAAAACAAGATTAATCACACAAGCTGCAAAGCACATTTTACTGAGTGACAGAAGATGCTAGAGATTTTGTTCTTTGTTATTAGAACCTATTTTGCTAAAAGAAAATGCTGGATCCAGAGAAAGGACCTGGGAATGCTTGACCGATGTCAGCAGCATGCCAAATCCGTCTTTGTGCATGAAGCATTAGGCTGTTGGTTTTATGGATGACCCTCCCCCTACATCTGACTACACAGCATTCTAAGCTGAGGAAACAGCCAGGAGCAGTCACAGTCATAAATCTATCCCGTTGTTGACTGGCTCACGTTGTTGGGTTCTTACAAAGAGGCACATCACTGTGCAGACTCAACCTTTTGTGAGGACGTGGCTTGTTGATCACATTAGATCCTTGACATTGTGCCTAACAATCTACTGACTAAAGCATAAGTAAACAGTGGACCATGTGTAATGTACAAGGTCATGGCTGGAGTAAACCTTGGTGTTCATTTAACTAAATTTTAAAGACAACATAAAATGTAATGCTTTTTTTTTAAAAAAAAATGCTTCCAAAAATAAAAAATGAAAAAATGCTTCCTTTTCTTTAGCCTAAAAACATTCCACTCTTTGACAGTTCCATACATGTGCATAATGCGTTTTTCTCATGTTGACTTTCTACTACCCCCTTTTAGCCTTCTCCTACTGGAACACGTTTTCTTTCTAAGACGTCCTCCCCCTGATTCCATGTCTTTTTCTTATGTGATCCCCTGAGTTTAATTTGGGTTGCTTGCATGAACATGGCTGGAAGGTTATTTGTATGGACATGGGCAACTTATCCGTGACTGTACCACTGAAGAAAGGAACACCCTGTACCCTAGCCGACATAAGCCCTTTCCTCTCTCAGGACAAAATGCTGATAGCCCCGATCT
Organism: Microtus ochrogaster; assembly: GCF_000317375.1. Lineage (NCBI taxonomy): Eukaryota > Metazoa > Chordata > Mammalia > Rodentia > Cricetidae > Microtus > Microtus ochrogaster. The sequence continues at coordinate 60,839,723 of NC_022015.1, read as the reverse complement.
CATCCAAGTGTGTGAATCCTCAGCTGCAATGAGTAATATGGCCGTGGCATGCCCAGAAGACAGTCTCGGCAACGGCCTTCCCTATCCTCTGGCTCTTCCATAAGGGAGGGAGATGACAGAGGGAGAGATTTCACAGTGTGTAGTGCCATTTCAAATGTGTTTTAATAAATAAAGACTGCCTGAAGATCTGAGAGGAAAACAGCCCCACTCGTCAGCCTTACAGACCAGATTATAGTAACACACACCTCTAATCCCAGTAGCCACACTAGTTGCCCTAGAAACTGGGCAGTGCACGCCTTTAATGACGGTGGTGCACACCTTTAATTCCAGTCCTGGAAAGGATTATAAAATGGGGAAAGACAGCTCTCACACGCTGTCTCCTTCTGAGATTCCTGGAGGCAGGATCGCCATTTCAGACTGAAGTTGAGGTAAGAGCCAGTGGCTGGTTGTTTTACTTTTAGGATCTTCAGGATGATCCCCAAGTTCTGACCCTGAGTTTTTATTAATCATGCTTCAGGAGCAAATCTTTGATTTTTGGACAAAGACTACTACCGTAATTTGGTCCCATGTGCCCAGCATCCCCACTCCCAGCCCTGAGTTCTCTGAGAAGAGGCCTCTTCTCGGTGTTCTTTCTGAGCTCTCCTAACTGGGATGCATTGTCTCTTTTCTGTCTAAAATCATACTGGCCGTTGGCTGCACAATCACCCCATCTTGTATATTTACTGATGAAGAAGCACTTCCCCCAGCAAGTCCTCTCATGCCCAGCTCTCATACCATTCACTCTTTTGATGCTGCTGTTTTGTTCGCCTATTAATATCTACCCCTTTCTCCTTAGTCTTCTGTCAGCCCACGAAGTACTTCACCTCCAAGTACTATTTCTTCTCTGCTCCACTCTGCACAGCTCCTACACAGATCATATCCAGTCCGTATGGGTAAATGAATGTGGTTACTGCTATCTTCATTAAGCTGGGTCAGGTGAAGCTGTGGTTTATGGGTAAGGGGACTGTCAGAAGAGATCAAAAGATTTTCTGCTGGGAAGACAAACTTTAATGCTTTCCATTTAGTCCTGCTTCCTGGCTGACTGCCAGTTGGGGGTCTGGAGAGCCAGTTTCCACCACAAATGGGACCATTCCTTAGTTCTTTGGCAAGGACATGTATAACACTAATCAATGCAGGCAAAGAAGGGCCAATGCAAGATGGTTAAGGACGAAAAGAGTCATTATAAGATTGGCAGACTGCTCCCCTTGAAGAAAGAGGAAACAAGACTTACTTGGCCAGTCAGTGCATTAAAATGCTTAAAAATTTGGAGCTGAGGGTTTGAGCAAGTCATACCACCCAGAGATTTAGGTAGATGACCGATGGGCCATTGTCATATTCTGCAAACTTGCCTAGCTCTGCCTCATTCTGAGTAACACAGGTTTGATTTCATACAATTGTGCTCAGTGTCTACCAGTTTCAATTCTAGAGACTAGGAGAGAGCCGGGATTTCTATGGGTGTGCAAGCATGTCAGGGACTTGCTTTCAGGAATTCTGTGAACCATGGTTAGCACCCTTCTGACCCATTTCTGCTCTTCAGTAGTCACGGAGAGGACAGGTTGAAAGCCTTGTGATTGCTTTAATTGTAGAAGAGTTTCTACATTTTCTTATGATCATAGACAGAAAAAAAAAACTAGTTCGATAATTTCTTATCCTTTCTTGAGATTGTGGCGATTTGCAAAAACCTATTAAAAAGACTCTGACAAATCATATTTTAGAAGTACACAGTGTTCTATTGCATGGACTTTTTAACCTACTTTGATGTTTGGTCATTTAGGTAATTTCTGATTTGCCTGATACACACACACACACACACACACACACACACACAAACACACACATATATGTGCATGAGAATGTAATAATACTTCAATATTTCTTTAGGATAAACTTCTAGAAACCAAAAATTTAGTCACGGGTAGAAAAATTTGAAAGTAATTGATCCATGGTTTCAAATTGTAAAAATCTCTTAATCTTCTGCACAGCTGAATTATCGTTAAAGACTGTTGTTTCTAACAGCTTGGATAGTCATTTTCAAGATACCTTTAAAAGTCAAGCATAGAGCTGCTGGTCATAGAATACGTATATTTGCTTGGTTCCTATTAATGAACTGAAAATAGGCTGATCTGTAAGCTCTGTTAGCATTTGTAACTTGACCTTTGACCCAGATTTTCACTCCCAAGAATCCTTGGTCTCTTTTAAAAGAAGTATTTGTTTGGCTTTACTTTAGTTACCCTGGCTAAGCTCTTTCCAATTGATCATGGAGCTAAACTATAAACTGAGCGTCAAGTTTTCATGAATAATAATTGTGTGGGTGATACAAAGATGAGGAAGTTTGCTTCTTACTTTTTTTGCCTTTCGAAGGCTTTGGGTGGAGCTTCTGATAGACCCTTTGTTTCTATAACACTTGGGAGAAATTTGCTGATTCATGGCATGTGTAGATGATAGTGGCAAAGACAGTAAGACAGAGGTGTGCATGTGTGCTATGTGGTAAGGATGTACCTAGAGAGTTACAGCCTTTCCTTACCTGTTTATATATTTAGCCACAAGGCTCTTGGATACATTTCCATGATCATTTCAACTTCCTATTAATGAACTGAAAATAGGCTGATCTGTAAGCTCTGTTAGCATTTGTAACTTGACCTTTGACCCAGATTTTCACTCCCAAGAATTCTTGGTCTCTTTTAAAAGAAGTATTTGTTATGTTCAAATTGCCTGTAGAATTGTAAATTGCAATACTTGAGAATCTTCTTAAAGACATCGCACATTCTTACCACTAGATGGCATGTCGGAGTCATCCTATTAGCTGAAGAGCTTGAAGCAGAGCAAGAATAACTCACCATTGTGATTTAAACACTACTACATTCATTTTATAACCACTGCCACTTCTATCATAAGGTAGTTTTGCTTGTAAAAAGATAGCATAGGAAAGAGCAGCGGTGGAAATCATGTGATCTCATTGATCTGAAGTAACTGTTGCTGTTTGGGGTTGATTTTCTTGAGACCTGTTAGAGCACACTTGTCAACATTCACTGCTAGGTAGATATGGAGTCTTGAAAAATGCCAAATAAGCAGCAAAATATATACTTTATCTAACAAATCATACACACTTTTTATGTTAGTAAAGGTACAATTTTATACAAAATAGATTTACCTAATAAATTAATGAGTTTATTATTGCAGCTTTAGTTTGCCTTTGAATTGTGATGTTACAAATATTATTGTAATTATCATAATCAATTACTTTTTCAATTACTTATTTATTTTTTAAAAATTCAAATGTACAAGTATTTGAAATGTGGACACTTTCACTTCTAGATTGGCTTGTTAATTATTGAGCTACTATTTCTGTGATTGCATAGATTGTGCAAGTGGCCAGTTTCCCTAACACTTAAACCGACATTGAATGTTCTCATTCATTTGAGTGTGTTTTAGTATGAGAAATGAAAAATTGATATTGCATTTTTTAATTTTGCAGTGCTTTTGTATTTATAATTATGAATGAGGTTACTCATTATTTTTCTTATTCTCTATTTCTGAGTCATATGTTTGAGTGATCTGTTGACCACTCCCTTGTGATAGTTACCAGAGGTCCTGTTGTGTTTAAGACTTTAATCCTTTGAGTCTTTTGTGTTACAAAATAATTTTGTTGTTAATTGCTGATTACTTCATAGTATTTTGCTTGCATGTGCACTGTGTCTTATACTACCTAGTCTACAGAACCTGCAGAACTGGATGCTTAGGAACTATTTAATCTATAATCTGTTCTAATAGCTCAAATGGACCATGACATTCCTCAATGGGAAATTGTATAATTTCTGTAGTCCTATGTCTAAGTATGTGGCCACTGGTGATTTCTTAAACATTTGATCGTCCACCCATCCATCCTTTATCCATCCCTCCATCCAAAGCATATTCTTCAATACTTTGTAGACTCCAGGCTTTGGAGATATAATAATAAATGGAGAGACATGACCCCAGCCAATATAAATAAATATTCAAGTCTGAGGAGGAAATATATGCAAACATAAGCACATAATAATTGTATATTTCATGTAGTCTTTCAAAAGACACTACTGTGAGCTTATGGAAATGTATAGCAAAGGATCCTGGTAGAGACAGAAATTAAGACAAGCTAAATCCTTCCCATTGGGTAGAAACTCTCAGGGAGCAGAAATGGTGGAGAGTTTTTCATGCCAGGGATGGGCTTGCTGAAAAGAATTGTAGCAAGAAGGATGTTGCATACTCAGGGCTTTGAAAGCAGGCCAATGTAGCTAAAACAAAGGGGCATTATGCAAAATGAGGTGGACAGTGCAGGGTGAAGCACACGGGGCCACATGAAAGGTGCTCCCTGCATTCTAGGAGGATTAGAGAACCCGGATCATTTTTTAAGAGAAAGGCATCGGAAGAGCAGGCTTTTGTAAACCTCACTGTTTCTGTATTGTTGGGAATGAATTGAAAAGAAGCCAAATTAGACAAGGGGTAGTGTGTGGACTGTTGCAGCAAACCAGAAGGTTAATAACTGTAGTGTGAAGTAGGGTTGTAGCTGTAAGAGTAAAAGAAAAATTGGCTTTAAGATATGTTGAGAAAGTAAGAAGGTAGTTTAAAACTGAGATGGGAATAGGAGGATATGTCAGTGACGGCTTTATAAGTTTACAACTTTTGCAACTGAATAGACATGAAATGTCATTCCCCAAGAAAGCGTGTTGTAGAAATCAGGTCTGTGTGTGGTAGAATGAAACATTAACAGCATAACATCTGCATCTGAGATGCCTCTGAGACATACATGTAAACATGTCAAGTTGATAATGAGAATCTGACCCGGAATTCAAAGGGGACTTCTACTCAGATCAGTTATGTTTGAGTACCATTGGTTTATGCCTACAAAGACCACACCCAGGAATTGCGACAATGGACACAGTAGAGATTATAAGGAAGAAGAAAATCTGGTGAAAAGCACAAGGTTTGGCCCTCAGCCTCAAGAAAATTCCGGATTTAATGCCTGGTCCGAGGAGCATGAGCTTGGAAAAGAACCCAGTGAGCAGTCACAGAGGCGTTAGGATATAGGGAAGATGTAGTATCCCAGCTCCATGGATAGCCACACCCTACTTGCTTTGACCCCATAACCCTGATCACAGCTACTGGTCAAGAACTGGCATCTGATCTAAGTACAGCTGTTACGCAGGCTAATGAGAAGCACATGAGGTTTGCTGACCCAAATATTCTTCCCAGCACAAGCTCTCTAGCGGATGGAGGGTGAGGGAGTAAACTGGACTGTCTGCCTCAGAGATGTTGAATACTAGATCTACAGAAGAAGAGAGTCCTCAGAAAGGAAAGCAGATGCCAGAGATACCCCCTCTCCCAGGCAGAGGAGAGAGGAAAAGCACCCCTAAGTCCTGTCTACTCAGGGTGAGGGGAGGAAGGGGACAACCTGGAGCACAGAGTTATGCTTCGTTCTAAACAAACTTTCATTCTCTGAATGATGTTTCCCTCCTGTGTAACAGCCAAACCGTGTGGCTGTTTATAAGTTTGTGTAAACACAGGTCCTTGATGATCAGACTCACCATTTGTATTTGGGTACTCGTTCTCCAAGAACACTGGCTGCAGCGGCAACCTAAGCATCTTGCAACTTTAGCTGCTGGCCTGCTCTCTGTGTTTGGGTCTTCCCAGGAGCTCTTGTTTTCCCAAGCCTGTTTCACATGGATTTCATCCTCTCCGTCTCTACCAGCTTCTTTCTGATTATGTCCACATGTATTGTGTTGACTCTTTTATGTACGAAATCCAGTAAAACTCAGAAACCGTGACCTACTCGCTCTGGAGTCCTTTTTACATTTAAAGGAACACAGGCCACTGCAATCTTATCTCTTCAAAGTGGGACTCAGACATTTTTGTACACATCCACTCTTATCAGACCCCCACCCTCTTGAATTCCATAACAAGTCCGAGCTCCCCGGGGACAGATCTCACCTAATCTCAACAGGCAGTGGTACTACTAGAGCAAAACCAGAAGGGCTCGTTATCAAATGGCAAACGCTGGTACCCATTGCCTCATCCTAATCATTCATTCTCTCTTCCCACTCAAAGATGCCTAAGTCTGGACTATAAATCTTGCGGTCCTCTAGTTTAATCTTTCTCCTTGATCCCAGGATTTTCCCCCATGTCAATTTCAAATCTAAATGTTCTACTTTTACGATGCTCACAGTTCCCACATTCTATTTTCTGTGTGCCATTCAAGTCCGATACAGAGGACAAGTCTCTGAGAGTGTGCCCTGTAGGATCCCATCCCATTGCCACTGCTGCTGGTCTCCTATGAGACCAGAGGAGAGGGGATGAAAGCTGTGAGCCCCCGAACGGTAGTAACTCTATCTCCTCATGTGCCTGTATCCTTCAAATCGTCATCTTTGTTTCTGCGGCAAAACCAGTAGGTTATGGCTCTTCTGAGAGAATAGGCCCTTTGCTTAGTTCCTAGAGCATGGCCTCTCATTATTTCCTGAATTTATGGCTGTACGAGAGTGAAGGCTGTAGAGTTGGACCAGCACGGATGCTGCTTTCATCAGTTGTGCATTTTGTGTTCTTGGCCCAAACCTAACCTCAGGGAGTTCTCATCACCAGAAACACAACATTGGAAGAGAATTACATCACAGATTTGTGAAGTCGCAACATGGAGTATAGTATAGTATATACTATACTAGTATATAGTATACTAGTATATACTAGTATAGTATATACTATACTATAGCATGATCTTTATGAGTATTCTCTGTTTCTCATGGATGACATCTTTTTCAAAACCATCTTCAGGGACTGGAGAGATGGCTGAGCAGATAAGAGTATTGGCTACTCTTTCAGAGGACCCAGGGCAATCCCCGGCGTCCCTATGGCAGCTTGCAGCCTTCCATAGTTCCAGACCAAGCTATGCAACACCCTTTTCTGGCCTTTTATGGAACAGAGACACACATGCAGGCAAATACCCATAAAATACCATGACTATTTTTTTTTTAAATCTCCAAATATCACTCCTGGCACTTTCCTTGTTTGGCTCCTTCCTTGCTACTTTCCTGTAAGACTTGAACATAGGCCTTCCTGGGCCCATAATATGTGTAGCTTGAAAGTCTTAAAACTTGGTAATAAAGCATCAGATCAAGAATTAGTTTTTATAATTAGAAGTTTGCTGCTAGTAAATATGCATATTTTCTATTCTTTTCTTTGAAGTTGGATGATCATGAGTTCGAGGCCAGGGTAAGCTACTAAGTGAATTAAAGATTAAAGGTTATCTAGGCTATATAGGGACACACACATACACACCACACACACACACACATACACCACACACACACACACCACACACATACACCACACACACACAGCACACAC
>NC_022015.1:60828206-60832213 GCF_000317375.1 Microtus ochrogaster | reverse complement strand
ACACACACAGCACACACACACACACACCACACACACACACAGCACACACACACAGCACACACACACAGCACACACACACACACCACACACACACACCACACACACCACACACACACACACACACACACACACACACACACACGGCCTCAGAGTTTCTCTCTGAAAGTAAAATCTGGCATCCCAGGATGGAACCACAAGTCCTGCCAGTGTTCCTTGCTCCAGCCACGAGCAGCTTTCAGGGCTGGCCCTTTACATGCAAATGATTTTATTATCGGACTGCTCTGATTTTGTGCTAAGGCAGCCCTATTTTAAAAATCAGTCTTTGTACAGTTTGTCGGTCCACAGAGAATGCAGTTGTCATAAAACATCTGAGTGGAAAAGTTGTATCAGAGGAAAACATGAGCTGCTTCCTCATAAAACTTGTCTGCCTCACACTAGGTCCAAGGACCTGGCATTAGTTGCTGTCGGTATTTGTTTCTTCTTTAGGAGAAGAGAGAAAGTAAAATACAAAGATGTGTGTGTGTTTGTGTGTGTGTGTGTGTGTACTTTCCAAGGCCAATATATATGTCTATATGTATATATACATACAGATTGCTCAGCTTTAGATAACCATCATTTTCTTTAAAAAAATTTTTGTAATAAATTATTTGTTCTATTTCAATGAAAAAATTCCCACATTGCGCTTGTAAAATACTTGAGAGATGAGTGGTTAAATTCAAGGGAATACTTCAAGCATGCTCTTTGTTGCATATTTCTTCTGCTGGCATAATGAACATCCTGCCTGTTACCACAGATGATGTCACTGTTCTGACACTCTCAACAATGAACATAGCATGACCCACAAAGTGTGCATATAATTGATTTATAACATCAGCCCCACTTTTTTCACTAACCCCTTTAGTAAATAGGTTTTCTGTTTAATACCATTTATTAGTTTCTTTTCTGTGGCTGTGACAAAAACACCACATCCAAAGAAACTTAAAGGAGAAAGAGTCTATTTTGGCTGAGTGTTAGAGGGAGAGTCCATAATGTTAGGGGACACATGACAACAAGTATTCAGAGCCGGAAGCTCTTGTTGCTACCCTGCAAACAAGAAACAGACAGGAAACTGAGTGGGTTGGGGCAGTAAATTCTGCAGCCAACCCCTAGTGATGTGCTTCCTGAAAAGCCTGCACCTCCCATAACCTCCCCAACAGTGCCACTAACTTGGGATCAGATATTCAGGTACCCAAGCCTTGGGGGAAATTATATTCAAAGTACCCCAAGCTATTAAGTAATGTCATAAGTACTGCTGCCTGGAGATCCCCAGGGAAGAAGATTTTGGCCAAGAGAAAAGGATGGGGTCATTTTATTCCCATCCTTTTACCCCTGGACAGGGTTCTTGATCAAACCAACTCTAGTTAATGTCTTCATTCATAGCCTGAAGGAAGATAGGCATCGAACAATTAAAGCTACACTTGGTAAAAGAAGGAGCAGTTTCCATTCTTCACAGGGCTCATTAGAGGTTGCATTTGGGTAGAATGTGGGCTTTGGGGTCATATCTGAGGTTAGAGTCCAGCTTCTTTACATACTATATTGTGAACCTGGTAAACGGATCACAAAATTAGTAAGGATTAGATACCAGGTTAAATTATAAGTTATGAAGTTGAAAATTAATATTAAATATACACATGTTCACTCATAGAAGGATTAGATATCACAATGAACTAAAGGCAAAAAAAGCAAAAGATAAAATGGCCACAATGACTTAAAATATCTGTTATCTTCATACTTTTGAAGATGTTTCAAATCGTAATGATGAAGATATATTCTCTCTCTCTCTCTCTCTCTCTCTCTCTCTCTCTCTCTTTCTCTCTCTATATCTTCAGCTCCATTTCTAACTCTGTCTCTCTTTCCCCTCCCTGTGTGTATATGTGTGTGGCATGTTTCTAATTTTTCTCTTTTTCTTTGTCTCTCATTTACTTATCAGCCCACTATATTTTGACCAAAAATTAATATCCTGCTGTCTATTTTATATTTGTATTACCTTTCTATATTAATATCATTTCATTTTTCTATAGTATTTATCAGTCCTGCTTTTCAGCCTTTCTAGAATTTTATAATGTTAATCTTACCTGTTTTGCTCTTATTTCTGTCTTACCCTCCTATGCCACCATCTATGATCTGAATTTCTCTTGTGTTCTCACTTCGGTGATTTCATACTTGTTCTTCTTCCTCCTTTCTGAGTATGCAATCCCTGAATTTTCACCATTAAGCCCACTCAGGTGCCCTCAGTTTTCCTAGTGGCCCTCAAGTCTCTCTCAAAACAAAATGAAGGTCATCCCAATATTTTGTACAAATGTATTCATCTTCCAGTGTCTCTATCAATTTCAAATATAGAAAATCTTCCAATACTATCCCCAATTCTGAATGTGTTAGAGATTATATATGACTTACCCAAAAGCAATTCCTGACTTTTTTTCTCCATGAGAGTGGTCCTTGTTCCCTGTCCTTGTTCCCTTTTTTTTTCTTCTCTATCATGTGAGAAACTGATGCTTGGAGTGTGGTAGCTAGCATACTGCTATGGGGGAACAAAAGTCTTAGGATGAGCCAATATGGCGCTACTGTGTGCTGACCTCAGGATATGAAGTGGAGATAATGACTAGATGGAGAACTCCAGAAGGTGGCTGGAAGGACAAGAGCATCTAGATAAAATGTCAAAAGAACTGTGATGTTCCACCATATTGTCTCCAAACAACTACATTTATCTGAACAGATGAGCTATAGCCAGCTGTGGTCAGAGGAACTCCTTTCTGCTGTGGGTAGCAGCAACTGCAGAGGCTCATAACTGGTGAAAGTGCTAAGGATAAGCTACTGTTTAATCCCCAGCCACAAGGGAGACATCCGGGCCAACCCCTCCAAATCTCATAAAACCTTGTGGAAAGTGAACAAAAAGGATATAAGGGCCAGAAGGTGGTGGGGTGGAGTTCTGTGGAACTCTATCTTCCAGGGATGAAATGAACATTGTATTCTCAGGCTCATAAAAATTGTCATTTTTTTCCAAGATGTCCATAATATCGTGCCCATCAATATCCTATCATGGAGGGAGCAGCGACTCTCATGAATGGTTTCTGGGTGAGGGAGAGGTATTTTAATTGGTAAGTCACCCATACTCCTGCAAGCAACTCTGATGAAATCTATTGGATCCTCAAGGGGGAAAAATGACCTTGAAGTAGAAGGGAAAGGATTTGGGAAGAAAAGGAGGATCACTGGAAGTGGGGAGGGAATGAGAAATGCTAATGAGGCATGTTTCTCTTTTCAAACTTAGCTAGCTTTTTTCAGTGTATCTGAGAGGAAATCTTTCCTTGACTTTCAATCTCAGGAGGACCCAAAGAAAACCATAGGGGGATAAAAAAGAAACAAGAAGCAGAGCCTGTGAGGCTCAAATTAGAATGCACTGAGGTTGTATCTAGACTAGGGTGATGATGCGATTTGTTCATTGGGAGATGGACTTCAAAACAGCCTTGGAAAGACTCTTTAAGTTGTGGGCTGCACTGAGTTGGGAGGATTTAGACACTGGGTCAGCTAAACCTTTTACCTATCATTGTCAAGCAACTGGTGAAAACAACATTGTTGGCTGAATCAGCATGTCTCAGCCCTGCTGGATGCCTTGGACAGAAGCAGGAGACACAGTTCATGTTGCAAGCAAGACACACAGTTTCAAGATCCAGGAAAATAGGCTGAATTGTATTGATACATGTTGATAGCGCATCCCACCCTTCTTACGCACTTAGACCTCCAGGCAGCCACAGTCCCTGGGCTGATGTCACCATATGTGTCTTTCAGGGCAGAACCCAGGCTTTTGGACATAAGAAGCAAGACCTGCTTATCTTTTATTCCCCACTCATGACTCCTCCTTGCAACAGCAAGCTACAAAAACCAGGAACTACTTGAGTCTCCTACTACCCACTGCCTAGTCTTAGTTGCCTGGCATGCCTTCTCCATACTTCTATTCTGACACACAGCCT
>NC_022015.1:60803167-60828106 GCF_000317375.1 Microtus ochrogaster | reverse complement strand
TCTCTCTCTCTCTCACACACACACACACACACACACACACACACACACACACACACACACACACTGGAACCCCTAGAGCCATATATTGACAAGCCCCTTGCTGGTATCTATGGAGCATCAATTATTTAGACAGTGAAAGAAGATACATATTTATTTATCTTGGCCACATAATTTCTCTGTTCATGTTGGATGAATCATTAAGTTATTCAAGAATCTGCTTCATGATGAACTTACTAAACAGGTAGTGTAACTGTCCATCCTTCTAGGAATCAACCAGGGCCTGGTTAGGGAATAGATATCACCCCAGTCTTTGTAGTGCACCTCTTCTTCCTCCCCATAAACCTACATGCATGTGATATTGATCCCTGGAGGCTCCATGCCCTTCTCCTAGTCCCCCACAAAGAACAGACAATCCTTCCAAAGGGACGGGGTCAAGAGAACCACCAATTCCTTTCAATCAGGCCAGGATCTAGTGGTTCTCAGAGACATTTGGAAACACTTGCCATAGAAATTTAATATACTTCTAACATTCATTTATTTATTCCTTTATTTGGTTTTTAGAGATAGGATCTGTCTAAGTAGTTTTGGCTGGCATGGAACTCAGAGATCTACCTGTCTCTAACCTCCTAACCTTTCTGACAGGAGCCCCTATCCTTTGATAACTGGATTGAAAGTAAAGAGGCTCAAAATAGAGGAAACGGTTGATGTGTGGGCTGGGGTGAGAGGCGCAGTATGATAGAAACAGATGGCGCAGAGAAGACAGATGCTTAAATATTTACTCAGGTCGAGAATAGGTGGGAAACCTTTTCAAATTCATTACTGTGAGGCACAACCAATGGGGGCATTTTGAATTTTGAATATAAAGCCAGTATTATGTCAAATAGGGCAGAAAACAGAAATAGCAGTCATATGCTTCTTAAAAAAAATATGGGTTTTGAAAACCAGATCTGTACATACAAAGTGATCAGAAGAACCCCAAGCACCCAGAGAAATAGTATTATCTGAGGCCTTTCCTGACTTGTGTCTGTCTTGCTGTGAGAGATGGGAAAGAAATAATCTGGTACCCCCTCTCCCAGCACTAATAAGAACAACATTCCAACCATTCATGGTAAGTGTTAGCAACCATAAATATAATTAAGCCTATTGAGAAACATTACATGACAAGAGGCAGGTTATTCTTTCTCTTAGCCCTCGAGCTGTGAATCCAGATTACATAGCCCTGTCATTAAAGAAAGGCTTCAAGGACTTCGGAGAGCATCTGTCCTATTCGGCTTTTTAATTCTCCCTAAACTGAGGAGGCCGCTGCTCTCAGTGGATTTGCTAACTGACACAGGCTAAAGAGAGATCCAAGCCACCCTGGGGAGCAAAGTAATTACCCTTGCTATTCTGACTCTAGTCTTTGGGTTTGCACCTTTGTACAAACAACAAATTAATGTGCAAAGGCTCCAGGTCCCAAACTGGAAACGTCTCCAGGAGGAATAGTTTGAATGGAGAAGACAGACTTTGCATTTTTAATGACCCACTTTGGATTCCTGGAAATGCCAGTCATAAAATGATCATGTGCGCTGTCGCTTCAGCACAAGGACTTGGGCAGAACACAGCGTTGTAGTTTGGCTGTTCTGCCGTATAAATGTCTGCCCACACATAGACACACTGCAAACCTTACTGCGTTCTGTGCTGAGCTGAGCCCCCTAAGATCTTCTTGCATCCAGTTTTCGCCATAGGAATGACCCCCAAGTGAACAACAATACACACTCAAGATGTGAGCATTGTCTCTTTTTCTCATTTTCAAGGAATTTTATAATACCATGCTTCTCAAAACCATCTACTTCTCTCCATCGTCACTGGAATGGCCCTCATTTGGTGTCAAGTCTGTGCAGTCTGATGAATCTCATCCATTCTTTATAGCAGAGGTTTATAAAACAAACTTGAGTTGATAGTCTTTTAATGAATACTCTAGAAGTCTGTATACATTAAAATACAGGTATACTGGTTGAAGATGTCTGTGATTTTTGACAAACCATCTCCTTGGACACGATAGAGAACAATTAATCTCATCTTCTGGTCTTCCCTCACACGGCCACTTTGCCAGCCCTGATCCTGGGCTACTACTTAGCTGAGCCTCGCTTGAGGAGTTTTACTTTTATGCCAAAGTCTATCAATGGAGTAAGGGAAGGCAGCAGTGGTATTTTTCCTCATATGTCTTTCAATAATAATAACACAGGAGATTCATTCTTGTTGGTGAGTGAGTCAGTATGGCCCATTCCTTTTTATTACTTGAGTAATAGTCCACTTTATATCTATCCATTCCATTGGCCTACTAATGAATCTTTGAGTTGTTCTAGGCAGGCCTGGCTGGTTAGGAGTATTACCACACCATAAACACTCACATGGAAACTTGTTTTTGTTAATGTACCTTCTTATTTCTATAAGATAAATATCTAAGAGGTAGAACCGCTGGATCATCTGGTTAAGTGCATGAAATTGCAAAACTCATTCTTAAGGACCATTTTCCATTCCATCACCAGTCTAAGTATGCATTCCCTTTGGTCCACATTTTAATCATCATTCAGTATTGCTTGATTAGTCTTTAGTTATGGATCATCAACTTCTCAGGAGAGTCTGGAATTTAGGCAAAGCAATGTTCAGCTAACTATCAGTATGTCCCATATTAGATAATAAGAGATAATAAAGATAAAAGACAAATGTATCATAGGCATTATATAGGTGCACCCACAAACATATTCATAATAAAATAAAGGTGAGATATGTATGACACCAACAATCCTTATCCCTGCAATTGGTCCCATGATTGTAGCTGTTGCCTACATAGTAACTACATTTGCTTATTATACAGTCCATATTCCATTTGCGTATAGCATGTGCTTCTGTTTACTGGGATTCCAATCCAAGCAGAAACATCCTTTACTTGTGGAGGGCCCGAGCTGTGTCTGTTTTGCATTGATTTTAGTCAAGGATCCACTACAAGGAAGAGACATTCTTTAGCCTCTCCTATATTCCTCATAGACTCTTCCCTGCCTATAATGTCTAGTAGCAGTCGAATTGCCCCTTGGTAATTAGGAAGTTCCCCAGTCAGCACCGTAGCTTCCTCCTGTTTCTATTGATCTAGAAGCATAGGGAATCCACAGTGACTAGATGCAATAAATGGCTTATCTTTCTTCTCCTCCTCTTTTTCCTCATCCTTTTCTTCTTCTATCAAACCCCCAACCAACCTCTCTGTCTTGTCTTATAATTCTATCTAGGCTGGCCCAAAACTCCCTATGTATCCCAGGCTGCCCTCAAACTCATAATTCTTCTGCACCAGCCTCTGGAGTACTTAAATTGTTACTGTATACCATCACATTGGGGCCAAAGTCTCAATTTCAGTAGGACTGCTGTTTTCAAAGGGCAACACTGCACAATTTGGAATTAAGAACTCTAGACCATCAGAGAATATGATTGCAAGGGCAGGAAGAAAAAGAACTTGACACTGAGGGTCATAGAAAGGGGTGCCCTTGTTATCGACTGGTCCTTCTATCTTCATATATTGGATGTCAATTCAAATTGTGTAAAGCCTTCTGGTGATCTTTGCCTCAGCCCTGGAAATTCCCACCTAACTGACATTGCAAGGGAATCTTCAAAAAATCTACTCCAAGGCCCGTGAGATGGCTCAGTGGGGAAAGGCCTCTGCTGCCTGATCACACCAGCCTGATGAGCTGAGTCCAGTGACTGGCTTTTACAGAACGGTGGAAGGAGAGAAGAGACAACATGGAATTGTCTTCTGACCTCTACAGGCATGCTGGGGCAAGGGTGTGTGCATGTGTGTGTGTATGTGTGCATGCGCATCTGCACACACTTTAAAGCTACTTCACTGATCTGACAAACTAATTAGCTTTGGATAATGGTGATCTAGTCACAGCAATGAGTTCCATAAGAATGGCCACATATTGGCAAGATGCGTATCATTTGCTCAGAAAGAGCACTTTCCTGTAAAGAGGTCTGTACACGGCGCTATGATGATGCAAAGGTATCTCTTAAGGTTGTAGATTGTTTTTTCAGAAGAAACATGGTATGTACAGAAAGCAAATGCAAACTAGGGCACGTGTTGAAGCAAATCAAAGCCCTGCGCCTCTTACAATAGCAATGGCTCTCATTTGACCACTTGGTCATTGGTTCGCTGTCCTGTCAACCCAGGAGAGAGCACCACATTGAAGGCTATGTGAGGTTTCACTGCTGGCAGTCTGATCAGTGAGGTTAGCACATCAGCTCTGGTGAGTGCAAGTAACTGAGACTCAGCTCAAACCGAGTGACTGATACGTGCCCAGGAGAGCATGAACCCAGAAAATGAGAACGGGAATCTAACTCAGGAGAGAGACCTCAGTACTCTCATCCTTAGTACCCACTTCTCCCCATGTATGGCCCCATCTGGCCTCTCCTCCTCATTATCATTTTTTGGTGGTTTCAGCCCACAGTGTGGAATATGAACATAATTCTTTTCTGGGACTTCCCCCTCTCTTCCGCAAAAAAACAAAACAAAAACAAAACAAAACAAAAAAAACCCTTGTACCAAGATGCATTTGGGGGAGTATTTTCAAGACAGATTCTCACTGTGTAGTTCTAGATGTCCTGGAACTTACTCTGTAGACCAGGCTGACTTTGAGCTCATAGGGATCCACTTGCCTCTGCCTCCAGAGTCCTGGGATTAAAGACTTGTGCCACCATGCCTGACTTCATGGGGCAACTTTGGTTAAATTTTGGCTTACCCACTACACACCCTCACTTTGATCAATCAAACCTCAACAGAAAAGCAAGTCCTATTTACAAAGACAGTGAGAGCGGGGATAGGAAGCTACTGAAGTAACAGAGAGAATGTGATGGGCATAGGCGCTCATCATCTATAGAGGAAGAGGCTAGTGCAGAGTGCAGACAGAGTGTCAGCTTTCCATGACAGAAACCAGTCAGGTGATGTTTGAAAATGTTGAGTGTAAGACTCGTGTATTAATCATCAAAACATTATATTAAATGGGAAAATGTACTCAGGATACCTTCAGAGCTGCCTGAGCATGCCCTGCCTCTCCAGTCCCCAGAGTATGATCTTTTGATGTCCTACCTCATCTGTTGTACCTGGTGGTTGTGAGTGTTGATGGTTAAATTAAAAAAAAAAACAATACCAGATTGATGTAAGCCTGAGACAGCACGTGCTTAGTTGTGCCCCCACCAACTTCCCTTCTGTGCTCCATACACGTGCATCTAAGCACTCCTTGGGTGGATCTATGAGGATGCCTCAAGGGCGTCTCAAAAGCAGTGTATATAAAACTGACACAGGTTTCCAATCTTCCCCGCTTGGCAGCTCTTCCACACCATTAACCTGTGTAACCCAAGGGGCTAGCCCAAAGTCTTTCTGTGTAACCCAAGGGGCTAGCCCAAAGTCTTTCTGTGTTTGTCTCATGCCCACATTATCACTGGTTCCTGTTGGCTCATCCTCCCACGTGGATCTCAAATCAGGGTAACCATCGTGTATTTGCTGGAGTGCTGCAATTTTCTCTTATGCTGTCATTCTGGTTTCTTCTCCCTCTTTAACCTGTCCGCAATGGAGCAGTCAGAGCAATCACTGCCAAACTCATAGACTTCTCTTTTAGGTAGCAAGATTTCTGAGAAGTCCATCTGTAGCCATGCCAATACACAAATGCTTTGCTACTTTGCCCGACAGAAGATTAGAATCATTCTGGATAATGACCAAGCTTGATTTTTTTTTCTGTAGTTAATTAGATTAGGTATTTTTCTTTCTGTAGGATAAGGTATGCCAGTAGGCATTTTGTCAAAATAAACATTTCTTGGAGAACAAATCAGACATTGCCTTACATTGAATTAAAATCTGTTGCCATCTGAATTGTTCTGATAAGTAGGGGTTTAGTTTCAAAAACAATTAGGATGATTTTAAAAGTAGAAATCATCTTATCTTTCATCAGGCAGCATTATAATAACCTATAACCATGACACAATATTTGTTTTTTTAAGATAGAATAGATATATAGTAATTGAATATTATTTTAAACACACAAGCTTACCAAATACAATGGGTGTTTTTAGTCTTGAAAAGAATCAGGGTTTGGCTAGCTTGTACAATATCTATGAGAACAAAAGAAGGCAAAACATTGGCTTTATAATTCCTTGCATTTAAAATTAACGTTTTAAAATGGCACTGTACCTCCCCACAAGATCTGTGTTTATTGCAGAGAGAAAATGGTCACTTCTATAGTAGAGAAACATTGCGATCTTTTGCTTTACCACACGGTCAAAGTTATATCATTAATGAAACTAAACGACGTCAGAGGTTCCCTAATACGATGGACTGAGACATGCAGCATCTCTTTTTTTTTTTTTTTTTTTTTTGGCCACTGAAAGTACTTTTATTTTTTTAATTTTTGAGACAGGGTTTCTTTTTTTTTTAATTTATATATTTATTAAGGATTTCTGCCTCCTCCCCACCACTGCCTCCCATTTCCCTCCCCCTCCCCCGACCAGCATCTTGATTCGTGCCAAAAGTATAAACCTGATCCCAATTCCGAAGAAACATCAGACAAGACATGACCAAATTGTCTGCCCTGTGCCCTTTAAAATTACCAATGTCATGAAACACAACAATGACTAAGGAACCATGCCAGATGAAAAGAAATTTAACTAGATATAACTCATGGCCCAGGACCTTTTATTCACTTAAAGGACTTAATTGGACAGTTGGAAGATACAGAATGAAGTTTATAGCTTAGATAATGGTATTGCTTCATTAATTTCCTGGTATGATATCTATCATGACTATCTCAAACAAAGTAGGTATCTTAGGAAATTCAAAATAATCTATTCAGAGGCATCATGTATACTTGAACTTCATTTCAAACCATGGGGGATAAAAATGCATCAATTTATGTACATATACATTGATACATACACACAGTGAGACAATACACAAAAGCAAGTAGAACAAAATGCTAACATTTCATTAATCTGTGTAGAAGATACATGCCATCTTTGTATCCACAACTCTTACAATTTCACTTTAAGTGTACAAATATTTGTGTCAGAAGATTTAAAGAAAAAATACTGTCTTTGTTACTATGTTATAGACTTTTAGTAACATCATCTCTTTCAATAAAGATTTCATCAGCTGCCTGAGAAATATTCGTTCTTGAAAGCAATCCATCCTTCTCTCTCTCCTGCCCTTCTGTAATCAAACATAGTTTTTCTTTAGAGACCAATGAGATGCTTCTCTCTACCCAAGCCTGAAAGAAAGAGAGGGGGCACAGCTTTACTATTATGTTGTGTGTGTGTGTGTTTAAGAAGTGGAGATCAGAACATTAAACAGTCAGCAGATAGATAAATATTGTTCATGATCTCTCTCTCTCCATCCCTCCCTCTTTCTATCCCTTCTTCCCTTCTCTCTATGCAAGGATGATTACTTAAGGAGAGGAAAAAAATTAACAAGAGGGGTCAAACAAGGGAGGGTAGTGGGCAAATCTAACAAAGTACCCTGATATATATGTATGAAATTATCAGGATGAAGCCTATTATTTTTGAATGCCAAGATAAAAAAAAATTAATTGAATTTTAAAAATTCCTTCCAGAATTCACAGTTTGGGTTCGTTGATAGCTGTGCACATTACTTCTTTGATTTATTGAAAATATAGGCTCCCAGAAGGATGCTTGTGAATTGCCTACAAATGCTTTAAAACTACTGCTTTGTTGGTATTTACAAAAGCACACTGGCTGCGATTTTTCTTCCTAGTCTGAGACTGTGTCAGCCTGGAGCTGATTTCCTTGGGCCTCTGCAGGAATGCAATGGCCCTGAGCAAGAGCTGTGTGTGTGGAGATGCTGAAGAGCAAGGGGAGGTTTTTATAGACACTTGCTCTCCCAGCTTTCCTCTGCCCACCCTCCCATTCTGAACATGACCTTCAGTTGGCAGGCTTAACTAGGGCGTTTTATTTGGCTGTGGAGCCTGATTATAATGAGTGAAAGGCTCCGAGACTTATCAGAGATGAGGTGGTGAGCCTTTTTCAGAAAGGTTGTCTGCAAATAGACCTTTGTGGTTTAATATATCTGTGGCACCTAACAGCTGTGCGCCACTCCTATAAAATTTAGTCTCCCATAGAGATATGTGTCACAGAAAATAAGGTGTGTATGGGGGGTGGGTGAGTGGGTGGGAGCTCTAAGGTTTAAATTACATACATAAATATTTATGTAGACATTAAGTACTGTGGTCAAGCACAGGGATGTGGTCTTATTCACACTTTGTATGGTGAAAGATGATTTTTTTTTATTTTTGACAATATTATTTCCAAGGTTAAGTTTCATTTCATACACGACTTAGAATGGTGTCAATATACTGTCTTAAACCAATTGTAGTGATGTTTATGGTTGTTTTTCACTTCCTGAGTAGACACTAAACTGTTTAAAAAAATGACAATGAACGCTGGGAAAAATGTAGCTTCCTCCATCATAGAGTAGCTTATGTTTTTGAAAGAGATATATTCTTATTTTCATATACATGTATCTGTGTGTATATGTACCTTACAGTGAGTGCCCACAGAAGCCAGAAGAGAGAGTCAGATTCCATGGAATTGGAGTTGCAGGTGGTTGTGAACGTCCCAACATGGACGCTAGGAAACAAGCTCAGGTCCTCTTCAGCACCAGTCAGCACTCTTGATGGCTGAACCACATCCCTAGCACACTTCAATGCCCCATGGAATTGAAACATTCTATGTAACAATCTGGTAATGAGAGGCTTTTGAGGACACATTCTCTTTCCAGGGGTTACAGGAGTCAGACTTCAAACAGTGAAGATCTTGAGTGGAAGCATGGAGGGGCTTTCATAGAAGGAGAGGGGTGTTGAAGAACACAAAGGACAGTATTCATATGAGCCATGAGTAGACAGTGGTTAAATATAAGTCGGATGCTGCACATTCAATGGGATTTTTTTTTTAAAAAATTATGAAGCTGTTTTAGAGCAACGTTAGGTTCCCAGCAAATGGGGCAGGAGATGAAATCCACTTCACTCAGAGTTTCCATATGTCCTTGTTTGCACACCTGGAGGTGCTCCCTGGCTAAGAGTCATCCTCACTGCATGACTCTTAGCCATATATTTGATGGGCTTACACTAACACATCTTTATTTATCATCAAAGCTTATAGTTCATGTTGGGATTCAGTCTTTATATGTTCATCCAGTCTTGACATCCATTTGTGAGGCATGCGTTTGCCCCTTTGATCTCACGTGGAAGAATCTTGTGGGTCCTACAGTTTATCTCTCCATCATTTCCCGCCTCTGTCCTGTTTAGCCTTCAGTCACCCTGGTCTTTTCTCCCTGCATTTTCAGAACGTAATGAAGTTAGAGTCATGCAGTATGTAACAGGTTTAGATTGACTTATTTTATTTCAGAAGGCATGTTTTAACCCCCCTCCCCCACACACATGGTTTTTGTGATTCAGTTGCTCATCTCTTTCAGTCTTGAGTAATATTTTATTGTTTGGCTGATTCATAGTTTATTAAAAGATACATTGCTTGTTTCCAAGTCTAGGGCAATTGTAAAAAAAAACCTACAAGCATCTGTGTAAATATTTTTGAGCATGTTTTATTGTTCAGTGTATTCGAGTAACCACAGAGATGTGCAGTTATTGGAGTGTCTGTAAGTATGTTTGGCTTTCTGTGACTACGCTGAATTCATTTTCTTCCAGGGTAGCTAAACCATCTTACATTGCTATCAACAATGAACAAGAATTTCTCTTGCTTTGAAGCTCTGCAGCTATATGAAGTTGCAAGTGCTTGGGACATATAGTTGATATCCCATGGCTCTTGTTGTTTGATGGTGCTAAGAACTGAAGGCCTTGCATATGCTAGGCAAATGTTTCCCCACTGAGTCACCCCCACCCCCAGAATGCATTGTTTTATTCTGAAACTCCCTAATGGCCTGTGTGGTGTTGAAAGGATTTTTTTATCATGTGTGTTTGACGTCTTTGTGTCCTTTTTGGTTAGGTTTGTGTTCAGAATGTTATTCAGTTTTCTGGCAGGTTGTTCATTTTCTTACAGCTGAGTTCTTAGAGGTTTATATAAGTTTCAACTAGTGGTGGTGGCATACTCTTCAGTCCCTGCCCGCTAGGCAAGAAGATTTCTGTGAGTTCAAGGATAACCTGGTCTACATAGCAAGTTCTAGGTCAGCCAGGGTTTCACAGTTGAACCATATCTCCAAAAGACGGACTTGGAATATTTGTATATTATTGATAATAGTCATTTTCCATATGTGCTTTGAATTGTTCTTTCAGTCTGTGGCTGTGTTCTTATCATCTTTATCAGAACATATGTTTTTGATTTTAAATGGAATTTGGCTCATCATTTGTTTATCTATGGTACTTTAGTTGTATCCAAAAGGTCATTACATACCCATGCCATCTAGATTTTTCTCGATTTTGAACATTTAAGCATTCTGTAGTTTTACACCATTGTGTAGTTTAATTAGTCCTGCCCTCAGCCTCCTGAGTGCTGGGATTATAGGTGTGTAACTCTGCTTTTAGAGCTTTCACTGCAGTTTTGTCGTTTTCTTAGATCTGGACTCATTATATTCTGGAGGGGGCTAATATAAATGGTCACACCCCTTTACCTTCAGATTCTAGTTATTCATTGCTGTATTTCAAAGAATGACTGATTTTCTTTTTAAATTAACTTGTATCCTACAATTTTACTGTGGCAAGTCACTTTCATTTTCTCTCCAAAAGAGTTGTTGCTTGAGTTTTCTGCCAGGATTCCTGCGTCACTTGTGAGCAGGCACTTTTGTTTCTTCTTGGCAGCTAATACGCTTTTAATTCCCTTGTCTTATTGCAGAAGCCACAGCTTCTTGTGTGTGCTAAGACTGGCTACGAGGGGATATCTTTACCTTCTTCTTGATGTTATTGGGACAGCTTTAATAGTCATTAAACTTACAATGTTAGTTACGAATACTTTTGTAGTTCTTTATCAAACTGAGGATGTATGCTGTTCTTTACTGAGGTTGTTTTTGTTTTCTATTTTTTTAAACATCACTGTGAATATTGAATTTTGTCAAATGCTTTATTTATGGACATTGATGCACTCATATGATTTTCTTACTCTTAGCTTCGTTATGTGATAGATTAATTTAAATAATTTTTGAATGATAGGCCAGTCAAACATGATTGACTGTGGTATATAATCTTTTTACATATTGCTGGATTTAGTTTTTTTAATTTTCTGAAGATTTTTTACATGTATGTCATTGAGGCATATTGTTACATAGTTTTCTTTTCCTGTAATATTGTTGTTTGGTGTTGGCATTAGGGTAATACTAACCTCATAAGATGAGGTAGAATGTATCTGTCTGTTCCTATTTTCTAGAAAAGTTTGTAGAAAATATACATCATTTTTTTTAACTGATTCTGCAGCTCACAACTGAACTCACTTGGCCTGATCTTTTGGGGGTTTTTGTTTGTTTGCTTGTTTGGTACGATTATTATTGACTCATTTCTTTAAGTAGATACAATGTCACTGTGACTACAATGTCTGTTCTGTGAAAAAGATGGCTCAGTCAGTATAGACCTACTTCTTAGCTCTTAACTCAGCAAAGCATAGTAAAGAATTGTACTAGACATTTATGGTTGCCTCTTCTACATTAGATCACTCTAGTCTATTTGTGGTCATTCCATTCATCTTGTCAGTGTAGGTTAGGTAGTTATAGGACCCAGCTGAGGCCAAGGAGGTGTGAGAAAACTCCTGCTTAATTGGTTAATGAAACATTGTCCTCCTTTATTGGGAAAAAAGGGTAAGTGGGGAGGGCCTGTCCTTTTCCTTGGGATGCTATCTTATTTGGGTATCGATTTACAACTGTTTTGACCTTCATTTGGCCTTGATAAAGGCCAGTGCCAGGTTGAAACTGATGCTGAGGATGACAGAATTATGTATAAAATATAGGAACTTGGGATAGTCAGGGCACCAGCATGCAGGGTGCATTCTCAGCCTGTCCTCTCTGCGGGCATCAAATTATAAAATACAGTAATAATTCCTCATTGTTTATAACTTTTTATTTTTTATAATAAAAATGATGCAATATAATGCAATTGTTCACATTATAGGCATTTTATTTAAACATTTAAGTTTATGACAGAACCCAAGTCTCTGATTTCTTTCTGTATGTTAATATTGCCTTTTCTATATGAATAGGCAACAGAATAAATGATATTGATAACTATTTTCAGTTTGCATATGCAGAAAGCGATGTCTATTTCTCTTATACAAAATCACTCCATTTTTCAATGTTGGGAGTTTGGTTCTTAATAACTTCTTAAAAGATGTGTGCGAACTTATATTATTTATCTAAGATGGGGAGGATACACATGCATCGAAGCTATTCTTAATCTCCAATAGAACATGTATGTGTTTTGATGTGTGTGGTATCACTCCTCTAAAATATTTTTGGGCATAAATTAATTTTCATTTACTTTTTTTTTTTTGTTTTGCTGTTGTTGTTGTTGTGACCAAAACACCTGCCAGTGACAACTCGGGGAAAGAATGGTTTGCCTTTTCCCATCATAGCCAGGAAGGCGTGGCAGCTCACGTCACTGCAGCAGAAGCAGGTGACACTGACACAGACCAGGATCAGGGTAGGGATGGCCTTTCAAGACTTGTCCCAGTGACCTGCCTCTGCTACCAAGTTCCACAGCATCCAACAAGAGCCAGGACCTGGGAGTGAGTGATCAGAACACAAGAGAAGGTAGGCATGAGGTGGAAGACATGTCAGACGCAAACCAGAACCCGGCAGGAGGGGAAAGAGGCTCTTAAGGGTGCTGAGGTGACGCCATCCTTGGCTGTGGTACACTCCAAACACAACTTTAAAATCTCCTTAAAATAAAAGACATGGGCACAACTCAGGGAGAAGACATTGGAAGAGCCCAGCAGGAACTGGAGAATATGTGAAGCCACCCAGACATGGGACAGGCAGGTTGTTTATTCAAGAAAGATTACATGTCCTCAGCCACCTATCTTCTGTTGCTTCTCTACCCACAGCGCTGAAGAAAGGAAGTCCTTTGGCTTGCTTATCTTTCTATTAGTGAATACGCTTTTTTTTAAATAAACGATTGCTGAATACTCGAAAATTAACTAGGTATTGTCAAAATGAGATGGTAATATCCCTGGAGGTCAAGAATGCACTTGGGAAACATACACTAGGGAATTTTTCTTGTTTCTACTCTAGTTTCTGCCTCCTCCAGCATTTAGTGGATGGGGCCTGGTGTGCTAAACATTCTACATTTGTGCTGGTTTTAATAGATATTGAAATTTGTTTCTAGTTATAACAAATATTTTGTTCACATATTTTTTTTTTGATTTTTCAAGACAGGGTTTCTCTGTAGCTTTTGGTTCCTGTCCTGGAACTAGCTCTTGTAGACCAGGCTGGCCTCGAACTCACAGAGATCCACCTGCCTCTGCCTCCAGAAGGCTGGGATTAAAGGCATGCGCCACCACCGCCCGGCTTGTTCACATATTTTTATAAGATTTCTTTTTGTGTGATGTGTGTGCTAGAGTGTCTTTATGGAAAACACATACAAATTCTTGATTATGGCCAATAGAAACTAAGATATTATCTTTTATAACTTGGAAATACACACAGACATACACACACACACACACACACACACACACACACACTGTAAATCACAAGGTAATGCGTCCTTTTCTGTGTTAGCAAACTGGCCTGTTCTGTAAAATGCAACTTGCAGCTTAATAATTGATTTTCAAAATCTATGGTTACTTTTACTGCTAAAAGCCAACCTCTAGGGTACATGCCAGTAGAGAAATTGCTGAATCAAAAATTACATTCAATTTATTTTTTTAAAAAAATCGCTAAACTGTTTTCAAAGTTGTTTTATTAACTTACACCTATAAAGAATGGATAATCTATTGTTTCATACCCTTTATTTCAATTATCTAGAAAAAATATGCATTATGTGCTATCATACTTCATGCAAATTTTCCGCATTTAAATATTTAACATTAATTAGATTAGCAACTTTCAGTTTATTTAGTTGTTTTTAATACAGCTGATTGTAAGATGTTCACATACCATTTTGTTGTGAGTGTATGTAATATATTTGACTGTCCATTGCTCACTATAACTATGCTTCAAAATCTTTGGATAACTTTGTAATGAATCATGTATTAAAATATTGAACAAATCAGTCTCCACTTGCATTTTGGGAGAGATCCCAAGTGTTAGTATTACTGGGTCAAAGGCAATGACCATGTTAATAGCTTTTGTGATGTTTTTAAATCGCACCGCAAAAACTTGTATCAGCTTTTGATGACTCTAATGCTCCCACTTTTTTTTTCCTGAGTAAAATCAAGCTAAACAGAACACACAACCTCAGACCTTCATGTTCTGTTTATTAAACACGACTCTTAAATAGATTTCGGACTGTGTTTTTCATTCTCCGTATTTAGAACTGTAAATGTAAACAGAAGGAAAGCATTTCCTTCCTTAACACTGTGTGAATCATTTCACTTTAATAATTGTTCGCCCCACTGCGAAGGAAAATAACACTGTACTAGAAGTGTTGAGTTAAAAGAAGGCCTAACTTTTAATTTTGTTCCTCACCAACCCTGTGTGCTCATTAGCACGTCAAAACCTCCCTTATTCTCCCTGAATATAAGAATGGCTCTGACTCCCTGGCTCACAAAATCCCCCCCAGGGGAGATAGAGCCATATTGGTCAAGTGAAGTGAACAGAATCACAAATTGCTTTGGAAATAAGTTGAATCTATCCGGTTCATTTGCTACCAGGACATCAAACTTGTTGAACAGTAGGCACTGCTTTAGATTGATGAGATAATAGTAAGGAAAGAAATGGGAACGCATTTCTGAGCTCCCCTTCTGTACTACATCTGTGAGAGATCGTGATTTTAGGGGTCTGCCCTGCTATGTTTCTGAAGTGACTGGAGCAGCAGCTGGGGCTGCCATCTCCCTGGAACCCTGCAGCCCCATGACAGTCACTAGCAATTACATACACTGAAATTCAAACCAATTAAATAATATTAAATTTTCTTTCTTCAGTTGCAGCGAGAAGACTTTAACTGTTCATTTGATACTTGTGGCTGGGTTGCTAGACAATGGAAAACTTTGTCATCTTTACAGATAATCATGTTCGATGTTTCTGCTCTGGATATATCTGAGAAAGATGAAAAATGGAAAGCCACCGCTGACCTAGTGGTCGGTTTCCCTGTTTTGTCAGTTGGGGGTGGTTTGCCCCCAGTTCTGTTTGCCTACCAGGTGTTGGCTGTGAACTCAATGCCAGACAAAGGGCTTGATTACTGTCTCTGTTTCAACTGTTACCCTCCTGACACTTGTCATGCCAATACATAAATTTATTTAAAAAGTGAGCACTTTTTTTACGAAAAAAATTAAATGTCATTATCATTTGCCTTAGATATAAAGAAATGGTTTTCACAAATGTTCGGTATAGATTTTTCACAATAAAATCTGGTTATGATGAACTTTGGTTCCATTATATAGAGAGCTAAGAGGGCTGGGGAAATAGCTCAATAGGTGTTGTGCTTTCTGCATATTCATGAGGACTTGAGTTGGATAAAGCTGACTATGGCAGTAGGTGCCAGTAAAACCCCAGTTCCAGGGAGGCAGAGACTGGAAGATCCCTGGAGCTCATTGACCAGGCATCCTTGCCTGATTGGTGAGCCCCAGGTCGCTGTGAGAGATCCATTCTCAAGCACAAAGGTGGATAGTTCCTGAAGAATGACATCTGAGTTTGACCTTTGGCCTCTATACTCATGAGTACATATAGGCTCTTGCACTTATCACACATATGTACATGGTATGTGTGCATCTGCGTGTGTGAGAGACAGTCAGTCAGAGACAGAGACAGTGAGACAGATAGAGACACAGAGAGAATGGATTCTGAACAAAAGATAATAGTGGTTAAAGTTTCATTTCTTGTGTATTTTGACTCAAGATACAACTGCTCTCCAGAGTTGTCATCTCCAGAAGACAGAAAAGGGAGAAAAAAAATCAAAGGCAGAGTGATGAACAGTTAGCAAGTCCTAAAGACACATTAAAATGCTTGTCTCAGTTACAGCTAAGAAGGCAGGTGATCTAACAGCTAAAATAAGGCACATGAGGAAGGAAAAAGCTGGAACCCATGAATTTAATCATCAGAATAAGCAAACCAATATACCAAACCAAACCCAAACAAAAATACAGGTGCATTCACACATATACCCTAGATTTAAATAATTTCTCTGGGGAAAAATATAATAAGGATGCATGATATTTAGATCTGAGTCACCTCAAAATAAGTACTCCATCAGGATGCTTAAACTGTGTGTTAACAGAAGTGGACCAGGGGGTACCAGACAAGTGGTGAGATATTCTACATATATGGCTGAGATTTATACTTGAGTTGCTAGACTGAGTAAATCAACCCTCCCTGCTCTCCCTCAATGTAGGTGGGCCTCATCCAGTAAATAACACAAAGACTGAATAAGAGCAACTTGGCTTTCCTGCCTGAGTGGGAAGATCAGTCTTCACCTACCCTAGAACCTAGATTTCTCCCATTGCCCATCCTGATTCTCAATGCTCAATCTGGCAGCCATGCCTTGTGACTCTTTAGTTTTGATAGATCCAGATCCTAACACCTCCAACTTGGTGACTGAAGAACGTGGGACTTCCAGCCTTCATGTGAGCCAACTCATAAGAAATATCTCCAGCCAGGTGATGGTGGCGCATGCCTTTAATCCCAGCACTCAGGAGGCAGAGGCAGGCGGATCTCTGTGAGTTCGAGACCAGCCTGGTCTACAAGAGCTAGTTCCAGGACAGGCTCCAAAGCCACAGGGAAACCCTGTCTCGAAAAAGCAAAAAAAAAAAAAACAAAAAAACAAAAAAACAAAAAAACAACAACAACAAAAAAACAAAGAAATATATCCGTGCACACAAAAGTCTCATGCATGATTCTGTTGGTTCCATGTGTCTCAAGAACAC
This sequence comes from Microtus ochrogaster, assembly GCF_000317375.1. NCBI lineage: Eukaryota > Metazoa > Chordata > Mammalia > Rodentia > Cricetidae > Microtus > Microtus ochrogaster. The sequence continues at coordinate 60,811,066 of NC_022015.1, read as the reverse complement.
TGAAGAATACAGCCACTTACTATGTCCAAGCTGAGGGGAATGGCTGCATCTTCTGTTTATCTCTCTGAAGAAATAAATGGGTATATGGCTCAAGTTTGGTAAAGCCAATGTTGCCACTGAGCCTTGGTGGGGATCTTGAGAGACCAAGGCGGAAGTCAAAAGAAACAGTCATCAGAGATCTTGCAGTGACAGCAGCAGAATTTGGTGTCCCATGTCACATGCAGGGGGGGACAAGTGCAGAGGAATTGAGCAGACATGCACCCAGTGTAGTGGGAGCTGCGGGCCTGCTTTTCGTCCTGCCCGGCTCCCGCACAGCTAGCTTTACCCGAAATAACAACACGCAAATTGTATTCTTTTAAACACTGCTTGGCCCATTAACTCTAGCCCTTACAGGCTAATTCTCATATCCCTATCAACCCATCTCTAATAAACTGTGTAGCATCAGTCTTACTGGGAAAGATTCAGCATGTCTGACCTGGGTGCTTGCTTCATGGCGTCTGGCCCAGAGAGGGGAAGCATAGCATCTCTGAGCTCACTTCTTCTTCCTCCCAGCATTCTGTTCTGTTTACTCCTCCCACCTATGTTTTAACCTATCAGGGCAAAGCAGTTTCTTTATTGCTTAACCAATGAAATCAACAGATTGATATATGACACTCCCACATCAACCTAGTGCAATAGCAATGCTGATAATGTTAGAAACAAACTAGAGGATCACTGGCTATAGCTTATGTCTGAAGATTCTACTCCCTGGAAGTTCTGTGTGAATTTGCAGCAGTGTGTATGGTCTTCCTAGAGAACAGAAAAGAGTGAGGGAGCCCCTGGAACTATATCTACAGTTGTAAACTGCCATATTGGTGCTGGGAACCAAATCAATCCAGTTCCTTTGCAAACCCAGGTTCTTTGCAAGAACCACAGGTGCTCTTAACTACTGAGCCGGCTCTCAAACCCCTGGAGTTGTTTTGACATTTGCTAATAATGAGGACTAATTTAAGGGTTATTTTTCATGTTTTTTTAAAGAGTTACAGAGTCTTTAGTATCTTCTGAAGCAATTATTTCTGTGCCAGAACTTTTTCAGTAGGTTTTTTTTTTTTGTATTATTGTGATTAAAGTGCAAATGACATAAGCTCAAAACCTATCTCTGGAGTTTGGACTACATCTTTCTTTATTTGTAGTTTCTTTACTTGTAAATTGAAAATAAAAATAGACCTGGGGAGAAAGTTTAGTGGGTAAATTGCTTGCTGCATAAACATAAGACCTGAATTTACATCGTTAACACCTACATACAAAGCAGGATACAGTGGTATGTGCTTGTTTCCTGGTATTGGGAAATCAGAAACAAGCAACCTGGCAGAATCTCTCAGTCCAAATTCAGTAGAAGATCCTATCTTCGAAGTAAGATGGAGAGTAACTGAGGAGGATACCTGAGCTTGACCTTGGCCACACATGTAGGCACAGTTCACACCCACATATACATACCACATATAAACACATGCACAAGAGAGATAGTATCTATTCCATGTGGCCATTAGGAAGGCTTTATGAGAACATATATATCTCTGTGTCCACAACTGGGTAGATGGTAGCTACTATTGTACTATTAACAATAAATGCTGTTTGGCGCTGAAAAATAAAACCATCATGCAGAATTTATCTACTATTAGGAAGATGCTAAAGAAAATCCTGGGGAATTGTACCCTTGCTTTGATAGTGTTTCATTTAGTGTGTGTGTGTGTGTGTGTGTGTGTGTGTGTGTGTGTGTGTGTGTGAATGTATGTGTGTGGTTGAATGTGTATGTGTGTGTGTAGCTCATAGGTTCTCATGTCATTTTTCTGTCTCTAAAAGATTCAGTTTCTTTTGAAATAAAAACCGTACACCCAAGCCAGGTTTTCAAGGACTTCTGGCAGTCAGACTACATTGCTTGCTCTATGTCAAATCCATTTTATATAATTCTCCTGCAGTTTTATCAGAATGTCCTTTCCACCTAAGGGTCTTCATTTCCTGATTTCAAAGACACTGTCTATGTCTTTGTGGTTATCTTCAAGCCACTGTTTTTTTTTTAATACTCAGTTCAAAGTCTCCTTCACTAAGGAATCTTGCCTAAGTACCAGTAATACAGAAGACAATTGCTTCAGTCTTAGAGTCCTATAGTATTTTACCTCTAGTTTGGTTTAAAGCCATTTAATCTTTATTTTTATTTGTAAATTCTTTTTCTCTTTTAAAATAATTTTTAAATCATCATCATCATCATCATCATCATCATCATCATCATCATCATCCTGACCATAGTTTCACATCCTTCCTCTCCTGCAAGTCCTTTCCTGGACCTCCACTTGGACCTCCTCAATCTGGTTCTCCTCTGTTTCTATTCAGAAAAGAGTAGGTCCCCCCGTGGATAACAACCAAACATGCATATCAAGCTGCAGCAGGACTATGTACCTGCACTGGAATTAAAGTTGGGCAAGGCAACTCAGTATGAGGAATGTCTATTATCTGTTATTGTGATCCTTATGCACCAAGTTTCCCTGGATTCTTAGCCTAGAATCTTACAGTAAACTCCCTCTCCTAGATAATCCCTGGAAGATGATTGGAACTCATCCGCTTGTCTGCTTTGTTACCATGTTGCTTTGGTCTTGGCACCATGATCCTTTCCTTCAAGATTTGAATCAGAATGTATACAAACAAGTCCTCTACCATTTTCACCTGGCAGGGAAACCAGATGCTATGGTTCTAACTCCCACTGAGACTTCCCAGGACCATTGCTGCCAGGGTCAAAACATGATGGAGTAACCGCAGAACCAGGAAGAATGCCTCTTGTCACTAGTTGCTCTTGAACCTTCAACACCTCTGAGGTGTTGGAGAAGGGACGCTTCTTGGTTCCCAGCTGCCCAGCTAGCTTAGACCCAAAATAATCACACAGAAACTATATTAATTAAATTACTGCTTGGCCCTTTAAGTCTAGCTTCTTATTGACTAACTCCTACATCTTAATTTAACCCATCTCCATTAATCTGTGCATCACCATGAGGTTGTGGCCTACCAGCAAAGTTTCAGCATGTCAATCTCTGGTGGTGACTCCATGACTTCTCCGTGATTCCACCCTTCTTTCTCCCAGCATTCAGTTCCATCTTCCCTCCTACCTAAGTTCTACCCTATCAACAGGCCAAGGCAGTTTCTTTATTCATTAGCCAATAAAAGCAACATGTAGACAGAAGAACCTCCCATATCACTGAGGTTTTAGTTTTTTTTTTTCTTTTTTACTTTTCCAAGCTTTATTATATAAGACTCAAGCAAAAGTTCTCTTTGGAAATGTTTTTAGATTTGTTTTATGAGCATGGGTGCTTTGCTTGTACGTGTGTATGTATGCCATGTGCATACCTGGTGCATGTGAAGGTCACAGGAGTCTGTGAGATCACCTAGAAATGGAGTGACTGATGGTTGTGAGCCATCATACGGGTTTTGGCAACCAAACCCTGGTCCTCTGCAGGAGCAGCAGGTGCTCTGAGCCCCTGAGCCATCTGTCCAGTCCCAGTTCAAAGTTCTTGAAGACTGAAGCGGGAGATCAGCTGTCCTGGGCAAATGCCACATCCCGTTCCATCCACACCTTTGGGCTGCAGAGGTTTTGCTACTGATAAATCCTTTGTGGACCTGATACTTTCCCAGTTAGAAGAAGTGCTTACCAACAGGAGCCTGTGAGCTACTTTAACAAACGAAACTTCTCATGCACACTAGTTTGCCAGGCTTTTCTAGCCACGATTGAACCTCAGCTTCAGTCAGAACTGCATTCCTGCTGGAAGCTCTCCTCAGCTGACACCATCTGAGCATGGCTGGATGGTAAGTGTCCTCAGGGTACAGTTCACGATCCCAGTTCTTGGGACACGATGGGAATGACATAAAGCAACAGGATCGTATACTTTCTCGTGGGACACTACTCCCAGCGTTTTGCATTTGTTGACCTGTTTAATCATTGGGTAAGTTCTGCAAGCAGATATTACTATTGCTCTAGCGTGTGACCCACCATCTCTATTAGCTTCTCCACTCCTATTCTCAGTGATATAGCACTCAACATCGGCCACGGGAGGCTGACTCACAAGAACTATCAGAAGGCTCCCTTCCCTCAGGTTTACCAAGGTTTGTCCATTTGGAATCCCTGGAAGGAGATGGGGGGAGAAAATACACAGGGATGGGAGCTGAGATAAGCCTTTCCTTGCCTTTCATTGTGCTTTGTGTGGTTCAGACGAGGAACCCTTTTTAAGTCCCCTACCATAGCCACCATTTGAGGGGTGGTAATAGTAGGCTATTTACAGGCTTAGCATACCTCACTGTGTGCGCTATCTCCCTGTTCTTCGTTGGTTAAACCCTGATCTAAACACAATATTTTGAGTAAGTCACCCTTATCTCTCTAGTAACCTGAAGGCCACCCATGTTACAGAAGTCCAATGAGGATGAGCAAGTTCCTTAAGGTCAGAATGCTAAGATGCTGATTTCTAAACCTGTTGCCTTAACTTAATACTGTGCACACACAGGAAGTCCACACTGGGAGATATACTGCATGATAGGTAAGCCCATTCCTGTTGCAGTCATAAAGGTCTAGGCTTCAAAAATGGCTCCATAACCCAGTTACAGACTAACCTGGAGAAAGTTATGGTCCCTCTTAAAGATTCACTTCCTAAATACCTGGAGCAGACATGCCACCTACCTTATAATGAGTATGCAGTTAAATTTCATAAGCAAATTTACATACAATGCTAGCATGATATCTGGCCCACAGTGAACACTTGATGATTATTAAAATATATGTTAAAATATGTCTTAGAACTTTGAGGGAACACAGAAGAGTTCTGCACATAGAAGTCAAGCCTCAAATGCATGAATATTTATTAAGTTGTAGCTTTTATATAACATTTATCACATTTTCTTTTCTCCCCCTGACCAAGCAAATGGGAGAGAGAGTTTCCCAATGCAGCATGGCTATGGAAAGTAGATGGCTATGGACCTGTTGCAAATGGCCTGCCATAAGAACTAGCTTCAAGATAGTATAATAGTAAAAGAAGAAAGACAGCGGAACACTGGATGTTAAAAACAGCCCGTTTTAAACTGTTAAACTGGATGTTCAAAGTAGACAGATCAGGTTTTATTTTGTGTTTTTCCTGTACTGCATTCATTTTCTTGCCTTGACTTAGGCCACCCCATTGAGTGTACATACATCCCTCCAGGTGGTGTGGTCTGAGAGAACAAACCAAAGTCAGCGAGCTTTATCACAAGCCTTCTTGTCAGCTGTTAGTTCTTAAGGTGATAACCACTGTTTTCCGCAGTGGCCTGCCTGGCTATCCCGCATGTTGGCTTTTTGAATGTCCTTGGCTACCCTCTTAAAAACAAAGCCTTTGTTTTCAGTGAGGAAAATTATGCATCGTTGTATTTACATGATAGTCTCACAGCTTGAACTAAAATTGTTTAAATGGTAATCCAAGAATCAGAAAGACAGTCTTAACTCTGAGCTCTGTAGAGAGATGGGCAATGCAAAACAAATAATGGATCTATTTTTAGATGAAAATATTCCATGTGTCAATCTAATCTATTGTCAGGTTTGTGACTACACAGCACAGCTCTACTTCCTACTCACTATCAAAACTGCTGATGACTTCAGACTCTTTAAACATAGTCCAGAGGCCTGGGCATGTAGCTAAGTTGGTAGAGAGATGGCCTAGCAGACATGATGCCTTTATTTTTGTCCTCAGCACCACATCAAGTTGGGCATGATGACACAGGTCTGTAATACCAGCATTCAGAGGCAGAGGGACCAGAAATCAATCATTAGTGAGTTTGCGTTTGAGGCCAGAGTGTGCTATATAAAAAAGACCCCGTCTTAAATTTTAAAAGCATATAAATGAACAAATAAGCATAATTCAGAGAAACACTCTGCTACTCGGTGGAAGCACATAAGGAAAAAGCTTTTGTGTTACTGTTCTCTGGAGGCTTTGATCTTCATACATCAATGCTGCTGCCCACTGTTTATTATGGGATGAAAACAAATAGGAACGGTTTCAATTCATTAGCTGTATTAATTATTTAATGCTCTTGATAATATCTTATTAGTAAACTAGTATTTTTATTTAGGAATAGAAATTCAAAACATAGGCTACATTTTAAACTATGGATATTCCCCCCTCTGGGGATGCTGTCAACTAGCTTCTTCTGTGTAACAAACCACTCCTACACTGAGTGGCTTTAAACAACTGTCATTATGTCTATAATTCTATGGGTCATCAGCTTGAGTTCCGCCCTCCTGGGCTGCATCTCAGTTCCCAGCAGCGTTGATGGGGTTCACGCACATGTTTGCAGACACTGAGGGGGCTGATGACCTCACTCTTATGTCTGGTGACTGGCTGCCTGTTGCCAAAGACAATGGAGATAACTGGGTCATGTCCCACTTGTGATCCAGCCGCCACGATGGCCTGGTTCTCCGCACAGTGATCACAGTTTTCATATCAGTGAAAATGATCAGGTCCCAGATAAGTGAATACATTTTCAAAAACTCAGCTCTTTCATATTTGCAAATGTCCCGTTGAACAATGCAAGTTACACAGTAAGCCCAGTAAGCATGAGGGAAAATTTCCCCAAAGCGTGCCTATGAGAAGGAAGCTATAATAGATATGTTATAATGTGCCTATGAGAAGGAAGCTATAATAGATATGTTATAATGTATCTCAAGAATGCATTTCCAAAATGGTAGTGGATGGGTGTAAATGGTAGGCTTATGTTCTCATAATGTTCCTGAAAAGACTCACTATGATTATTCTGCTTGGAAGCTGAGTGGTTTACTGGCACACACTTATCACCCTAATACATGGGAGGCTAAAATGGGGGATGAACAAGTTCAAGTCCAGCCCGAACTGCACAATGAGTTTCTGGCCAGTTTAAACTATGCGAAAGACCCTATCTTTTTTTTTTTAAATCTACTTAGAAAATACTTTGAAAAAATTAATGTTACTTCAATTAAATATCATATTCAGCTATTGCCTTGATATTTACCACTACTCCTAAAATTTAATTTTAATAATGGCTTAATGATAAAGGTACTCCTGTCATCTCTTCAGATGTGAGAAGCTGGAGACTCGAAGCCATGGATCTTGCCTATATTACAATAGCTGAGTTGGGATACTTTTAGGGAGGTCTAAGGATACTATATGTATTTATTAATAGCATTCATTGGTAACATGGGATGATACTGATGTTACAATATTATTTAATAATGAGAACAAGCAGCTACTTTATTTTAAAAGTCAAGCCATGTATTATAATAAAACTAAGAACTCACTAATATTAATATTAGATTTCCCATAACAAACATCCCTATAATCAGGTCTATATTTTACTTTAACTGGATTGATTGTAAATGCCATGTAAACTCTAGTTTTCTGAGAAGTCATATAATTTTACTCACTACTAAATAAATCAAAGCGTTTAAGCACCATCCATTAAGCTATGTCATTAAATCTGAGAATACATAACCAAAACACTAAATGACTAGCTAACTCTCCTTTTACTTTGAGAATTATAAGTTGAAATTTTTATTACCTCTCCATGGATGTCATAATTTATTTTGATTTGAAACAAACAAATTTATTTGAAAAAGAGAAGTTAAATTACATATTGAATATGTAGCACTTTTACAACAGCTACATTAAGATACAAAAAAAAAAAAAAACAACCCTGAAATCCTGTGTAAGACGAATCGTTAAAGCATGTTGTCTTGGCTAGTCACATACCTGGTCCCATTGTCAGCTTGACATACCTGTCACATAATTAGTTTGGCATACCTGGTCCCATTGTCAGCTTGACATACCTGTCACGTTATTAGTTTGGCATACCTGGTCCCATTGTCAGCTTGGCATACCTGGT
>NC_022015.1:60792836-60802957 GCF_000317375.1 Microtus ochrogaster | reverse complement strand
CCATTGTCAGCTTGGCATACCTGGTCCCATTGTCAGCTTGGCATACCTGGTCCCATTGTCAGCTTGGCATATGTGGGAAGAGGACCTCAGGTGAGAAAAGACCTCCATTGGACGGGCCTCTAGGTAGGTCTGTGGGGGCATTTTCTTGGTTGTTAATTGAAGTGGGTGAGTCCAACCCTCTGTGGGCAGGTGGTGCCACCCCTGGTCCAGCGAGCTTGGCCTAAGTCCGCCAGAGGAAGCCAATCAATACAAAGTATTCTTCCATGATCTCTACTTCAGTTTCTGCCTTTAGGTTTTGGCTCTCCATGAAAATGGACAAGTAAACCCTTTATTCTGCAAGTTGCTTTTGGCCATGGTGTTTATCATAACAACAGAAAGCAAACTAGAAAAGTTTATTTTAGGAAAATGAGATAATATCAAACAGGTTTACACTAGACTTGGTAATAACCTTTCATATTCTCAAAGTTTAAGAATATATGTATCATATAACTATATATATGTAAATAAATATAAACTATATATATTAGTCATTAATGGCAACATTTACATCAAGATTCAATGGGAATGGCTAATTAAGTCTTTGGTTGCCCTGCTCTCTGATAATAAACTTCAACTGAAATCAAATTGTAGGGGCGTGGATTGTCCAGTAAAGTTCCCTTAAGCACTGTTAGACAAGAATGGCAGGGAAGACTGTTGTTCTGTCCCTGTAAGGATCTGATATGACACGAACTACTTTTCTTCTGTGTCCATATGCCCATCGAAAGGGTATATAAACGTTTTTAAAGCACGGATATAATGATGTTTAGCGATGCTCCAAATAAGAACTAATTTCAGTGATTAGCTCTTAACATCCATTTGTAGATATGTGCCTCAACCCAGTTTACTCTATATCTGCACAGTGGCAATTGTCATTTGGTAGTGCCTGGAGATATTCTTGGTTGTAATAACTAAGATGAGGGGTGCAACTGTCATCCAGTGAGTAGAGCCCACTGAAAGCCCTATGGTATACAGGACTGCCTGCCACAACCAAATCATGTGGTTCAAATGCCAGGGCTTGTGAAACTGATCAAATTCCATTTTCTATTGAGGAATGTTACAGTAGTTTCAATTGTTTAAGTAATGTAGTCATGTGTGTGTATACATACATATACATGTATACTTATGGCTCTCAAGAATTTGAGGATGTATTTGTGTGAGAAGGAAATTACATTCAACTGCTTCTAAAATTCATTAAGGTGTCTGCTTCCTATGTAGGCTGCCATCCAGCAGCCCAGGGTATTAGTGAACACTAGTAAACATAGAAGCTGACATTATACAAAATACCTCTGGGCGATAGTGCAGAGTCAAGAGGGACACTACCACCGGCTCCATGTGACATTATCACATGACCATGTGGGTGTAGCATAGTTGGAGAATGAAGAAAAAAGAAGAAAAAATTTTTCAGCTCTTTTAAAATACTAGTCATTACTTAAGTTTAATCAACTTGTGGTATCTATATATTAAAAATAGAAGTTATTAATTATTGCTAAGTATCTATGACTTGGTTTCTTGGCTGCATCTATAGTTTTAGGAGTCTATTTATATAGGCTCAATGGCTCTTGTTTATTGTAACAAATACCTGAGGTCATCGGCTCAGAAAGAGCAAGGCTTATTTTGGCTCACAGGTTTGGAGGTGTCTGTCCATGGTGAGTTGGTTCCAATGATTTTCTGCCTGGGATAGGACATTAGATCATGACGGGAGAGCATGTGGAAGCATGGAAGAAGCATGGAAGTTTCTGGATGCGAGGGGTGGTGGTTGCAAAGTTTCAGGTTGCACTTATTGCCACTGAATAGTACACTGGAAAAGGGTTTAAATGGCAAATTTCACATTGCATATGTTTTATTACAGCTATACATGTAAGCATATCATACTTGAATAAACAGACAAACATTATATTCCAAAAGAAACCTCACATAACTATTCCCCTTAATTAGTTAGCATCAGTTTCTTCTTCAGCTATACTATTTTTCTCTATCAACTGTTTCCATATAGCTCTGGGTCTCTTTCTATGCCACATGTTCTCATCACTAACCGGTTTCCTTATTTTTGCTCCTAGTATGGGTTTGATTATTATAGCACTGTGATACACTTGACAGGTGGTAGGACAAGAGTTGCAGTTCTTGCTGTTTTTTTTTAAATATTTTTGAAAAGTATGCAATGCCTATTTCATATAAATTTTTAAATCAATTTACTTCTATTTTTGCAGTTGAAATGACATTTAACTTGCATATAGATCTGTCTGAGGAAAAGCAATTACTTCCCAGGAAATTTTGTTCAATTAAACTATTTTTAGATTGTAATTATAGAAGAATTAATTTTGGTATGGGAAATAGTCTCATTGATAAGACTATTTTGTATTTTTTGTGACTACAATCTCTCTCTAATTTCTGTAACTTTTGCAAGTAAAGGTTTTTTTCCTTCATAACACCCGAATGAATCTGTTTTACTTTAATGTTAGTTACAGCCTCAAAGCATTGTCCATTATACAGTGCATCAAATGTTCATTAATTTTATGTTTATAAAAATATTTAATTTGTATGAAATAAAAATGGACTCTCTGTTCCCTAAAAGTAGAGCAATGGTCATTTATGTCTTTATATACGTTCCCATTAGGCAAGCACACACATTTAAATCTGGAAGCTTAGCTGTGCCCGGGTATCTTTTGTTTTGATCAATATAATTATTTTAACCTGGTTTTCATAGAAAATAGATTTTTATAGCCAACAGCAAGCAGTTTTTACAGGAGAGATGAAAACAAAAGAATACAATACGACTATAATAGCACATTGTTGATAGCATGGATAATACTTGGTTGCTTCCAGATGTTTTTTTCAGAAGGCTGCCTATGCTATCCACTGTGCTTATTTCTCAATTATGGTATTTGATTAAATCAGGTCTCTTACAATGAAACATCTGATGCTTACTGACAAGTGTCTGGCCTTGTCACACCCAGGCCACCCCTACCATCTTGCTGTCCCCTGTCTTCCAGAAAACATGCACACACAGAAACTTCTCAAAGGGTTAGGAGCGGTTTCAGTAAATTGTAAATCATAGAAATTCAGCTAGTCCTTTGTCTATCAAAATAATCCTTCATTTAATAAAGGTGACCATGCACTCAATAGGCTTTCTGTTGCCTTGGGCTTTCTGTGAATTGCTCTTACAAATGAATTTTTAGGAAACTAAGACTCTATGCCCACCCCATCATGCGCACACGACACATAGCCTGTTGCTTTTCTGGCCCCCTCCTCAGTAATAGCATAGCATTTGGGGAATATGCCTCTTACAGATCCGAGTTCCCAGGACTGAGAGAATCTGCCTGCACTCTCATGGGTTCACTGGGGTCAGATGCACTGTCTGCCTCACCTCAGCCCCGCCCACGTCTAGCAGAGAATCTAGGAGCTATCAATGGTGAACAGAAAGCAATCTGTGGGCTGAATAGAACCAAGCGCATCTGCTCGGATACCACAAATATTAGTTTTCATTTCCCTTTCAAGGAGAGGATGCTAGTTCCATAATATTGTTAATCAAAAGGATTGTTAGCCAAAGTGGCTCCTCTCCTGTATCTTTACTAGAATGTTAAATTGACATTTGCTCAGGAGCCAGGTCATTTTGACTGCAGAGGGTCAGAAGCTGCCAGTCCTTGATAGATAGGCATTGCCCTCAGCCGCCATGGCATTTGCAATGCTTCTTCATTACTCTGCCTGTATGACTCACTTGAATGCATCCGAAGGCTCCGAGTGGAGGCTTTTAAAGGAAGAACGTTAGGTTTAACTGATACCCCCGAATTAGAGAAAGGAGTTCTAAGAAATTTATAGTCGTCAAAATATGCATGCGTGTATATATACACATGTAGTAGGGCCCGCACACCACGCCCGGGACCCGCTTTCCGTCACCTTAAGGTATTCCCGGTAGAGTTGCTTGCCGATGATTTTAACCGCAGTCTGAGTCATGTCTGCTTGCCTGCACTGTAAAGTGATCTCCCGTTATTTGATGGAGTCTTGAATGAAAGGTGGTGGGGACTGTGCCTTCCTAGGTCAATATCCTGTCCCTCCGCCTCCTCTCTACTCTCTGCAGACTGTGCATGGAGGGTGGGGTGGGAGGGCTGACAAGGAAGCCCGCAGAGGGAGCAGAGTGCAGATCACCATACTATGCTTTTCTTGGTTCGTGGAAAGCCTTTCCATTGGAACTGGTATGAGACCTAAACATTATTATGGGGAACTTCCAAATGTTTTTTATACAGGCTGAGAAAATATGACACTTGGAAACACCATCAGTAAATACGGGAACATCGTAGGTTCTGGGAAAATGCTTTTGGTAGATAGAGAAGGAAGTTATAAATTAATTTTACAGTATGTGTGTAGGTATTCTGACAAAAATATTTACACCATGACATGACCTCAATGAAGCTGAAATAATAGATCAAGAGCTGAACAGTCATGCAGTCAGATTAAAGGTAAAGATAACTTTGATAGTGATAAAAATGAAGAGACTGCCAAGACAGAAGGCGCCATATGCCTAGCAATGGGTCCTTGAGTTTTACGCATGGAAACGGTTCACTGGAAGTAATGAATGTCTCCATTAACAAAAAGCAGGCAAGGATGACTACAGACTAGAGATTGTTGTCTCACATTCTTAAAAGTAGGCACAGCTGGTTACATTTGACTTGTATCCTTAAAGCACCAAACTGTTCTGAGGTTATTAAGCCTATGGATTCCAGTAAGAAGCACCTCACTTATTTAAAGGGAAAGAGGAGGCTATAAATGAATTTGAGGAGTAGGGAGGGACCGCTTTAAATGTGGCAATGTTTCTGTCTTCTTGCTAAGATTTTTATCATAACGAGGGACAGGGTGGCATGCTGGATTTGACATCAGGTCCTGAAAATCAGGACATAGTAGTGCTTTGTTAGGTTACAGGCTAGAATCCATGCAAGGTATTAGATGTTATCTCTTCACGGATATGTGCTCAGTAAAAATGTGCAAGTGAATAACTAGAATATTTCACAGGTGATTCACAACTCAATACACCAGTGAGCATTTGCCTCCTTAGAGAGGGACTCGGGAGCCAGGATGAAAGAGACACTTGCCTTCATTATATATCGTTTTGTGCCTTCATGATTTTATATTGTACATGAACGTTTTCTACTAAGAAGAATTATTTTTTTACAAGTTCCAAGCAAGTGAGTCCATTTTCCTCATTAAAAAAAAAATTCCAAGTCAATCCAAACCAAAACTTAACTCAGAAAAGGATTTGAATTGTTTCTCTCTCCCTCCACTTTACTCAAATATTTGGCTTCAGTATAGGAACCCGGGAGATCATTTTATGCGGGACTATTTGATTTCTGTATGTAACTACAGCAACACATTCAGTTCATGAACCAAGATTATATTTAAATACATTCCAAATCTTGTATCGGAAATAAGCAATACTACAAAAGATACTTCTTGGTATGTTACAGACAGCTAAAGCTCAGGGCAGTACTACATAATTGGCACACGATTACAGAGTTAACCCACCAACAAGGTAAATTACAGCAATGCTTCTACTTTGTAGTCATTCAAACTAATGAACAGCTTCAGTCCTTCCTGGAACCCATGGTTGGCAGGTTTTGCACACTGGTTACAATAATGTACAACATTAAACATAAATGCCATTTATAGACAAGAGTTGTTCAAAAGGCCATTTGTACTGTCACCGATGTGCCTTAATCGGCTGATAATTTATAGCCACATTTTATGTACTCAAGTATCCATTTGAAATAAAATAGCGCTACGGAAAATAATGTTTTGGGGAAGCGAGGCTCTAAGGCTGGGTAAAGCACTTCTTACATTTGTAGTGGACTTCTTGTTAAATGATAGGCGAATCGTTTGATAGTTTTATCTCATCACCTAGCAAATACCATAAATTGTAGAGACTTAAATTAGCATCCACTGATGATCTCACAGTCTGGAAGTGAGGAGTCCGGGTTCTGCATGCCTGGGTTCTTTGCTTGGCACCTCTAAAGGCTGAGATTCCAGTGTCATGGCTGAGGCATTCTCTCCGGCAGCCCAGAGTGTCTTCTCAGCTCAAGAGGTTGTGGCAGACGCCACTTCCTTGTGGACTAGCAGACCCTTACTCTCTGTTTGCTGCGTCCCTTGCCATGCATCTATCCTCAAAGTTTACAATAGAAATTTCCTTTGACTCACCCTCCAGTCGCACTGGTAATCCTTCTTTGAGAAATTGGATTAGATCAGGCTCACCCAAGTAATGGTCTCATTTTAAAGGCAAAAAATTGTGATGTCAATTATAGCTTTAACAACCCTTCACAGCCCTACTTTGATTATTGCTTTTAATTAATTAATTAATCAATCCATTAACATATTTATTTTACATCCTGACCGCAGTATCCTCTTCCTCCTCTACTCCCAGTCCCTTCCCTACCCCCTACTGCCCCTCTCCCCTCTGTTTCTATACAGAAAAGGGCAGGCCTCCCTTGGATATTGACGAAGCATGGCGTATCAAGTTGTAGTAAGACTAGGCACCTTGCCTTGCATCAAGGCAATGCAACCAGTACGAAGCATAGTGTCTGAAAAGCCAGCAAAAGAGTCAAGAGTCAGAAGTCCCACAAGGAAACAAAGCTACACAGCTGTGACATATATATGGAGATTGGTTTTTAACTGAACAACGGAGAGATGGCACATGTGTGTGGCAGGGGTCTGGAGGGGGAATTGAGTTGAGTATTGTCCCCATCATCTAAGCCAGTGATACTCAACCCCTTGTGTGTGTTTGTGGGAGGGGTTCGAATGACTCTTTCACCGAGGTAGCCTATTAGATAGCCTGCATATCGGATGTTTACATTATTATTCATAACAGTAATAAAATTACAGTGATAAATTAGGAATTTACCACAACATGTGGAGCTGCCTTGAAGGGTTGCAGCATTGGGAAGCTGAGAACAGCTCTCCAACATTTGAGTATCCTCTTAGGAGAATTAAAGCAAGAGACCCACATCATGGTCACTTTATTCATATGGGTTACATTTAAGTGATAAATGTCAAATCACCTTGAGGATTTAGGTGTAAAAGCGTTTAGTGTCTATACATATACTTTATAGTTTGGGTTCCTGAAACTCATGAGGATAAAATTAATAGCTTGAAGTCACATGGTAGTCCTGCCTTCACATTCTAGCTCCAAGACTCTAATAAACTATAGAATTTGAGCTCTGCAACATATTAAACATTACATTTTCCTGTTTAAGTATTATATTTCAAAATTTATAAGAGGGCTTATTTTTTAAAACATATGCACAGACACAGCATACAAAGAAGACAATGGCCCTTCTGTTACAGGCAGCTGAACAGATAACTGTTTTTACAATAAGACCACATTGTGAAAATGATTTAAGTACACTTTCCTGGGGAGGAAGATTTTTTTTTTAAAAAAAAAAGTAAAACTATTACCATTCTTTATGTGAACTCAACAAATGTAATCTGATAAATTTAGAAGGTTAAAAAAAATTAAGGATATTGGTGTGTGTTTGGACTTAATAAGTTTGTATTTTGAGTAATGGATGGCCACACTTCTTGGTCACCAGAACATAGCTGGTTCAAGTAAAAATGCTGCTTAAGGCAACATTCAGTACAACATAAAATAAATGGAATATAACCTCAGATTCTCATGGTCAAAAGAGTATGCTTTCTTCCTCATGGGACTAGTCATACTTCATACTTGAACTTGAACTTGCCCTTCTCTCAAGTTTAAACGTTGTGAAAGTCGTTCGTAGGATGAATATGATCTGTAAGGTCAGACTGAGAACAGACATCTGTAGACCTGCTGGAGGCAGGGAGAAGAAGACCCATGGTCCTTGAATAAATCTGAGAATGTAGGGGGCTTTCATAAGCACCCAGCTTGAGCAATGACTGAACAGAAACATGTTTGTGGATCTTCTGATTTGAATCTAGTATTCATTTTAGTTTCCCAAGAGTGTTACAGCATTCTTTCACAGACACTGCTAATTCTACCAGTGTGGGAAGTATTTTGATGTTGTAATATAGAAAATAGAGAGATAGTGTATTCCCCCCCCCCATTCCAAAGTTGGGGCTCTTGCCTTGATTTTGACATCCTCAGCCTTCATTTCTGATCTTGTACGGACATTCTTACTGACTGACGTCACAAACTGGTACCTAATCATTTCCTTTGGTCTGGACTCTTACAATACATAGCAAGATTTATGTTACTCCAGCGGTGGGGCAACATGAGTGGTCTGCTGACTCAACAGTAAGCACAGCAAGCATTTGTTTCTATAGAGACTAAAAGAATATTTGGGGGATGAATATATTATCATGGGATATATTTTCTAGAAGCCAGAAAGACTAAAATCGACTCACTTTTAATTACTTTTTGAATTTGTAAATAGATAATAATACCTCCTGTGATATTGACCTAGATTAAAAGATAGGAATCCCATGAGAACTACTGATGCCTATAACACTTTAGTTTCTTTGGGAAGTATTGTATATGAAAGGAAAGAAAAAAAGGGTCAAACTATGACCACAGCCTTTGACAGTGGATATTCTTTTTTTTTTTTTTTTTTTAGATAAAAACATTTGGAATTGTAAATAAAGTGTAAAGTGTCACAAAGCAAACAACTTCAGTAAGACAGCTGATTGTTAGAACTTGGGACTTCTCTGTGTTTATATGAGATTTCAAGCTTAGTGTGTTCCCATGACCAAAGGAATTTTAGTTTTTTCCTCCCTGTCTTTATAGAGATGTGTATATCCACCTTATTGTGTATTTCACGTAGAAGCAGGCTGTACTGGATGCACACGGTCCGCAGCAAATCTAGACAATGCTAGCAAGACAAATAACCTAATCTGAGTAAATTAGTATATCCATCTCTAAAATGGAATGGAGTAAGAGTAGTGTTTTCAGAGTCGTTATGGAGATTAAAATTAGTAGCATGGACACATGGACAGGCTTAGCTCTGTGTGGGCATGTATTATACACACTGAGGGCTAAGAGAGATGGCTCATCAGTCATTCAGTGGCTTCAGGATCTACTACTCTTCCAGAGGACCTGAGTTCAGTTCCCAGCACTTGTGTCTGTTGGCTCACAACCACTAGCTTAAGGGTACCCAATGCACTTTTTAGGATTCCTTGGGGACCGACACACATGTGCACATATCTACTCAAATTAAAAAATAAGAACTGGGTACTTTAATCCCACACTCAGGAGATGGGGCAGGCACATCTCTGAGTTAAAAATCATCCTGGTCTACAGAGCAAGTTCCAGAACAGCTAGGGATACATACATACATACATACATACATACATACATAGCCTGTCTCAAAAACTAATAACAATACTACTACTACTAATTGTAAACCGAGACTGCTTTTTCGTTCCTGGGCCACCCAGACCCAAATAATCACACAAAAACTATATTAATGACACCACTGTTTGGCTAATGGCTCAGAAGTATTACTAGATAGCTCTTGTATATTAAACCAACCCATCTCTATTAATCTGTTTATCACCATGAGAGAGTGACTTAATGGTGAGGTTCTGGTGTCTTTTTCCTTCAGCAGCTACATGGCTTCCCTTTGACTCCCCCAACTCCCTTTCTCTCTGCTCAGATTTCCCACTTGGCTTTACTCTGCTAAGCCACTGGCCAAACCAGTTTTATTCATTAGCCAATTGAAGCAACACATACACAGAAGGACATCCAACATCAGCTAAGAATTATGATGATGATGATGATAATCTTTAAAATTGTTCAACATCCTTGCTGTCATTATACAGTGACTAAAAGGGATATTGTTTTTCTTTAACATGACCTTCTTCACATTTTCTATTTTTCTTGACCACGGAACATGAAAACATTGCTACAGGCATTTAAGAAAATAATTTCAACTTCATTGTGACTAAGATGGTTTTTAGTAATTTTTTTCTAAGGGCACTAGATGGCGACCTTCACCTTTAATTAACAAAAGAAAGTTTCATTACTTTTACTCCAACAGAGGTACTGCTACACATTTAGAAGAAACAAGGGAACGGCCATATCTCACAGCTGGATCACTGGAACCCTACCATGTCTAGGTTTGCAG
>NC_022015.1:60724687-60792498 GCF_000317375.1 Microtus ochrogaster | reverse complement strand
CACTGGAATCCTACCATGTCTGGGTTTGCAGCTGGATCACTGGAATCCTACCATGTCTGGGTTTGCAGCTGGATCACTGGAATCCTACCATGTCTAGGTTTTAAGCTTTGAAACTGGAACCAGAATGGTGGAGAAATCAACACCATGACATCACAGCCTTGAACTCAAATGTATATACTGCCCTGGACTTGGACTTTGTCTCCAACTTTTCATCTTCTTCCTTTATGACATAAGGTCATTGTGTTATGGCAGCTTATCAGACTTTCCTTGTGATCTAAATTACATATTTTGAAGCTAATGAACAAGATTTTTTTTCCTCGCTAGCCACCAACATTAAGTTAAAAGTGACTAATTTAAAATAAGTTTAATTTAGAAAGAAAGTGGCAGGTTTAGCGCTCTGACGTATATGTGGCATCCTGGCTTAAATCATGCCTTTTAATGGGTAGAAGAAGCACGTAAAAACTGTCTTTTGTTGCAGACAGGATGAGACATGGGGAGAGTTCACAAGAATCTTTATGAAACTATTTTTATGTTTCCATAAGCTTTTAAACAAGATAACAGATTTTGTTGTTATTGTTTTGCATGGAGTATTTTTTAAATACCCATTATTTTGAGAATTTCTAAAAAGGATTATAGTGGATCCTGTTTTCACACACACACACCAGGGACTGGGGGGGGGGGTCAGGAAAGTAACCATCACTACCACAGAAAACTGAATCTGGGTAGAAATACCTGCTTCCCTTAAGAAATCCAGATGTTGTGCTTAGTAATTCTAACCTAATGTAACTAGGTGAGTACAGCTAGCACTAGGTAATAGAAAGATTTCCAAAAGAAAACATATTTTAGGGTTTATTTAAAAATCAAACCATATGATTGCTTTTCTTTTATGTATTGATTCAGACCAGGTAGTTTATTTGTTTGTTTGTTCTTTGTAAGTAAAAATCACAGTTTTTCTTTTTAAAGGAAAGTGATCATTAGTTAAGAGAAACTCTGGGTTTTAGTTTCATCTACTAAAATTTGTTAACTTGTTGCTCATTACCTGAAAGAATGCCCCTCCCATTCACCAAACAAGTGGAATACAATGTTTACTTTTGTTTTCTGTAAATCGTGCTCTCTGTGGTGTACAATGGATATCTTTAAAGTGCAGTAATTACTAAAGACTCAGGATCAAAAGGTTATAACAATTCCGTTAGCATTGGCTGGATGATGGATGCTCAGAAAAGGGAGAAACAAAGAGGAACGCAGATGCAGTTTCCAAACTCAACTGGGAGGGTAAGCCAGCAGTTTAGCAGCTGCAGTAGCCACTTCAGAACCTTGAAAGATGATATTGGGGTGCTCAACATACAATATTTAACTGGAGTAGATGAAATAAAATCCAGACTTTGAACTGTTCACAATCAACGCATGGCCTTTCAATTTTCCGTAAACACTTGGCTCATCATGATATGCTCATTCAACTCGCCCTCCAAATGTTTAGTCCACAATTTCCAGTAAAGTCATGTGCTACCCAAACTTGAAATTGCTCTTGCCCTGTCGGTCATTCTTATTAGTGAAGGTCTTAACCTCAGAACTTGACAGTGAGAAGAGATGCACACACATGCGCCTTCTCTCATGACCACATCCAGGCAAGCAGAGCGGAAAAGAAAGAAATGGCAAAAACAAAGATGGGTTTCTTTAGGTTGTCTAAAGGCAATTTAATATTTATGAAATGTCTCCTACACACATACACACATTCTCTCTCTCTCTCTCTCTCTCTCTCTCTCTCTCTCTCTCTCTCTCTCTCAGGATCCTGTTACAAGCACTGCGTCATCCTCCAGAGATCACATGGTAATTGTTGCTATTTCAAGGATCAAGTGTCATAAAGCACCCCATCCCACTCCCTTCTTTTGGTACCATATAGCCTAGAAGAGTTTCTGTGTGATGGAGTGAGCGCAGACTCTCTGGTCCAACCAGGCTCTCGGTGGGGTGGCGCGCTCGCTCGCGTATTCTCACCAAGCGACTGGGAAAGGGGGACGAGGGAGGGGGGTCTCAGGGGAGGAAGGGCGGCTCTAATTGGTTTCTCAATGAAAGATAATCACCTATTCCCCAGAGACGCTAGGGATTAGCACTCTGCCTCTCCTCTCCTTCCTTTTAGACGCCTCATCCTCCCCTTGGAGCTTCTAGTCCATTCAGCAGAAGCGATCGCAGGAGCGGGGCCGCACTCTGCTCCGGGCTGAGCGCCCCAGTCCCCGGCTCGCTGCGCTCCTCTGCTGTCCCAGCCGCCGGCGCGCCGCGGGAGGAAAAGTTTCAAGAGCGGGGGGATCTGGCTTAACCATAAAAAATGAGCGAACTGGAGGAAGACTTTGCGAAGATTCTCATGCTCAAGGAGGAGAGGATCAAGGAGCTGGAAAAGCGACTGTCAGAGAAGGAGGAAGAAATCCAGGAGCTGAAGAGGAAGCTCCATAAATGCCAGTCGGTGCTGCCGGTGCCCTCCACCCACATCGGCCCGCGGACCACCCGGGCACAGGGCATCTCTGCCGAGCCTCAGACTTATAGGTCCTTCCACGACCTGCGCCAGGCGTTCCGGAAGTTCACCAAATCCGAGAGGTAGGCTCAGGGCGTCGTGGGGTAAGGGCCACTCTCTCCTGGCGTCCGTGGGGACTGTGCTCGGGGCCGGGGGCTGCGGCTCCAGGATAGCGCAGGGCGCCCCCTGTTCGCCTTGGCGGTCCGGGAAGGGGAAGTGTTTATTTTTGTTTCTGCGCATCACGTGCTGTGGTTGTCTCTGGCGGGCTGGGAAAAGGCAAGCTCTTCGCGGAGACGCGCCCCTGTGGCGTGGGGGTGGGGAGAAGGGCCGCGGAAAGTTTGCTATCCTGCACTCGACGGCTCGGGCTGCTGCCTCTCGGGGCGCCCACATTGGGACTGAACCCTGACCGTCTCCAGGCCTGGAGAACCTCCCCGAGGTGACCCCTGGACCCAGGCCGCTGAGTGACCTGAGGCTGGTTGGGGTCGAGTTCAGTTTAGGGACAGAGTTTGTCTGGATACAGTGAGCTTTGCCAAGAGGGCTCTGGCCGGCTTGGGGCGGACCGAGGGCTGGTCCCCACCCAATAGATCCATCCTCCAGCAAAGGATTGGGAGGGAAGGGTTATTCACGGGGTTACTGTCAGGGGAGTTGTGACGTCATCAAGAGAAGGCCATGAAACCCCACCTCTGGGTGCTCATTTGCTCCGCTTCTATTTCTTTCAAAAGCGCCACTCTTAATTGCTCTGGGCTTCGTGGAGGTTGGGTCACCTTGCACGTGAAGCAGGTTAGGGACAAATTCTCAGCCCAGTGCAAGGGCAACAGCGGGTCTGTTTGCTTCAACTTCAACCCCCTCCTGAAAAAGTTGGGGTAGGGAACGAAGATGAGTGCTTTCTCTAGGCGTCACCTCGCTTCTCACTGTCTTCCTCCCTGGCATTCTAAGAGCCAGATTCTTCCTTTTCAAAGTTATGTAGCTTCTCCGGGGTGTTCAGAGGAGGCTGGGTGGATTCTGGCCACAGTGGGAAGATTTTGCACTCCACACACCGCCTTCGCGGAGAAGCCTGATCGATCGGTTGCAGCCTTAAAGCCCTGTGGACATTAGGGAGAGGAAGTGCAGACTCCAAAGCCCATTACTGGCTTTTAGTCTCGGGAAGTGCAGGGCCGAAAGTGCATTTCTCGGGATATTGAATATTCCATTAGGCGTGCCTTCATGCCCGCCTACCTCCTACCCTTTCCCTCCTCTTAGATCTCTTGCTGTCTGACTTTGGGGCCCCCGGGGGACTACTACCTTCCCTCCCCGCAGCCCCAACACACACACTTAGCCCTTTTATTTTGAGGTTAGCTGTTCTAAAGAACAAATCTTGTCATAGGTCTCCTCTGGGCCATTTCCAAGGCCCCCATGTTCCTGCACCTCCAGTATACTGTACCGACCCCCGAGTGTATTGATCACAGTGTGGGCAGGCAAAACGGACAACACTGGGGTTCGAAGTTGTCAGAAGACCCAGAGCTGGGAGTGAGTGGGGATAAGAAAACAGGAATCCTCAGAAGGATACCACTTAGAAAAAAAAAATGCCGGCTCTCCTGAACACCTATCTCAGAGGGCTTTCAGATAGCCTGAGTCACTGTTCAGTTTTGAAGCGACAGGGGTACCTTTTGGCCCAGCCTGCCTTGGAAGCTCCTATTGCCCGGAACGAGGCCACTCCCCTCCCACTTAGGCTGAAACTGCAGAGTTAGTCTTTGGCCTGGCCCTAGGTTGGGGAGCCACTGCAGCCCTGCCTCCGCCTGGCTGAGCATTCCGTGGCCGCTGCCCTGCCCGGCGCTCAGCAGCTGGAATCAATCTGCCCACCTCCTTAAGAAGCCACTTCATCAGCGGTCACCAGGCAGCTGCTTGCCTCCTAGGGCTGCCGGTTTAAGCTTTATCGCATTTTTGAAATTTCAGATTTCGTGTCTGGGCTGTGCCCTTAGAGTAAGAGTACTGCCTCACAGCAGAAAGGAAATTCTCACCAGCGTCTGGAGAGGACTGGAGGGAGAAAACCTGCTTTCCCAGAGCCTGCCTTCCAGGCGCCAGTTTACAGAGACTCTCCCCGCCCCCCTTGACAAGCATTCTCAAAGAATGTGAAGTTTTTGTATCTATGAAGAGGAAATGGCTTACGCCTCCTATGAAACATCTCCCCTTTTGACCCCTCCCCCACGCCCACCCCAGCGTTTTCTTGTTGAAGTAGGAACTTTCATCTCAAGAGTGGCACTTGCATGATAGGGATTAAGGGCACCTTTATTTGTGTCTTGAACAAGTGTCTGAAGTACTTTCTTCTCTCTGTCCTGCTTTACGCAGAATTAAGGTAAATGTTTTCCCACGTGTGCGTACTTCCAAGTTTCCAAAAGGGAGCATGCAGTTTATTTTCAGTAAGGTGACTCATTAGCATTTAAAGAATTTTGACAGGTATAATATATGGGCATAATATCCATTGGAATTAGGCACTCACTTAAAGGGACAGTATTAAGTTCTCAACTGCAAGACACTTTGGTTTAGCTAAGAGGAAAAACACTTAGAAAGGCATTTCTAAACGATGAGGGTTAGTATCAATCAAGATACTCTCAGAATAAAAGAATACTTCCGGTATCTTAGGTATCTGGGTTTAGGAAGCAGATAGTTTATCTCCAGTGACCTGTTGTGACTGAAACAAAAGGCTTTATTGCAAAGCTAATGTTCAGGTATAATTTGAATGATAGCTGTTAGTACTGAAGTCTCATTTCAAATCTTACTAGGACACTCCAGTTTTATACTGAAGAGGAAATAAATTTAGTTTGAATTTGGATTTTTTAGGAGGGAAAACTAACGAAAGATTTTCCTATAAATTTCTGCTTTGGAGTCTGTAATCTAAAAATAATTTACACAGTAGGTAGCAAAACATATCTTCAGCTTTTATTGCAGTGGAAGGAAATGGGAGAAATTATCTACGGCTGTAATCAACTGAGTCCAATTATCCAGATTTCCATGTGTCCACAGAGGATAGAATGCTTGTTCTCCATTAAGAATGATCCAAGCATCTAAGGAATGCTTAGATGAAAATTATACCAGGGAAGAGGACGATCTAAGCTCTTGAGCAGAAGTATCAAGTGTACAGTGCGATGATCACGTTTAAAAAGAGAGCCTCTGACTTATTGCAATTCTCACTTACAGACCCCTTAGGAAGTGCTCTGTAGGGATCAAGTGATTATCACTGAAAACTGCGGGCTCTTTCAGATGATGGCGATGATATTTTAAATACTTTCGTTTTGCCAAAGAACTCCAAGTATTTCCCATAGATTCCTATGAACTGGATTTTCTCTCTGCGTATGCTTCACATCCAGAATTTCCGACTTCTCTCAATTCTTTTCCCGAAGTTTTTATACACACATAAGTTCCTTATTTTGGCTGCCTCATTAACTGGTGTATACACAGGGGACTATGCACAAGTTTTAAATTAGCTGGAGCATGGGCTAGAATCAATATTAACTCATTCCCAGAATAAGAGCAGACAGTATTCCAAAGTGGCTGGAGTTATTTTTGTCTTGAATCCCTTGCTTCCTATGATGCCAGTTGATCAGCTGGGATTCAAACTTCCGTGGGACATAGATACCTTGGAGCGGATAGCCCAGGAAACCCTTGCCGTTTGCATCTCTGATCCAATGCCGTTGCAATTTGGCCTTCAGACTAAGTCAAGAGGCAAGGCCTCATTTTGATATAAACAACTTCAATAAAGTGTGTTCGGGCTGTATTGTGTGGGCCTAACAATGGCTACTCACCCTGTGTTCACATTAAGAACACACAGAGTTTTGAAACAATGACAAAAAGCAATAAAGACAGCTTATCTTTCCCATCTCAACACTGCGCTAAAAACAGTGCCTCCTGATGAGCAGGTCACTGTTTTACTCTAGTACATCTAAAGGGTACCCAGATTTGTCAGGGAAGGAGTTTGAGGCTTCGAAGCTAGTGACTTGCTTATAGCCTCCCAGCTCATTACCTCCACAACCAGCTTCAAACCTGAACCGTCTAGTTCTGAGACCACATAATAGGTGTACTCTGGAGCCCCAGACCAGGGCTTGTTCCATCTGAGTACCTCTCCGTGGGTAGAAAGGATGTACCATGAGCTAAACTGACCTCATTTGAAAGGGACCAGTGGACTCTTGGAGCCATCTTATGTACCTCGGATGGGCCTGCTTAGCTGTGAAATCCTCAGGCAGCCCTGCTCTTGTAGGATTGTTACTGAGCAGTCTATCAGCTTCTTCTTCTTCTTCTAACTTCTGTAGCTCAGTGTCCTGCTCCAGGCTGGGATGATAAACATTAGTATTGTGAAAGGAATTAGAATTACCTTTGCTTCCTTTGGATTCTCTCTGCCTTTACTGGGCGGGGAAGGAGAGTGGCTTGTGCTTACTCTTTCCCATCTTAACATACCTCTGTCATCAAAGGGAAAGATCAATAACTTTCTGATGAACGTTGTAATAGTCTCACCACAACCTTGGGGAGAGAACGTTGATTTAGTTGGCTCAGATTAACAGTATTTTGAGCAGGAATTGAAGAGGAGGCAAGCTAATGGCATGGGATAAGACATTTTGGCAGGACAAGCTTCTATCTTGCCATGTCTTTGAAAGGGGCAGGTTTAGTATTAGGATGTTATATGGACTTTCAGCCCACGCTCTGCATGAGAGGGGTGGTTCCCTGGTGTAGTAAGGAGAAAACTGAGCAAAGCCTTGCAGGCATGCTTTTGAAAACACCTCAGAAATAGAAGGAAAGTGTAGGTTTCTTGGTTGTGTGTCTGTATCTGAGATGCCAAATGGATATCTTCAGCATGCTGTTAATTTAGATTTCTTTAAGGGACGTTTCTTAGAGCTCAATCCTGGTTCTGGAATCAAGAATGTTTACCAGATGAGCGGCCTGTGTCAGGAGTTCCTGTTCATTTGAATCACTGATATAAGCAGAGGTCAAATACTTAGATTCAACCATGTATCCATTGAAAATTTGACCCCCACAAAGCAATTTCAACCAGACCTGACAAAACAAGACGTGTCCTTTCTTCTTCCTCCTTCCTGACCGAGGTCCTGTTTCCCAGGGGGCTCTTGAGATTGCTGCACAGAGATGCTGAGAATGCTCCAAATCTTTTCTTTTGGTAAGATTTCCAGGTGGTTTCATGGCTGCATAGGGTATGAATAATTATTTTTGTTTCCCATTGAGAATTTTCTTATCGGGGTTCAGAGCCAGACGTTATCAAGGTTTCTTGTAGGCTTTGGAACTTACTGTGAGCTCTGAGATAAACCAGGGATAGCATATCCTGTTTCCCAAAAGTGAAAGTTCAGAAGCTTGGGAATTGTCAGAAAGGGATATTGACCTTGACTCTGGCTTTGTTGGTGTGTTGTGCTGTTGGTTCACTGATGAGAAAAAGAGGAAAAAAGGAAAGAAAATGAAAAACACACATGTGCACACAGAGATACACACACACACACAGAGATGTACAAAGTACATTGGTATGCAGACATATACCAAATTACTGTTTGATCCCATATGTGATTTACATTTACTATAGTGATTGTTATTATAAAGCTTGTCTAGGTTATCTCAAAGAAGTTCTTGTAGAAGAGATGGCTTCCTTTTTACAACTGTTGTTATAAAGCAGTTCATGGAATCTTGGAGATTCTCAAATGCCTCTCTGTGTTTTGGGGCACATACGTTTATACTGTCACCCAGATGCAAGAATTGATGCTTGTCAATCTTCCTTTATCCAGTGCTCTATTTTCTCACACACCCCCCTTTTTTTTTGTTTTTGACTCTTCCTGAGTTGTGGGTTTCTCTTTTGGATCTGTGTATCCAGATTCTAGCTTGGTATCTTTGAGCCCTGTCAGATCTGTCTGCTTGCAAAAGTCTCAGGACAGAGACATGCAGCAAAGAGGACTTGTTCAAAAGATGGGTGTGTTTTCAAACTTGTCTATGTCCTCAGATAGGTCTGTGTGTGTATGAGTGTGCTCGTGTGTGTACGTGTAAGTTGAGTTTCATAAATTAAAAAAATAATATTTATATTGAAGATTCACCATGCCTTAAAATAGCGGTATGTCTTTAAAAGACATTTATGTCTTTTACGTGGATTTAAGAGAGATGCGTGGTAGAACTCCTTTCCTGTTTTAATATTTTCATTCTGGAACAACAGATTCTTTTAGTGGAATGGTTAATCTCCACAGAAAGCTCTAGAGTTTGTGCACGGAGCACAAACTTTGGTACATTTTGTGCTTGTAAGCATTTTAATATCATTCTGTGGGTGAATAGAATAGAAACGTAAACTGCCTTAGAAAAGCACACGATACAAAAATATATATTGACTAGAAAGTTTCAAAATAATATCTGAAATTTGCCCTGTCCAAAGCGCTGGCTGCATGTGCATTCTCTCCTTGGCGCATATTTATTTGATTTATTCTTAGGAATTCATCATTAGCAATTAATTTGTTATCCCGGTATTTGAGCTGATTTTCTTTTTTTATGGAGTATGACATATCGGTGTCAAGGTGGCAGCATAGCTGTGCTGATTTTATGGCAGTGTTTATTGGAAAGACAAGCAAACCAGCGCAGTCTAAGGTACCCACTGTACCTTGCTTCAGTAGAAATTAGCTTGGCTCTTTAAGTTGTGATAGGAATGATGCAACTACAGCTGCTAAATTCTCTGTTACACTTGCTGCAAATTAAGACTCTCTTGTGTGTGTCGTCTAATTTAGCCAGAGCTTCAAAATATATTTTAAATTCCTGGATTTGTCTTCCTTTGAGCACTCAGACCTCAAAACGCTACAAAAATACCGTCCTAAAACCCTTCAGGGTTCCTAAAAATATTTGTGTGTTTGCCTTTCACAAATATTCCTGGGTCTGTTTATTCAGTGATATGGTGCTATGGTTGTCTAACAAGCAACTCGAAAGCCTTTGGGTAAATGTTAGTGTTTTTCCTGATGCCTCTCATTGCCCACAGAGTGTAGATGAAACTCACTTCATGTATTACACAGTCACCAAAGGACTTGTTTGCGTGTGCCAGAAATCCCGAAAATAGAAAATTCTTTTATATCTTAGGCTGTAAACCCTTGAGTAGAAACCAGGTCTGTTTACAGGAAAAATTCCAACTAAATAAAACCCGCAATTTACCACGCTTCTCCCTCCCGTGAACTACGTCTCAGAGAAAAGGTATATCTTGAATATATTAAAAGCAAGTGAAAGGAGCTTGTGTCTGCCAGGGTAAAACACTTCCTACTCAATGGTCAGTCCGTGTAGAGAGTAAGATGACTCTCAAACACTCACCCTGGCAACCCCTCTCAGCCCGGCAGATTTCAACTGTGGCGTCACAACAAAATGGTTTGTATTTCATTGATTATAAGGTTAAAATGAATAAAGGACCTTTTTAAAAGAAATCAGAATTCATGAATTATTTGTTTCTTAAAAACCAAGGCTGAGTGCATGCCAAAGCATTTCCCCAGGGAAAGCCATCCACTCCGGTTCCAGTTGGCTTCCTAGATGGGAGGCTTACAAATGTATGGCAGGAAATGACATGTAATCCGCAGATGGTCTTGTCTTTCCACAGGAGTGTGTTGCACATGGGGATATCATCTGTCTTGTGAGTCACTGCAAAAAAAAAAAAAAAAAAAGCCTAAGAGCCCCTCATGAGCTCATGAGATCTAGGGTTCCGAAAACTCAGCTTCTTGACTCTGGGACTCTCGCAAAGCTGCTTCTTTATAAACCAAGGCGCTACATTCCCTAGGCTCAACTTAGCACTTACAGGTCAAAGCGGTGTCCGCAAGATACGATGTTCATGTTATCGGTGGCCTAAGAACTTGTCTAAGGGTGTACAAGTGAACTTATTTTATGTTAGTAGTCAGGATTTAATAAATGCTGAGAGAAAGCGTTTGACTAACACATGGGATCCACGTTGCGTACCTACACTGCTTAGAATAAGCTGAGGTTTAAGGCTTCACGGACTTTCTAAAGTAGAGAAGGGCGGGCTGTGTATAACATGGATACGGTCACACAGAGACTTAGGAGCTGTTATTTTAAAGTCTTTTTTTCCCCCCACAAGAAATAAAACATTGTTTTCATATTTGTTATTTTGC
The DNA here is from genome assembly GCF_000317375.1 of Microtus ochrogaster. Classification (NCBI taxonomy): domain Eukaryota; kingdom Metazoa; phylum Chordata; class Mammalia; order Rodentia; family Cricetidae; genus Microtus; species Microtus ochrogaster. The sequence goes on along the minus strand of NC_022015.1, from coordinate 60,781,890 downwards.
TTGCTCAAACCATGTTTTAAAGGATTCTGGGTTCTCTCTGTACCCGTCTTTAGATATTTTACATAGTTGTCTCTCAAGAGCATCGGGGGAATTGAATTAGGATCGTGGAATTAGAATCGTTAGCTTTTATGAAATACACTCTTGAAGTCAGTTTAGTTAAGAGTTACATTAACATGACCCAAGAAAAACATCTGAGTTCCCTTCAGATTTATAACTTTTATTCCACAACAGATCATAAATTTGCAAACAGCAAATCCCAGAAATAATTATGAAGGCTGACGCCTGTTCCCACCCCTCACCCCCACCCTGTCAGCCTGGGTGTCGGGGATCTGGATTTCTGGTTTGGGTCCACAGTGCTGGACCTACTCTTGCTTGCTCTTGTTTTGGAGGGTGAATAAGCATGGATATATATATTTGGTGTTTGTTTGTTTGTTTTTCGGACAGGGCATGGATATTTAAAGTAAAACAAGGAAATGTGTTAGATGCAGGAAGAAATGTAAGAAGCTATTCTTTATTCTAAAGAGTGCTTCAGGTCATCTGCTCACCCATATATGAAAGGGAGGCCTTTAGGTTTAAAGACTGTGAAACAGAAACAAAGATAAGGAAAGGCTTGGGAAGGAGAAAGGATAGTTAATGAGAGTGCAATTTCAGCCATCGCCACAAGATGGCAGAAGAAGTATATTTAATAGTTGGAACCCACTAGCAGTGTATCAAGACCTTTGGGTGATGGTTAAAATGTATCCTCAAAGACATAACTTTCTTAATAACAGGATTCAAGTTTGGAAAAATGTGTGACGGATCATACCGACCTCTGTTTTTCCTCTCAGTGAGGATTTGAGGGCCTGTGTTTCAAACACCAAGTGAATTGTTCTCCAGGGGTTGTCTTGAAGAAAAGACAGCTTGCGTGAAGAGTTCTTTGAACATTAATGTCACCTGAGGGACATGTCTATATGCCTCTGAGGCAATCTAAATATTTCATGGACAGTTAAGGCTGGTCTAAAATGTATGGATATTTGAGGAGATAAATAGAACTCCCTTCCCCCAACACACACACACACACACACACACACACACACACACCTCCCATGGGAAAAGCAAAAAAAAAATTATTATAAGAAAAATGAGATCATGTAATAGGCAGTTCATCTCTAATATACTTAAATAACAATATAGCAAACAATATAATTTGAGGTCTCCAGTTAATGTGATTTTTATATATTTGGATGTTTAAATATTTAGAAAATAGTTTTTGTGAGGTGTCTTAAGTATAAAATGCTTCTCAGTTTGGGGCATAAAAGAACTGGGGGTTGTTTTGCCTGCCTGCCACTGAAGGATGCATTGTGGATCATGTCTAGCAGTCTGTAAGATTGTGAATCAATATTCCCTTGGAAAAGAGCCGTTCAGTCTTCCTGTAAAAGGCTATTTCACTCACTCTATGACTGACCTCTTGTCATGTGAATCCCCCAGTGACCCTGAAGTAGTCTTGCTGCTGGTTGGTATCTTTTGTGACTTTAGGCTCAGAGAAAGGTGCCTTGAGGAGAGGGGCAGGGTGCCTGTCTTGGTGAGATTCAGTAGCCAAGGGGGGTTGTACTTTTGGTAAAAACAATTCGGTTTAGAATTAATGCTTTTATTTAGTCTTTTAAACTGGCCACCTTCCTCACTACTATGTTGGCTAGTTCTTAAACCAACAAGAGGAAGAATAAAACAAACAAACAAAACCTTTAAAGTGGTGCACATTTTGATGCCCTAATTGATAGCAAACTGTCCTTGTAAAAAGTATTTTTTGAATTATGTGGTACACTTATTTGCAACTGTTTATATATCAAAATGTTTCTCAGGTCAGTAATGTATATTGTTGCTTTGTTACAGACAGAAGGAAACTTTTAGCAAGCGTGCGGTTGCAGAGAGGATGAAGTGTAGATCCAGTGGAGGGCTTTCTTCCTGGTGTGAGCAGGGTGAAGCAGAAATTACCCTGCCTGTTGCCATACACAGTGAAGCAAGCCACAAACAGCAAGCAGGCATTTACAACCCTTACCCCCGCCCCCCATCTTTTCCTTTGTTATCACTGCAAAGCAAATTCCTGAAGTTTAACAGCGGGGTTTGAGGTATCCTGCCTTGGAAGCCCCTGGTTATCTAGCCTTACCGGCTGTCTTCTGGATACTAGGAAGGCAGTGTACTTAAGATAGGGCAGGCCGGCAGCACTGTGGCCATTCAGATATTAAAGGAATTAGAGGGCAAATGACATCTTTTGTGTGTGTGTGTGTGTGTGTGTGTGTGTGTGTAGTGTTGTATCATACTTACCATTCTAAGAATCTCATCATGCCTTCTCAATAACTAAGGGCAAAGGCTACACCTCAAATTTATTGGTTATAATCTTTGAAATTGTCTGTTTCCCCACTTGCTTCAGTTGTACAAACAATGCATACTACTTGTCAGACATAAGACACACACACAACTAATCTCCATAGTCGTTTCTACTTGTCCTACAGGAGAGAGCCAGTGTTGAACTTAAATATGTTTGTGCAAACCTTTACATGGAAAGAGAACTCTCTGTTTTGGAGCGGTGGTTTAGAAATTTGTTTGTTTGTTCCTTTGTATACTATTCCTTTTGTGATTAATTACAGTACCTAGGCCTTTTGCCAAATCACCAAGTCTTTCTGATATCCATATATTACCCCCCTCTATTCCCATCCCTTAACTCAGTTGGTAGTTTCTGCTTATTTTATTTATTTTTTGGTGTTGTCGTTGCGAGCAGTAGTGAGGAAGGAACTAATATTCTTGTAGACAGCTTTGGAAAGGAAGTTTATTTATAGATGGGATGAATGCCAAAGAGTGAGAGTGACAAGTCAGACACTGTAAATTTTCAGCTCAACTCTTGAAATGCATGTGAGAATATGTATGCTTGGTGTGTGAGAGAAATGATCTATATCTCTGTCTACTCAAAAGCAAAAGGCATGGTGGTAGCGTCAGCAAATTTAACCTTTACCCATTAAGACAGTTTTCTAAAAACATCATTTCTACCACCATCATAGAAACATGGGGAAAGTCTGATGTAATTTCGACGTGAGTTATAGTTACAAGAACATACTCCTCTGAAAGCCACATTTTCCATGTCGCTTTCCTTTTCAGATTTACATATCCATATTGCACGGCTGCCTTTCTGTGTGTTTTTATAAATTAAGGAAAACCCAAAGTCCCTAAGACGTGACTTTGAAAGTAAGGCTGCGATTGCTCTTATAACAAAGGCATTCTGTGGAAATCACAGTGATTTGCTTTTCTTTGTATCAGAATAAAATGGTGAAATTTGAAGGGCTCCGAGGAACAGGCTCTCCCACTTGGGAAAATAACAAATTCCAAGTCTCTCAGCTGCATTTTTTTTTTCTTTTTGAAGACTGGTGGGAAGATTTGGACATATATGGTATTGGAGTCACTGAGCACAGCTTACTTTTTATAGGCTAGCATTTCCATTACAGCCTGTCCTCCCTCCCCCACCCCTCCATCCTCTCTCTCTGTCATTGTTGAGATATGGAACTAGATTTGCTGAAAGGTCTGTTTGTAAGGATTTATTTGCATCTCAGTCCAATAATATTAGAGATAATCAGCATTAAGCTTCAATTTTTATTTCATTTATTTATTATGTATTTATTGTGTCATGTGTCAGCACACATGTGCCATGGTGCACATGTGTGTTTGTGTCAGAGGACAGTTTTCAGAGGTTAGTTCTCTTCTTCTATCATTTGGGTTCCAGTGTCAGAATTCAGGTTGGTAGTCTTGGAGACAAGTGCCATAATGCCATTACCTGCCGAGTCATCTCCTGTGCCCAATAATAACACTAAAGTAAGAGAAAGAAATTCTGGAAGGGTAGACAGAGAAGAAATTTTAACTCAGCCTAACCCGGGAGTAGATGGTGATCAATAAACTACTTGTCTTGATGATCACAGACTTGAATGCTCTCACACACAGATTGTGAGACTTTCGACAAAATGCTTCATCTCCTTGAAGTTAATTTTGACATCTTTGCAAAAATATGTGCACAAGCTTATTTCCTATAGGGTTTGTAAGCAAATATCGGTCCAGGGCTATTTGTGACAGTGGAAGATGTCGGGAATAAAGCTCCCGGTCAAATCTCTAGCAGTTGAAAAATAAAAACCTTTCCAGGGACTGAGAGTTTTCCAACAAGCTGCTTCTAAAAGCTCTGACTTGAAAAGGATTTTAGGAAATATCCTGTTCAATCTCTCTTTTTTTTTTCTTAACAAAACAAGAAAGTTCCAAAAAGACAAATCAAAAATCCAGAGGTTCTGAAGAATTCTGATTTGCCAACCGTTACAAAGGCTTGTTAGTGACGGGAACTGAGATTATATCCCAGGTCCCTTAGGTACCATCAACTACCCCACTTAGACACTTAGAATGTATCTTAAATATAAGCCGTTACTGAAACAAGGACAAGGAGGCGTGTGTAAAATGAGACAGGACAAGTAGAAATGACAAGGCAAGGCGTGGTAAGCATGTTCTAATCAAATGTAGAACATCCGCATATGATCTGGCTTACTGACACAAATGACATGACATGTACTGTCCTCACTCTCCCACCCCCACCCCCTCTACCCCAATCCCCCTCCACTTCTCAAAGATTCCAGGCTTAAGAAGAGTATTGCCCTGCCTGGCTGATGAGGGCCAATGGTAAGGCAGGGACTCTGAGTGGAGGACAGACATGGAAGAGTTGGAAGAACTGCTCCCACTGGGTGTCCTGCACATCTGGGACGCAACTGTAGTGTCGCTGTGGACAGTTGCACGTGGCCTTTCATGCTTGGCTCCTTGTGTTCCAGCATTGTCCTTCTTCCTCTCATTATCTATGTTCGGGCGTGCCTTGCCTTGCCAGTTGCATCGCAGGCTTGAAGATAGAATGGAGAGCCTTGCGGACATCCCCAGAGCACAGCAGATTCCTGTCTCCATACCCAAGAGCCACAGGGAATCCGTATCTCTAGCTCACATTAAGCTGTGCCCGTGAGAGTTCCCAGTGCCCGCTTGCTGTTAGAGACTAGTTTTTGTTTGTTTGTTTGTGTTTTAAATTATATTTCAGTTTTTCCATGTGAACAGATATTATTCTAGATTTTATTTCTCCCAAGGCAGTCTGGTCAGTTACTTTGTAGAAAGACATATGAAGCGTTTTGGAGATCAACAGATGTTCTGTGTTCTTCATCTGATGTTGTCATACAAAAACACCTCGAAAGCCTCCGCCTCTTCAGTTGTTAAGAAGCCTCCCCCGGTTGTTGACAGGCTCAGATGAGCTCATGCATGTGGAGGATTTAGCTGAGTGCCTGGTACAGTGCAGTCATTCAGTAAATGCAGCTCTGACTGTTATTGGCGGCTCTTTCTGACCTCACTGGCCAAATATATAAGGTGCTTTTAACTCTGTGCCAGGAATGGAGCCATGCGTCTTCTTCCCATATTTCTCAGCCCACACTTTAGCTGCCTCTGCTCACTGGAATACTTCTGACCCTGTTTTAGAAGTCATTTTGGGAGTCACAGATGGCTCTCTGGCATGGGCCATATTTAGGACTTACTTGGTTTTCATTCCCATCCATAGAAGAGTCTGTTTCTCTGCACAAATTTCACACTCCCTCCTTCTCAACATAGCTTCTTACAAACTTGTCATTCTAGGAAAGAATTCTAGAGGCTTGAGATAAGCTAACAGACTTAGCTGTGTTAGGACCCGCTCTGCTGCTATGGGCTCTCTGAGCCTAATAAACATGATTTTCAAGTTTAGTTTGCCTGAATGATTCAGCATCTGCACGGCCGATCTTTCGTAGACAACTAGCTTGCAAAATCGTAACCAGTTAATTTCTTTGGTTTGTTTCCCCCTTTCTTCTCCTTTCTTCTTCTCCCTCCTCCTCCTCTTCCTCCTCCACCTCCTCCTCCCTCTCCTTCTTGCCATGCGAGCTAAGTTTTCAGTATAAACAGAGTGGAGTTACACACAATAATGGAAATCAGTGTGTTAAATGCTACATTAATAAGGATTGCATCATAAGATATACTCATTCCCTAGGAGCGCCTAGAGGATGCATTATACTGTTCTTTTCCCTTGTAGGCAATATACATGCGTGAATACAGAGGCTAAGAGATGGAGCTGTGGAATTACAAAGGCCTGGGTTTCAAGCTGCTGCTAGCTTGCATTAGTTTATAGTGTTCAATGTCTTCAAGCTAGCTTCACCTCTACAAAGATGGATAAGAACCCCCGCTCCAAACTGGCACTGTGCTAAGAACCCAAAGCAAGCATGAAGTAAAAGATAGCCACTACTTTTGTAATTTCCAGGCTCATGTGCTGGACAAGGATTCAGGCTTGGTCCCATGTCGGGGAAGTGATTCTGAAGGAATTTTTAGTTGGTATAATATGGGAATATAAGAGAAAATATAGGGATATAAGAACTATGAATGGAGGATTAAGAGTGCATTCAGAGAAGGGGCTTATTTGTCTCAGTTAACTTGGTCTTGTCCACAGTCCCACGGCACTCTGCTGTGTTTCCTTTATTTACCACGATTCCAGGAGCTCTGTGCACATGAGAAGACAGAGCTCGAATCCATGACGGGACAGGCTAACACTCACTGGAGCAGGAATGCCAGGCTCTCAGGCTCCCCATACTCAACAGCAGGTGTGCGGGGAGAATTGGGAAGACCTTCTGACCTTTCCAAAACTGTAGCGCGCATGCAACTACTGATTGCATCAAAAGACCCAGGCCCCATTTCCAAGGGGAAATTCAGATCCCCCAAAATGTGTTCCTGGCCTCCTGAGTGAGACACATCTCTAGGAATGTCTGGACAAGGTGTGTGTCTATGGGTGCTGTTTCCTAGGGCCAGTGAATGTAATGAGCATAAATTAGCTCAAAATAAAAGATTTTTTTTGTACTTTTCATAGTTCTGGGGATGAGTAGTTCAAATTCAAGGCGTTGGCAGTCTTCCCTGAAGACTGATAGGGAGGCTCTTTTCCCTCTCTTAAAGGTTACTAAATATCTCTGCCCCCCGTGACTTGTGCGCATGCCGTTCCGCTGCCAGCATTCACTTTTGTACAATTGTCCTTCGCAGTGGTTGTGTCTACGTTTCTCACTTATCGTGAAAGTACAACTATATCGCTGTGTTTATTACATCCGTGAGAACCCTGTTTCCAAATACGTTCCAGCTTACAAGTACCGGGTGGGTGTGGACCTCCGGTATTTAACTCACTACCCTGTAGAGTAATGCATTTGTCTCCCATCTCACCCCCAGTGCAAAGCTCTGACGAAATTCTTCAGTCTGCCGGGTCCCATGGGAAAGAGATGGGGGAGGAGGGCGAACGACGCATGTCCACACTGATGAAGGAAGGTTTGCAGAGATTTTCGCGCCTTGCAGGGTGTTTCCACCTGCCTTCCCCACTCCCCTCAGCTTCTGGATTTTCCAAGAATATGGTGTAAACTGATAGGCTGTTGGTCAGAGGAAGCCAAACTTTGGTTGAGAGTGAGAAGTGACTAATGGTTTTCATTCATGTACACCAATCTTTTCTGTCTTAGGGGAAGAGGAATAGCATTTCAGTGCTTTAGTGTCCTATGCTTTTCATGAATTATTTCTCTATGGTTACCACGATCTCATGAAAAAAAAAAATAAACGTGAGCAGTGTTAACATAAATACTAATTGAGAAAAGCTCTAACTAAGTCAATTAAAGTTACACGTTCTCTAAGACCAGGTTAGACTTGGGTGTAAATGGTTTTTCAGTTGTTGTTTTATGTATTTAAACGCAGAAGTTGGGCAGTTATCCTACTTTTACCCCAAGCTAAGATATACACACACTTTATTATGTAACTGCAGAGTTTTGTTAGCTCAGCCATTCCTATTACACCATACCCCAAGACCATAAATCACCTAACTATATAAGAGAAGTTTAACAATATGAACTAGTTAAATGGTATAATTGGCGGTTTACTTGTATATAAAATAAGTTATATAACAAAGTCCAGATGTCATCTAAAAACGTAATTAAAATTGTGGTAGTATGTATTTATTTGAGGGAAGTGTATTCAATTAATTAATCAATTATTTTAACAGTACTGAGGATCTAATCCATGGCCTAGTGCTCTGCTACTGAGCTACACCACTTTTTGTTTCGAGACAAGACCTCACTAAGTTCCCCAGGTTGGCCTTGAACCTGTGATCCTTTCTATCACAGCCTCTGGAGAAGCTGGAATGACAGGGTTTCTCTGTAGCTTTGGAGCCTGTCCTGGAACTAGCTCTTATAGACCATGCTGACTTCGAACTCACAGAAATCCGTCTGTCCCAAGAGCAGGGGTTAACGGCATGTACCCCCACAGCCCAGCCAACTACTTCTTTCTGTATGTGCATGTATGGCTATGCATGTGCTGTGTTGCAATTGCTCATGTATGTGTGAAGGACAAAGGTCAACTCAGGTGTTTTTTTTCCTCTATTGTTCTCCACTTTATTTTTCGGGATATGATCTCTCATTGCCCCTGGAACACATTATTTCAGCTAACACGTCTGGCTTATGAGCCCTTGGTATCTACCTGTCTCTGCCTTCCCAGTGATGGTTACCTTCATGCCCTCCAGTGCATGTCATGTGACTGCTGAGGGTTTGAACTCAGTACCTTGAGCTTGCGAAACAAGTACTTTAACCACTGAACCATCTCTCCAACATGCCACTAAATAGTAATACTAATCAAGATGTTCCCAAAGGCCTGGATTTCCAAGAATAGCTTGCTTTTCACAATGGACAGAAAGTATTTAGAACGCACTGTCCTGTATGATCTTGTTGAAGCTCTTCGCTGAAAAGAATCTGTCAGAGCCCAGATTCTTGCTACCGTTGTCTTTGTTTTGTCCTTATTTACTCCCAGATGTCTGCTATCAGATTTTTTTTTTAAACATTGCCTTCTCGCTGCCATGAAGATCTTTGGAGTAATACAAATAGCTGTTTTATTTTTATCAAACCTTTATTTTAAATGCCCAAATGTCTATGTGAGTGAGAGGGAGGGTCGGCAAAGGGGGGGGCTCCAATTAGGAAAGGTTAGTGCTCATGTCATGTAAACTTTCAGGGGCTTTCTTTGGTGCCACGTTGTTTTTGGGTAGCTTGAAAAGCAGATGTGGAGTTCTAGGGAGCAAGTGAAGCAGTGAATTCCAGTCCTCAGCCTGTCTTTGGCTCTGTTTCACATTGGCTTAAGGCCACTTATTTGTGTGCTGATATAAAGGGCATCTTTCTTACATTTGCAGAAGGCCAGATGCTGTGAGGGTTTGATATAATGTTGGGGAAAAAGAATTGAGATTCCAAAAGGTCATGATTGGCAAGGGCAGTAGTTTAGAGCCAAATACATGCAACAGTTTTCCTTCATAATACATAATTTCCCATGGGTAACTTATCTGCACATATAGTTGCTTAAACTTTATATATATATATATATATATATATATATATATATATATATATATATATATACAGTATATATAGTATACAGGTTGGCGATTATCACCAGAAAAGAAGCAGGCAGTAAGCTGAACTGAAGACAGAAAATGCCTGTTGCTTTTGCTGACCTCATTTTATGCAACAGAGAAACAGTGCTTTTGAAACTCACCTGGAGTCTTGGCCACTCTGGTATTGGCCACTGGTGCTATCCCTGACAAGTGGCTCCATTTTCTAAAGTAGTTACCAATCATCTGAAAAGTTTCTAACGAAGCCAAGTCCTCTTGTCTCTCAATCTACATGGTAGTCGCATTCCCAGCAAATTTAAGACGATTTAAGTTCATGCAAAAATAAACACATCAGTCACATGTAAAACGGATTTAAGGTCTAGGTTTTGATGGTTATGAATGTTTTCCTCCTGTCTGAATGTCCCTAGGGTTTTTGAAATTGTGTGGATTGTGGAATAATTCATTAGTGTGCAGAATTCTGTGGATTTTAGGAGAAAGATATCTGGAAGACAACCTCGATCTTTTAAATTCCCACAAGGGGGCAGTGTAGCCCCCATTGAAAGTCATTGGGTAAACTTTAACATGGTAACTGGACATTTTAGGTGAGATAATCTCTCTCTCTCTCTCTCTCTCTCTCTCTCTCTCTCTCTCTCTCTCTGTGTGTGTGTGTGTGTGTGTTGTTGGGCATTGTGGAATGTTTGTCTCTCTGTGTGTCTGTGTTTGTTGTCAGCATCTTAAAGTCTACCCATGAAATGTCAGTAAGCAAAATGTCTCCAGATACTACCAATTATTCCTGGGGTCCCAGACAAATCCACCCACAACTGAGATCACTGAGATGAATGCAAATATTTTAAATGGTGAATTACTAAACAAAAATTTCCCTATGTGACTTGAAGAAAACTTCATAATTAGAAATGACCTCATAGAAACATTTAAAATGCACTTAAGCATAAACCTGTAAGCCATCTATGAATCGATTAGGAGGCACGGTTACTAAAGGTTGTTGCTCTCTGATTCCGCCAATACATGAAAGTATTTAAATGTCTGTTCATTGACTTCATAAACTGTGGTCATTTCAAGAAAAGTGCAAGATACAAGATTATTTCCTTGTGATTAGTCAGGGAACACTGACAGCCATAGTATTTCTATATTTGAGCAAATGTGTTTAATGCCTTCTGCATGGTTTCTGGAGGCAGTGTGAAGGCAGATGGTTGTAAAGGGATTTCCAATTGGTGAGAGAGAGAGAGAGAGAGAGAGAGAGAGAGAGAGAGAGAGAGAGAGAAACCTTTCGTTCCCTCCAAATCCTCCTTTTGGATGACTTGAGTCATTGACAAAAACATAGAGAGACTGCTCAATGGTTGAGCAATATTAGTTTAAATCATCTTAGTTAATGGCTCTCGCCTGTGCGGGGAGTACTCCTTACATAATGACAACAACTCGAGTCTTGTAGCATGCGTGTATGGATCAAAATAGAAAGGGCACTTCAGATATCCCTATGCACCGTAGAACCATGAAGAACCTTCATTTCTTTTGGCTGTACCCATGGAAGATCTGTGTTGCTGAGGTTCTTTAGGGCTGCATGCTAGGTACTGCGGCCTCCTTTCTTCCTGGGTGCTTTGAGCTTTGCTCCGGAGTTCTCTGCATCATTGTCTGATAGGAGTGACCAGGGCTTTAGGCCTGTTGATCCCTGCTGATGGAACACAATGTTCCTCCTTCCAGGAGCCACTGCTGTGTGCAGCTTGCTTCTCTTTCATTTTGCGCATGCTGCAGAGGACTCTATCACTTTCTCATCGTGTCAGCCAGTGGGAGCTGATGCTATCTTTATGAACTAGCTGTCTGTAGTAGTCTGGTGGGAAGGATAATCATCCCTTAAAGTAGTAATGATAGTAATCAGATCCAGCTGTACATAATAGGGCTTTTGTAGGGAAAAATTATCTCTAGCAAAAAAAAAAAAAAATTCCAGACTTTGAATCTCTGTTGACTCTGCCTGTCAGTGATGAGGCGGGATGTTTGGATGGCACCCGGTCGCTTTGCTCTTATCCCCATATTAAGAAGGGCAGCGGAGGCTAAAGACCCGAAGGCCTGGGAAAGTTGGTGTGTGACCTTAGACTTGCTCGTTTGATCCCGGAGATCTGACTCGGAGGCTTACATGTGATCCTGAGTTAAAAATAAACAAAGCCTGGGCTGGAATATTTGGCTCTTTTGCTTCCTGTTTTTCAAGCAACACAGAGCGAGGCTGATGCTTCTATTTCTTCGTGCAGAGCAAATGTGTCTTTGATGACCATTTGATAGAAACTCTTAGAAATCCACAGCCATGTGTGTTAAATATAGTGCCAGACCATTTCGAACCCACCCAAGAAAGACCACAGCCACATTGCAACAGAACAGGGTCTTGGGATTACCTTAAGTTTCCTTTTGAGTGAGAAAAAGCTTTCATTGCTTCTTTTCTTGGGAAAGTTGTTAAGCCCAATAATGTCTTCCTTGTGAGAAAATGTCCAGATTGCAGTTAAAACTGTTCTCCCAGGCACACAGGCAGCTGTGCATCGCTGCTCACTGTGACTTCGTCAAATATTGATTTAATACTCACTCTGTGGGAGACAGTGTCTGTATTCAGAGACTGTAATACACTGAGCATTTTATTTTCTTGCTAATTACCCATTCCAATCACAGATTTGTAAACCGAGCTCCTCTTCAACTCTGAACTCAAGCAGGCATCCTGAGACCCCAAACTCAGTTTCATTTGGGGTCACGATAGTTCAGTAAATAATGAAAGGAGTCTCTCCTATAGCCTGAGCCTTCTGTCGTGTCTTAAGGAAACAAAGCTCAGCCAGGGACAGTTGTTGAACAGCTTGTGTATGTGGCCAGAGGGAGCTCTCTTGAGCCTTTTAGGGTCAACTCTAAATATTGTGGCTGAAGCATGCTGGGAATAGAGGGAGGAAGACGGGGTCAGGGAAATCTTGGCTGACAGAAAGGAAAGGCCAACACATTACCTTGGGAAAGATGATCTTAGGATGTTGGTGGAGACTGCTCATTTGTTTCCTGGCTGCCCAGACCCAAAACAATCACACAGAAACTATAATTATTGCAATACTGTTTGGCTAATAGCTTAAGCATATTTCTAGCTAGCTCTTACGTCTTAAATTAACCCATCTGTGTATAGCCAAGTGCTTGTGGCCTACCAGTAAGGTTCTGTCTGGTGTCCGGCAACTGTCTCCCATAGTGGCTACATGGCTTCTCCCTGACTCCACCTTCTTTCCTCTTTTATCTGCTTGGAATTCCTGCCTTGCTCTATTCTGCTAAGCTGCTGGCCAAAGCAGTTTCTTTATTAACCAATGGTATTCACAGCATAGAGGGGAATCCCACATCATTGGGAGACCAATGCAGACACACATATCTTTATCTGTGCTGTAGGACTTCAAGAGTCCAGAAACCAGTTTGCCACAACCTAGTAGCCACTGAAGAGACATGTTTAACAGAATGCATTGTATTTATCAAGTGGTCCGGAGCCTAAGCTGGAAGGTAAATAAGGATGGATCCTTCTCCTTTCCACTTTTGTTCAAGGATTACAATGTTAATATGGTGTAAGGTGGGGAATGTTCTCCCATCGAGCTTTCTCTGCAGATTTAAAAACCTTTCCTTTCTTGGTCTTCTCTGTCGGTGCTTCTTTCTTGCTTTTATCCTTGGTCCCTGTGATTGAATCTTTACTACTATGACTGAGTGAAATTACCATGTTTTTGACAGAAATACTGTACACATTTCAGGCTAGAATGGCTAAATACATCATCACCTCAAGCCTCATCATTCCTGTAATAAATTTAAGACGTTATGTTACTTCCCTGCTGTTATGACTACCAACGCCCAAAGCTGACTTTGTCATCATTTGCATATTATGCCTCCATAAACTATTGCAGTCTTGTATGACTTTGTTTTATTAACCCTAACTACAGATCAGTAAGGAAGGCAGTGTTATACTCTGTTACACCTGAGAAAACTGAGACTCGATCTACTCAAATGAACAAACTCAAGGCAGACCTATGATCCTTTCTGCTATTTAGATAAGCCCACTGGTGTCCCCAGAATGAGCTCTTCTGCGCATTTTTATTCTATCAGTGAGTTCTTTCCCTCAGAGAAGCACTGCAGATTCAAAACCGTCTTTTTGGCAATCTTCCTTCACCATCATCATCATCATTATTGTTATTATTATTATTTTTCTTCTTCTTATTTTTACTGTTTCTAGGCTAGGTTCTACTTGCAAGCAGTTTGAGAAATGTCATGGTTTTCTCCTACCCAAATCTCCTAGCCAAGGCCTTGCTCAGAGAGGATATTTTTTTTAGTAGTCATTTATAACGAATGAATAAGTTAAATAATTCAAGCCATGTTATAATTCAAGGGAGATAATATATGTAAAAGAGACTTATCAATGAACTGCAGCATGAGGTACTCTTAATGAAATCATTAGAAACAAAATGTTTCACTAGCTTCACAGAGCTTCAAACTTTCTGACTTTGTCTTCTAGCTTAAAGGGCATGTTATTGAAATGACACCATTCTAAAACAGTTGCACTAACCACGACTGCTTCCCGGGGACATGAGTCTGTGGCCTTTTACCGTCTTTTTATTAGGAGTGTTGTCATTTTTAAACAGGGTGGGAAAAGTTTCACTTGTTTATTTTCTTATTAATGTTTAATATATACCCATCATGCTCACTGTCCATCAAGCCTTGTTTAGAATGTTTTCTGTGTATCAAGTCATTTGGTTTCTTTGACAATCCCGGGAGATGGGCTCTGGGATTAATTGTGTGTGGAAGCTGTCCTTGTTTTGCCTTCCCTGTTGAAGGCTGTTTTCTGTGACTGTAGAGTTGTAGCTTGTGTTCTTTGTTTCCCCTCCTTACTTTAAAGATACTATTTTATTGTGTTCTGCCTTGTCTTATTTTTGACACAAAGGCTGTGACAAGTTTTATGTTTTTCAACTGCATGAACTGTCTTCTCTTTGCTTGAAAGACTTTGATCTCCTCCTGGATTTTTTGGCACTTTGGTTGAGATGGCTTTAGAGTGATTCAGTGACTCCATGGGATTAGGATAAAGTCTAAATATTTCTCTAGAATACAAACCCTTAACTGTTGACTGCACTACCTCTTTAAGGGTAAAAATCTGTTTTGTTTGTTTGTTTGTTTTTGAAATAAGGACATAGATGCTGAAGAACATGAACTTGGGTGTCCTCAGTCTCAAGTCCTTAAACTCAGTCGCTAACACTAAGGATGGGGTCAGATCTGGCTTTCTATAATTCATTTAATTTTGAGAACTTAATATATGAATGAGTATTATATTTATTAAATTTTCCTCTTCTCTGTTCTTCCACCAACTCCTCCTTTGTCCCCTTACTGCATCTCAAATCCATTGCCTCTTATTCTTTAATTTTTCTTGTTCTATACCCACACAAATTTATAAATACAACTCTTAAGTCCCTTTATTGTTACTAACACGTGTATGTATTTATGTCTGACCATTTGGGATTGGACAACCTACCAAGGGGATCGTCCCTGAAGAAGATTGATTTTCCTTCTCTCAGCAACATTATTTGCAGCTTTTCACCCAGGGCTGGCGCTTTTCGAGTTTTTCTCCATCCATGTTGTCGTGTCTCCTGGTGTTGTTATTGTTTGGGCTGTTAGGCTGCCATACTATTGGCTTTTTAGGGCAACAGCTTCCTGTTGATATAGAACAGGACCTCTCACAACAAACTTTCTATTCTTCTTTCTCTTACCTTTCCATTTTCTCTTCTGAAATGTTGCCTGAGCCCTGGGTGTAAACGTTGTGTTTTAGATGTATCTGCTGGGGATGGGCACCCCATGGTTAGTTGTTCTCTGCATTTTGACCAGTTGTGGCTTTCTGAGGTAGTCTCTGTCTGCTACAAAAAAAGAGCTTTCTGTTGAGGAGTAAGACCTACACTCATCTGTGTGTATAAGGATACATATTTGAAATGTAGAAATCATACTGGTTTAGGGAAATGGCCATTGTCGGTTCTCTTTAGTGTTCATAGACTCACCAGCCATAAGTAGTAGAGTATGTTTACATACAAGGTGTGAATTTCTTTCTGTTGAGTGGGCCATAAGTGCAATTAAATAGCTCTTAGTTACCCCCCAGAGATAAGCGCCACTACTATTGTACCTTGGAGATATCTTACTATGCTGGTCATTATTTGTGGTTCATAGACATCACAGATTGCTTCTCTCTCTCTCTCTCTCTCTCTCTCTCTCTCTCTCTCTCTCTCTCTCTCTCTCTCTCCAGCTTATTGAGCATCTTCTGGTCCTATGAAAGCTAGTTCTCAGAGAAGAGGCTTCTGAGTCAGTTCCAGGTTGATGCTTCCAAGTCCTTTCTCAAGTGTCTTCAGCAAGAGGAACTTTCAATTTTTGGGAAGCAATCCAGAGCAATGACGATGGCCTAGATTGTTTTGCTTATTTCCACCCTATCCACCAACCAGAAGGGAGGTTTCTCATGTCTGGAATGGGTGTTTTTGATATGTAGTCTTCAGGGAGCATTGTCACCCATGTGGCTTACTTTTATTTCAACTCTTATATCCATATATATATATATATATATATATATATATATATATGTATATATTATATATATATATAAAATGACATGGTTCTCTATACTTTTAAAAACCTTCTTAGTGCTATTTATGCCTCCCCCCTTTCTCCTCTGTTACCGTCCCCCCCAGCTAAGTTCCCCAGACCATGTTTTCCCCATGTCCCTCCTTATAGCAACGGCACCCTACTAGTTCTCTCTCTAGCTCCTTCTCTCCTCTCCTTGTCCCCTTTTTCTTTCCTGGAAACGACCAACAATTTTAGCAAAGTGGCAGTACGCAAAATTAACTTAAAAATTGTTAATCTTTTTTATATTCCACAACAACAAACACAGAGAAAGATCATAGACACATTCCCATTTCTACGAGTGTATGTACATATAAATATGCATATGAATAAACATAACCAAGAAGGTGAAAGACCTCTCCAATGAAAACAAAATCTTTGAAGAATGAGACTGACATTAGAAGAAGGAAATATGTCCCTTGCTCATGGATTAGTAGAATTAATATTGTAAAAGTGACCATTCTTCCTAAAGCAATGTACAGATCCAACACAATCCCAATCGAAATCCCCATCTCCTTCTTTACTGAAATAGAAAAAAAATTCTAAAATTTACATGAAATCACAAAAGACCCAAAGCATTCTGGGGAAAAAAGAACAAAGCTGGAGGAATTGGCATTCCAGAACTTAAGATATACTACAGATCATAGTAATGAAAACAACATTGTGTCAGCCCAGAGCAGGTGTGAAGGCAGTGGGACAATAAAGGACTCAGACACGCACACGTTTGACTATAGCCGTTGGATATTAGACATATTCAACAAGTGGTGCTGGGAAAACTGGGTGTCCACATGGAGAAGAATGAATAAAACATGTGTCTATCACCTTGCACAAAAATCAACTCCAGATGAATTAAGACCTCAGTGTGAAGCCTGGAACATTTGAAACTGTGTGTGTGTGTGTGTGTGTGTGTGTGTGTGTGTGTGTGTGTGTGAGAGAGAGAGAGAGAGAGAGAGAGAGAGAGAGAGAGAGAGAGAGAGAGGTGAGGCAGATGTGCAGTGGATGTAAGTATAGGAAAAGTACTTTCTGACTAGGACTCCATTTGTCCAGGAATTAAGGTCAACAACTGAAAAGCGGGACATTGTAAAACTAAAAAGCTTGTTTATGGATAGCAAAGGAAACAATCAACCCAGTGAGGTGGAACCTCACATAGTGACCGAGGGTTAGCATCCAGAATATGTAAAGAACTCAAAACACAGTCAAGATAAAAAAGGGACCTAATTAAAAATAGGCTATGTATCTGAACACAGTTCTCAAAAAAAAAAAAAAAAAAAAGATGGCTTAGAAATATCTCCAAAGGCGTTTAAAGGTGTTTGTCATCCTTAGCAATTAGGGGAAAGCAAATGAAAACAGCTGTGAGATTTCCCCTTACCCCAGTCAGAATGGCCAACGTTAAGACAACCATTGATAACCAGTACTGGTGAGAGGGAGTGCAAACTGGTGCAGTCACCGTGGAAATCAGCGTGGAGGTTTCTTAAAAAGCTAAAAGTAGATCCACCATATGGCTCAACCTACTCCGCAGATCTCGGCTGCTGATCTATTCACTGCTGATCTATTCACAATAGCGGGGAAATGGAAACAACCTAACTGCCTCCAGCTGATGAATGGGTAATGAGAAGAAGGCACTTGTGCACTGTGGAGCACTATTCAGCTCTAAAGAAAAAGAAAATCGTGACGCTTTCAGATAATGGATAGAACTAGGATTTTATTATACTGACTGAGGTGACCGAGACACAGAAAGACAAACTGTATCATTCTCTCATTTATGTATCTTAGCTCCCAAATCATTAGATGTGAGACTATAGCCTCAGATACCAGATCTGAATTTTTTAAAAATTGTTTTTAATATATATTTTCAATGTTCAGAGACATGAATTTCAATTTGGTGTCTCCATGGCCACTAGAAATAAGATTCTATAGAGAATTTCAGTTGATAGTGGTAATCCACATTTTATTGTATACGTATATTGGGGGTACAAATATAAATCTGCATAAATATGCTAAGACATTTGACTGGCATTACGTTAGTTCAAGATGCTGGTCTGGTTTTCTCTTCCACCTCAGAAAATGTGATTGGTTATTTCACTTTATTTGATTACTGAAATAGTGGAAAATAAAGTGTAACCTAGGAAACATGTTCTATAGCCTGAAATATTGTTAAAAATTTTATTTAAATATTCCAAACTCTAGTGTTGATGGTGAACAAATTGGGAATTAGTGATCTAGTAACTTTCCTTTCTTGTCATTTAAGCTGTAAAGTTAAAAGTTTGTGTAATTATAATTTGTTTCATTACTGTATTTACCAGTAGGAAGCAGGAGTTAAGTGCTCAGAAACAGAGATTATTTCACCTCACAAACTGTGGTTGTCATTATTTAACGTTTGCCAATTTTTTGTTGCAGGTGTGAATATTTATTGACTCCACTGATGAGATAAAGCATGTGGTTTTGTCTTTCCAAATCTGATTGTTTCATTTGATAATCTCCAGCTCCCCTTCCCCCAGTGCTGTAACTTTGTTCTTCTTGAGCTTTAATTAAGATCGTAACAGACATACAAAGTCCGTTTTCTTCATCTGTACATCTGCTGGCGCACTTGTAAGCTGGTCCACTATCTTGGCTGTTGTGAACAGTGTGTCAGTGAATGTGGATGGGCAATCATCTCTGTATGTCGACTTAGACACCTTTGGGTGCATACTGAGGTGTGATACAGTTGTACTATTTGCTAGTTCTAGTTTTCATTTTTTAGTACTTTGAGAACCCTCCATCCTGTTTTCTGTAGTGACTGTACCAGCTTACTGTTCCCAGTACAGTGAAAAGAGTTCTAGTTTCCTACACCGTCACCAATAGTTGCTGTTTGATTTCTTCATAATTGCCCTTCTATCTGGAGTGAGATGAATTTTTTTTTAAATTTTGCATACAAACCACAGTTTATCCCCACCTCCTCTTTACCATCTCCCTTCCACTTCTCCTCTGTCTTCATTCAGAAGGGATAAGGCCTCCCATGGCAGTCACCAAGCATGGCAGATCAAGTTGAGGCAAGGCCAACCTCCTGCCCCTTGCATCAAACTGGGCAAGGCATCCCACCATAGAGAGAACAGGTTCCAAAGAGCCAACTCAGCAGACAGGGACTGTTTCTGGTCTCATTGCTAGGGGTCCCACAAAAGGTCATTTCTGAAACCTTTTATACATGTACATTTTTCTTAGGTTCTTAAGAAAAAGTCATCCAAAAAGATAAACCAATTGTATAGTCACCCTTACATTAAGATGTGAGTATGCAATGGCGGTCTATGGCTGCATTAAATCAAACAAAATTCAATAACAGGGGAAATGGTTTTACTCACAAATCTGCATTATTTGCTTAACTCTGTTCTTTTACTGTCAGTTGTAGGTTGACTATTCTAAAGCCCCTCAGTTAGTTCTTTCTACCTGCTCACTGTTTCCTCAGCTCCGAGTGTTGAAGAAAGGTCTTGATGTTGCTGGCCTTTCCTCCTAGTGTGGTCCCAATGGGCAAGCACAGTTAAAGCATGCGGAAGTCTTAGATGACATCTGTCAGTGGAGGAATGTCAATGTCACTTTATCATAAAAGGATGAAAGATGAGCCATGATGCTTAAGGCCATCGTAGAAATGGCATTGACATTAGGAAATCAGAGGGTGAATTAAGTCTGTTTCTTGTGTTCCTAATAGTGTGTGTGTACATTTTTTTTTTACCAAAGTGTCTATGTGTGTATATATAAAAAGTAAGACAATAATGATCCCTATAAAATGTATATTGTGGTGTACACTGTTTTGGTCCACTTAATCAAGATCAGTGTTTTTAAAGTAAGTCCCTCAGGAAGGTTATTTGCAGGATGCTGACAAAGGGGTAAACACTGATCTAGAAAGAAGAAATAGAGTTCGCAACAATCTAATGAGAACAAAGTTACTTTAGGGTTAGAGCTTCCAAAGGGAGTCTAACCAAATAGAAACATCCCAGAGAAACACCTGAGAAACTGTACCGCCTTTACACATTGCCAAAGAACACCCTTACCCTTGGTTGCTACAGAAAACACCATCAGGTAAAATGTTTCCAAGAGCTTGGTGCGAAGTCTAGGAGCCGCCCCTTTTCTTGTTCAGCTTGTCTCTTTTTGGCTATTTTATCTTCAGTTACCATTGCTGACCCACTTTTCTCAAAGGGAAGGCACATCCTTGCCAGGTCAGTCAGTTGTTTTGGCTGGAGAAGTCTTTCATCTTCACCACATGTGGCAGATGCTATAACATAGCCAAAGCACAATGGTTTCTTATTCTCCGCTTCTAACTCCCTATTACCCATCAATTGAAAATACAAAACCTCTTTCAACTAGTGTGAATCTTGTTCACAAATGCAGATGTGTCCTAACAACTTAAGTATTTCAGGATTTGAACTGCCTTTCTGTTAGGTTGCTAGTCAGATATGAGCAAACTTGGAGGACTTTAGGGCTGGAACCCCCCTCCCTCATACCCAGCCTGTCCACCGAGGACTTAGCACTGCAGGATTCCAACAGCGGATAAGAAGACTAGCACCTGAGTCACAGCTCTGGTCAGGAGGAGACCTGACATCCCCAACTTCTCAGCAAGTCAGCAATAGGAAACCACCTAAACTTGGTTCCAGAAACCCTACTAGATATAAGAGGCTTTCTGGTGGATAAAGATATAACATTGGCTTTTCTTGTAAGAGTCAAACTAAAAAAGCCTGTCAACCACACGGACAAGTACAAGTTCCCTAGGAAAATCTGTCTGTTCTAGAGACTTATGTATAAACTGTAGATAAGTGTCACTGTCCTGGTGACTGTTGTGTACCCTTGCCTCTTCAGAGTGTGTTTCACTCTGTAATAAACTCTGCTGCTACAATATTCAGTTTAAATTCCTTTAGTGGAATTTAGCACAGGAATTGGCACAGGAACTGCGAGACAGAGTGATGGTTACACTCTCTTTTATTTGTTTGTTTATTGTATGTGCATGTTTGTTTACTGTGTGTGCAGGAGCACAGGTGCACACACCTGTGCCTGGGCGCACGTATGGGGGGGCTAGAAGGGGACACAGGTGTCTTTCTCTATCGCTTTCCCCCTGATTACCTTGAGACAAGATCTCACACTCAAGTGGAGTCCACTGTTTCTACCAGGCTAGTTGGTTGGGGGTCTTGTTTCTAGGACCCTCCAATGCTCGGGTTATAGGCACAGGTAGGCATGTCGAGCTTTCCTATGTGAGTAATGAAGATTCAAACTCAGATCTTTACGCTGGCACAGGAAGTGGTCTACCCACTCCACCACCCCCTGGTGTTCTACAAGTCTAAAAAGCAGACTATATACAGAATAATTGTCTAAGTTGACCATGCCAAAAGGTTGCAGCTGGAACACTATGCTTTTGATGTGGTTTGCCTATATTCAGCCTTTATGTTGAAACATAAGAAAGCAGTAAGCCCTTTCCACAGGGACATGCCCAAATGCAGTGAAGCACTGGAGTGTTTGGTACAGTAATGTATCAAAGGTCAAGCCTATGAAAACAGAGCTGAATCCCAGAAAAGAAGAAGAATTTGTGACCTATGCCCCAATATCATCCTGCAGTCTGTTACTGGATAAATTCTCAGAGATGGTTTTCAGTAAATCCTTCCTGTGTCTTTTAATCACTTACACAGAAGGCAGATTAAAAATAAAAACAAATAATACACAACCTGGGAATTTTCTCTGGGTCTTCAGTTTTTGCTGCCTGCCATAGTTGTGTCTAATTTGAATGGAAGCCAGATTTCTTCTCTGGTTCCTAGCAGACTGTCTTTAGAGTTTAGATAACCCTGGTGTGCTCTGAGGAAAACAAACAAAAAAGTAAGCCGCACAGCACAAAACAGTCTCCACTCTAAAATTTTGCCAAGAACATTCAGAACTGGAAGAGGCTCTGATAAGCGCTAAGATTTCCAGGAAACGGCACATACTCTCTGCGTTATATTTGGAGTGCTCAAACACTTGCGGCCTTTTAATTGATACTGTCGTCTTCACTGCCTTAGGATAAGAGATGGCATTAAAATTTGAACAGTTCCACTCAGACTGACAACCTCCTTGTCAGAACTCCATGTGTCCAAGCAGCCAGATCTCCCGGCATGCAGTATCTGCAGCTCCACACGGAGGAGGAAATGTTGCTAACGATCGGCCTCTGGTGGTCACAGTCCGTGACTCACAATAGGCTGTGACCGCATGAGTCATCAATAGGCTTCCTTGCAGAGGCCCATGCTATCTCCCATCATACTATATGTCACCGCTGTTAGAGGTCAAAGTTGACTAGAGCCTAATTTCCTTCCCTTGTCTACACCACCACAGGTGAGAACCGTGCCTTGCCTGTGACATGGTATGTATTTAGTTGTACTGAAGTCTACGGAAGCGATTTGCATTTAACTATTTAAGTTTTGTGAGGACTTTATGATAGATCATGTGTGTGTGTGTGTGTTGTGCGTCTGTGTGTGTACAAGTATTTGAATGTATGTGGTCATGTCCGGGCCTGCGTTCAGTGCATGCGTTTGCCTGGTGGTCTCAGGTTGACGCCCTGTGCTTTCCACAGTCGCCCTCCACTTAATTTTCCAAAGCAGGGTCTTCTGTTGAGCTGGGAGCTTGTAGCTTGGGCTATCCCAGTGAGCCAGGTTGCTCTACTCTCCGGGAAAGCCTACTCACCTTGTCTGTGCATTCTCATACTTGCTGGGCAAGCACTCTGTCCACTGAGCCGTTATGCCAGCCTGGGCACTGACCCTTAAAATGAAGACATTCAGGTTGAGAGGTGAAGTGATCTGAAAGAGAAGTTTATACAACCATCAGTACTGATATCCTCCGTGCCACGGGGCTGCTCTCAGACACCTAGATACCGGAGCTTTCTGGAACGGGTGTAGGCAAACCTTTTCCCTTCCACTGCTTCTTCATAAACTTGTTTCATGAAACTGCTCTTCCTCTTTCCTGTAGAAAATCTCTTGCAGACAATCATGTTTTTCTCATCTCCTTCAATTATGAGAATGGCTTCCCTTTAAATATTTAAGATTTCTCAACAAGTTTAAAATGTTTTCCCATTTCCCGTCCTGCCTGGCCTGGGGGAAGATGCACGTCTGGCTCCTTTCCTTTGCTTAGTCACATTTTCCTCTATTGAGACACTGCTCTGTTGGGTCGGGGCAAAGATCTTACCTGACTAGCTGTGGTGTTGTGGGAGTTCGGATTAACGTGGACAACCAATTCAGACTCTGTCTGGGACAGTTGTCAAGAAACCAAAGAAGCCCATTGGTGGAAGTTCCATAGTACCCCTCTGAATCATGGGGGGAGGGGGAGAAGGAATATCCAGGAAACTGGCTTTCCACCTCTGTCAGGCCCAGTCTCTGTCCTGGTGTGTCTTTGCTTTGACATGTAATCTTGATTGACTTCAGAAGCACACTCATGTCCCACGTCAATTGTGTAACAATAGGGTCTCATTCCTGCCACCTTTCTCCTGTCACCTGGCCAACACTGCTGAAGGTTTAACAGTGACTGGCTTTTCAGGCATTTTAAATTCTTTAAATAACAGCCAGCATGGCTAAAATTTTCTGATTCTCGGTTGCCTTCAGTTGTGGAATGTGACTTCTGGAAGTTATATTGGAAGTCACCTGCTTCCCTTGGGCATTTTTGACTGTAGCTTTTTTATTATTAATAGGTTGATTGAAGGTGAAAGTAGTTCAGCTAAGATGGGGTCATGCTGAAGTAGAGCGGGCCCTTTATCCTTAACATCATTTTTGTTCTATGAAAAGGAAGAAATTTAACACAGACTTCACATGGAAAGACTTTTAGGTGAACATGAAAGTGGGCTTTGGAGTGACATGTTTATGCCCAGGATTGACCCCAGAACCTCCGAAACTAAAAGAAATGCACAGGACAGATTCTCCCCCTCCTCCATCCCAGGGAATACCCTGAACTGGGACTTTAAACATTCTGAACCAAGACAACGGGTTTTTTAAGCCACCTAGTCAATACAGTTTGTTACATTAGTCTTGGGAAATGAAGGCAGAAGAGAATGAATACCCTGTTTACATGGGTGGAAAGGACACAGAATGGCAAATAATTTCTCTTCAAGCTCTCTAAATTTAACTTCTTAGATCATCTAGAGCAGTGGTTCTTAACCTGTGGGTCTCGGCCCCTCTGTCAAACTTCTGTCTCCAAAAATACTTGCATTGTGATTCATTACAATAGCAAAATGACAGTTATGAAGTAGCAATGAAAATAATTTTATGGTTGGGGTAACCACTACATGAGGAATTGTATTCAAGGGTCGCAGGGTCTGGAAGGTTGAAAAGCTCTGAACTAGGGGCAGATGAGCAGCTGAAGCCGACAGCATCGATTTTCAGATCTGTCCCATCATAAGCCCCAGCTGGATGGTCTAGCACTTCCCCTTTGAATGCAAGGCTGTGTTCCAATGCCTGTCATTCAGCTAGAGCTTCTTCATTAGGGAGAGTGAACATACAGCGTCAAGGCTTTGAAGCATAATGCCAGAGGTCTACGGCACCTTCAAACAACCTTCAAGATTGTGTGTGTGTGTGTGTGTGTGTGTGTGAATCTGCCCACAGATGCCAGAAGAGGGTGTTGTATACCCTGGAATGGAAGTTACCAACAAGTTATAAGCTGCCATTTGGACACAGGAACTCAAAGTTGGAATCTCTGGAAGAGCAGGGAGTGCTCTTACCCTCTGAGCCATCTCCCTAGGACCCATGCGATATCGTTTTATCTTCCCAGATCAAACAAACTGTGAGTTAGTTAGTGACCACCTTTCAGGAACTTAAAGGCACATCCCATCCTCACAGAACCACTTCTGCGGTAGCTACCAGTGTGTTAAGTGGCATCTGTGGGAAGGCAGAGGCAGAAGAAGGCCAGCACGTAAGTGCCTATGTGTGAGAGAGGCTGCTGGGCATTTCATATGCACCACCCGCCTTATTTATTACAACAGAGAAAGTATCAATATTTACTATTGCAACAAGGGAAGGAAGGGCTCTGAAATAATATAATAGCCATTTCAATAAGAAGGCTAAGCTCAGTTTCAAAACCACACCTGTCTGGATCTATATCCCTGACTCAAGACTGGCTATATAAATTGTGGGGCCCAATACCGGAGAAAAATCTGGAGCTCTCTGTTTAAATCTTATGAGTAGTTTCAAGAGAGCAGCCAGGAAACTCCGTGACTGACCAGGTTGTGCGACTGCAAAGTCCACCCTCTGACTTGCCCGTAGGACTCTGCGAGGAAGTAAGTGATGAATACCCGGACAAGGTCTTCCTAACGGATTTTAGGATTTTTATTTTAAAAGATTTATTAAAGTTTTGCCTGCTTATTTTCAAATGTACCACATTCATGCAGTGCCCTTCACAGCCAGAAGAGGGCATCAGATAGCCCCTGGAGCTGGAGTTAGAGACAGTTGTGAACTGCCCTGTAAGCACAGTGAATCAGATCTTGGAAAGAACAGCAAGTGCTTTTAATCATGGAGCCATCTCACCCCTTTTAGGGTCTTCTTTATCCTTTGTATTTTAGGGGTCAGTAAAGTGATATCTATGTAATTCTACTTCTTAAAGGTATATTGATCTCAAAGTCTTTAAAAATTTTAGTATTATCTATGTGTGTGTGTTGTTGTTGTTGTCCAAGTAAAAGGAGGGTTTTGGATCCCCCTGGAGCCTCACTCACAGTCAGCTGTGAGCTTTACTTCTTGACAAAGATCTGGATCCTATGGAAGAGCATTAAGCACTCTGGATCTCTGAACCATCTCTCCAGCCCCCTAGCATTTTTTTTAAAGGTTAGTGTTCCATGGGTTTTGAGTGGGTAGGTATGTCTGTCGTCTTCCATGTTGATGGTGAGTGGGAAGTTTGGGAATCAAATTATTACGTTATTTGTTTGGGTACTTATTCTTGACCCTGTTCACTCATTTATTTAAGATTAGGTTCATTTTTTTTAGAGATCTAAAATGCAGCATAGAAATCCAAATGATCATATCAAGAATGTTGTTATTCAATATTGCTATTTTCAATATTTTCTGAAGATTCAAGCAAATAAGATCTAAAATATATAGAGAACTCTAATTTGTATTGAATCTCGGGGTTTCCAGCAGATGGGAAGGCAATCTCTGAGTTTTCAGGAACCGTTATATCAACCAGTTCAAAATGGTCCCACATCTAGTGCAAAATAGTTATTTATTGCCAGGGTATTTTGCTCTGATTTTCTTGGGCTCTCATAAGCAACTCAGGACTGGAACTCCTTAACTGTTCTCATCGTCAGCTCATTCTGACGGCTGTTCATTCTGAAACAGATCAGACCGAAAGGCACCCATCCCCTTGTTGAAATCAATGCCACACAGTTGTTTTCTCTCTGATAGATGTTCAGAGACAAAGGCTAGACTTTTATCACAGGTAAACACGCACCACGACAGGGCTGAGAGAGTCAAGATGAAAGATCTTTTCTCTTGTGAGACAGTTTTATTCCAGTGCCCTTATATCTGCTATTCAAAACCCGGAACATGAAACTGATTAATATTTGGGAAGACAAATAGCTTGGGTGCCCCATATCCCTCCTTTAAAAGGGGGGGGTTCTTTTTAAAAATCAGATATGCTAATTTATTAAAATAGAGATATTCCAGAGGAGGAATATTTTTTTGAGGAAATCCCAACTTTTTTTATCCTCACCTTCTGGAATAAAACCAGGCAGGTATCAGAGAGCATAAACAGACCCTCCCTCCTTCCTCTTCCCTCCTCCTCCAAGTCCTCTTCCTCTTTCTAGTCCTCCTTCTACTCTTAATCCAGTGATTTAGGAAAAGAAAACCAGAGCCATGGTAGACTTGGGTGATAGTGTTTCCCCGTGTGCCTGCTTGCATGTGAGCCTGCCAGGAACTATCTGTTGAATGGATTTGGCTGTGTTTCCAACAAAAGCCTAGAATTTTAGCAAGTAAGGAGCTTGGCAGGATGGTAGGGAAACAACAACAACAAGGAAATCACAATAATCTGCTTAATCTTATTGCTGGAAGCAGACTGGGAAGGGGAGTGGAGGAAACAGAAGGAGCAAGAACAACTCAGATAACGGAAAGGAAAAGACAGAGTGGGAAGACAGAGGGTTGGGATGCATGTAGAAAACTGGCAGAGAAGAACACCAGGGCCTTGTAGACTTAAGCTTACTGGCAATAGGAAGGAACTGCTGTTCATTATGGGGCTGGCAAAGATAGGCAAGATCTTTGGAAACGGCTCCAATTTTTGTTTCTTAGTTTTTGCAACTTATCTCCAGTTCCATATGAGCTCCTTACGTAGCCTCAACTTGTATATTAACGAGCCGCCTAATTTAATCCGCCTTACCAAATTTAATTGGGTTTCCAAGCCCCATCGGTATTGTTCTAGCTACTTAGTTTGAATGTACAATTTATTTACCAGTCATGAGTAGATGATCGGCAGCTATCTTCATGTGTAAAAATCAGGAAGACACCACCCTGTCTTCCCCTCTCTTGATGCAGTGGCAGCCTGCTAGGACTGGAAAGATACCAAGTTTTGCTACTTTAAACGTAGGATCATTTATTAGATTTGTAGAGTATGGTTACCAAAAAGCATAAGCTGTTACTGTCATTTCACTTTGGGCAATTTTTTTTTTTCAAAATAATGGCTAGAAATAAAAGTGAAGTTTCAACCTTTCTGACAATAATTCAAGAAGAGGGAGGTGATGAAGGTTACGGAACTGTACCACCCAGCACGACCACACAGGTATTATCCATTTGGCATCACTGAGATGACGTCATTGCAGTCAAGGTCCGTGTCATCAGATCAACTTCGGAGGCTCTGGAAAGAGGCCTGGCTTGGCTTACTAGTACGTGGTTGCGAAATGTCTTCAGCATCCAGTGTTAACAGCCCATGCCATTAACCTCTCCTTGTTTTGAAAGAAATCAGCTCCTCAAAGGTCATGAGATATTTAACTTGTGTTCCCTCACTGGCTGGGTTAGTAGAGAGGGGTCAGAATGAGAGCAGTGGCATCAGCTTCCCGGGAGAAAGCAATGCACATAACTGGAGCCCTGGGTGTTGGTTTCCACTGTAGTAGCGTGGACAAGGGAGGCTCTGGTCGAGTTACTAAAATCTGGCCTTGGTCTGTTTATTAGAAACAAGCCCTCCTTTCCATTTTCTAAATACTCTTGTGTATCAAACGGAAAGGCTTTGTGTAGCATAATTAAAGGAAGCCTACGAAAGCCCATAATAAAGGATAACAAATGTTTTTGGGGAACACTCACTGTGTTCCTCTGCTCTGTGGGTGCTGGGAGCTGCATACAGAACTTCTACCATCAACCAAGTAAAAGGAAAAAGGGGCTGAGCTTGCTTTTTGTCTGTGCTTATAGTACCCCAGGCCATGCCCTACTGGGCTGGTATCCAGAAGGCTATTGGCTGAATGAATTCCCACAACAGCTTTGGTGTAATACATAACATGTGCAGATGTAAGAGTGTGAGTGCTGGGGTCTGCTGCATGCTGGCCGTGCAATTTGAAGTAAATAATGGAACTTCTCATGTGTACAAAGGAGACATTGATGAATGTAGTAATATTATATCTCCTAAATCAGTTTTGAAGATTATATAGGGTGAAGTCTTCCAAATACTTAGTGCTTTTATATTTAGTATATTTAATTTACTGTTTTCAATCAGACAAAATTCCCAACTATTCATAGTTGGGTACATAGAAAATCAAATACTGCATTTACGTAATTTATATTTAAGTCAAAGCAATAACAATATACACCCCTTTAATGGAAAATTTTAGAGTAAGTTACCCACGAATTATTTCTCTCAAAATATTTTAGTTTTCAAAAATAATGACACATTTTTTGTATTTAAAATTATTCTGAGGGTCTAAGCCCACGAAAGCTGTCTCTATTCCTTTATGCCTGCCATTGTGAGGTATTGTGTGGTTCAAAATGACATCATAAACCAGAAAAGAAATTGATTCGAAGGAGCAGATATTTTTCTCCTCAAAGACCACTGGTCTTTTAAATTTTGCTTACATTCTTTATGACACAAGGTTTTTCTTGGTGCAATTTATTTTCCATAATCAAAGAAAGAAACGTATGTGCGAATTTCAAATAGACTTCCCGTGTCTCTATTATGTCTATTGTTCACTTCTGAATCTCTTTTGGAGAAGGTTCTGATTGCTAACCACATCCTTACATATTAGTCACGGAAGCTCACTGGACTCGATTTGCATTTTCAAAAGTATTCATTGATGAACTTTGTACATTTCCTCTTCGGCATTCCTTAGTGGATCTAACAAGCTTTTAGCTGGTAGATTGGAACCAAAGTTTATTGGAATTAATTTCCTAGCGTCCTGGTATCTGAAGGGAAATTCATTCTGCTTGAAAATGCATCATCTCTAATTGCTAATTTTGTGTCAAGGTTGATTCACTTAACTAAGTTGAAAGTTTCTTGAGGACAAACTTCATTTTATAAACTTTGGCCATAGACCAAGGCTCTAGCAGAAATAGATGGCAGGTTTTCAATGAATGCCATAACCAAGGGCCGCCAAAGAGACAGTGTTTATTCTGCAGTGATGTTAGACAGAAAAACATGCTCTTTGGAATCTTAAGTATCCTGTGTTTTTTCAGTATTTTTTTAAATTGAACAATACTGTCTGAATAGTTGTTTGGAACTCTCTGATAAATAGATTAGAAAGCAATATAGACTATTATTCATATGAAATGTTTCTCTCAAAGCTGTTGAATGGAAAAACATGAAAGTTGGTGGGCTTCCCTAATGTACAGCAGGGAAACTGGGTTCTCATGAGAAATTATTGAGCTGTTCAGTGTGTGCTGAGAATATTCAAACATCTTGCAGCAGCTCCAATGTCCCTGGATCTGAGAAGAGATTCAGGATGCAGGGGTCCTTTCCACCTGCTGTTTGTAATTCCCTTCTGGTGTTCGTCGAGCTGCTGCGCCTTGGCACTGCCCCCTGCTGCTGTTTACTGTTGACATTCTCTGCTCTGCTTCCTAAACCTCTGCTGACAACACTCACCTGCTCACCATCTTCTCTCTCAGATCTTTAACGTCTTGATTTTTCATATGGTATTTTCACCAGTTCTTGGGGCATTTCATGTGAGGTTTTTTGGTCTTATTCACCAGTCTTCTTTCCCACTTTAGAACACATTTCTACATTTGCAATTTAATAGATTTTTATTTCCATCGACAGCAAAAATAAATATATATGTTCCATGTGATCCATGGCACAAATCCTTAGGGAATGTGTGTGTGTGTGTGTGTGTGTGTGTGCGCGCGCACGCGCGAGTGCACAAACGT
Source organism: Microtus ochrogaster (assembly GCF_000317375.1). NCBI lineage: Eukaryota > Metazoa > Chordata > Mammalia > Rodentia > Cricetidae > Microtus > Microtus ochrogaster. The sequence goes on along the minus strand of NC_022015.1, from coordinate 60,751,509 downwards.
GTGCTCATGTGCATGTTTGTAGATGGGTATATATGTGCGTACTTAATCTGAGGTGCCTTATTTCCAATCCATCCCCAAACTACTCTATTTTCTTCCTCTGTCCCCTAATGTCTTCGAGGTATCATTCCATGTTCATGATTGTCTAAGCTCTTGTTCTCACTTCTCTAGCTCTCTCAGCCTCTCGAGCACAGCTCCTCATAGGACATCTCCCTTTGCACCTGCTGTTCTTGCTTCCAATGTTCAGGGTTCACTCCATACAATCCTTATGAAAGGGAGCCCCCATGAACAGAGTTTCCGTTTCTCACACTGGCACCTTTCACTGTTGTTAAAATAAGAAACAGCAGATGTGCACCAAGCATTGAGTGCACCAGCCCCCATCCTCACGTCTTTTGCTGAGGAAAGGAGGGTATAAAGAAGATAGATAGTTTCTGAGTTCCTGTCTAGTAATCTATGGGATTCGACATCATTCTCACCCCAAGATGTGTGACCTCTGCCTCACTGCTTTGGCTTTTCCCTTTTAGATGACGGGAATTAACCCACCTCTCAAAAGACCAATAAAGCCTTTGGGATGGATAATTCAGACCATGGGATGCTGTCGTTAGATGTGTGCTGTGTGCTACACAGCTGTCTCTACACATTTCAGAGTGAGAATTGTTTAAATCCCAGCTCTCACGCAGGTATGGTCCTAAATTTTAGTAATGAAAGTTCCTACAGAAAAAAAAAGTTATCATCTGGAAATCAATACTGGCAGAGTAAAATCCGTTTCTGTACTAATCTAATTGAGTACAGGGAGGAAGGAAGAAAACCCACACCCGAAACTCATTATCGGTGGACATTCTATGCTATTACATCTTCAGCGAGGCTATCATTGCACGTCCATTCCTCTGTTTTTATACCTCCTGCTATCGTTTTGTCCGTTTTGATTTAAATCTTTGGAAGGTGTCCCCATTCTTCACCTCACCTCGGCTATTCTGGAGGAAATGGCATTACTTCACACCAGAGGGGATGAGAAGCTCCTATACAAGGATTGCAATTCAAATGGAAGAAAAGAAATATGATTATTAATAAGTGGACTGTGTAAGAAATCACATTTAATTGACTTTAAATATTTTTATTATGTGGCAAGCACTCTTTGTGGACTGAGAGTTTATGACCCATCACGTATTTCCAGGGCCTCCAATTGCTTTTTCATCTGGATTTGAAAATGTGGTTGTTTCCCTCTCTATTCTGAGCACTGGTGAAGTTGAAAGTATATCAGGACAGGGATTAATGGAAATGAGTTGATATCATTATTCCACAGGCAATGAATAATAAGTAGTTTGTTGATGATTTACGTTAATCTAAATACAAGACAGACAGAAAATTATTGTATGCTTCGAAGTCTGCCCCAGCAATGCTGTCATATCTGGAAACATGTAATTATCCATATGTCTTCTTTTAAATTAAATCTTAATTTCTACTGTCAGTCAATGGCGATTTAGTTTTGTCCATAATTCATTAAGTTGATTTGCTATGATGTCCTAATAAAATATAGCCCACATTTTAAGAAATCTAAACATTAATCTAAATGATAATCTAAAAATAATTTCTGGATTTACAACTCTTTTCTAAACAATGAGGTAAGAATAAGAAGAATTACATTACTATATCTACCTATATATCTTTAAGACTTACATAAAATTGCTATATGAAATATAGATTGAAATCCCTAGTTATTCAGACCTTTCTTCACGATGTGCTTGATTGTATTTAGAAGAAAATACGTGTTTAAAAATAATCCGATGGTGGGAATGCAGAGTCTCAGAAATGACCCTGCTCTCCGGCGCATTCGTTCACCAGAGGCTGAGCTGTCCTTTATGGGTCCCAGTTGAGACCCCGTCCAGGACATTGCTCAAGCACTCTGTGATTGCTTGTGTGTCATGGTGGGAACAGAACAGAGATGACAAGTATAATAATAAAAGAGAAACAGCAACGTGTACTGATCAGAAGCCTGGGTTCTATGCTTAGAGGTGTGAGTTTGGATCCTGACTTCCTCATCTCTGAGCAGGGCAACATTATGCTTTGCACGCTATGCCTAGGCTTCCCTTGCTTCTGTAACTCCGGAATGATAATGCTTCTTGATTCATTGAGTTTGATAATTATGCAAGAAGAGTACTCGACAGCTATTACTGCATTGTATTTGACAGATTGTTTTCTTGATAATGATATCCTGGGAGCAGACAAGAACTTTCAATGCTATTATTTCATAAGTTGTCACCTGCCTGTCTGCTCCACAGTGCTTGACTTTTCAAGAACAAGAGTGTTTGTTCCTTTTGTTCCCTTTAAGCTCTGGAGCCTTAGCACTCAGTACCATTCCTTATGCATAATAGACATTGATAAATGTGAATTGCTCAGTAAAATTTCTAGAATGCATATATACGCATGTGTTTTAAGATTTATTTTATCTTTGTGCATGCATGTGTGTGCACACGTGCATGCAAGCACACACACACATGAGTGTGTGCGCTCATGTCTATTTTAGGTGTATGTGCACATGATTGCAGGGGTCTCAGAAGGCCAGGAATGGTATCAGATTCCCTGGAGCTGAAGTTGCAGACAACTTTGAGCTGCCAAATGATGTGAGTATTGGGAACTGAACTCCAGTCCTCTGGAAGGGCAGAGTATTCTCTCTTACACACTGAGCCATCTCTCTGGCCCCTCTAAAATATATTTGCCTTAATAAGCTGCAGACTTACTGCCTGGAATGCTTTGTGTGTATCATTTTGAAACTGCAGACAAGTTTGAAACATGGACTCACAACCCGGCTACCTAAGCACTCACTATTCGTATTCTTATTACTTTTGTGCATACATATCTTTTTTGCATAACAAAACAATAAATTGTGCTGCAAACCTTTTGGTAGTCTTTTTAAATAAGATAATATACACAATTCAAGCCTATTCATGTAATTCCTTATTTTTCTGAAACATCATTTAAAATAAAATAATACATATTGAGCAGTCTTATTTTGGAAATCCAAGTTATCCCGAACCTAAGACTTTCAGAATGCAGCCATGATGCTTAAACCTTTATACTTTTTGGAGCAGTTTGGTTTTGGACTCTTGGATTGATTATGGGTGCTCAACCGATCCCAACCATTCCCCATTCATGGCCCCCAATAACTAAATCACAAGCACTTCTAGCGTCAGGTGTTTATAATCAGTACAAGCAATCAATCGGTGCAAGACATCGTATGTTTATTCTTGAACCTTTAGGCTATATTCCAATTCATGTTGCTACCTCAAAGTCACTGCTGTGGGCATCGGCACATTCTGGCTGGCCCCTCACCTCTCCCTGTGTGCTCCTCGCTTACCACAGTGGTTACTGCTCTGTAGCACCCATTTGCGTGGACTTTCTAATTCCATGAACTCAGAGGCCCTATTTTTACCACGGTAGCTCTAGCTTACAAGTCTGTTTGGCTTAGGAACCGTGCTCTGCGTATTTTATGACGAAGGTATCCCTGTTGGTCATAGGGTGCAGCAAGGGAATTGAGGCTATCAATATGGTTGGCTGTCTAGATCCAGACCTTGCCTAGGACAGGGTCCTGGAGCAAGTGTATGAAGCTTGCCTGCAATGGGGAACATTGAGGAGTCGTCTGGGACTGCTCACTGGAGGACAGCAAAGGACAATCTGGGAAAGGGAGTAAGTGGCGCTCTCAGGTCACTCATCTTTTCCCCCTGCAGTTTTTTTTTTTCCCATCAAGGGCTTCAGTTTTATTTTGTGACCTTTGGAATCTAGTTCTTGGACGCAATGAGAAGAAACATAGACCCTCTGTTTGTTTATGAGATGATTAAGTACTGGGTGTGGATATTCTTATCTGGGACTTCTGAATTATAGTCAAGAATCCAATTCCAAACTTGCAACATGTTGAGAGAAATTCCTAATCTGTGTCTGGCATGCAATAGCAGGGAAGGAAAAATAAAATTTATGGAGTGCCTGGTGTGGGTGAGGGACCTTTCTGCACTATTGTAGTTTCTCCAGAAACCAGGAAAGCAGCAAGAGTCAAGGTAAGAGGGAGCTAATTAACTTGAGAACCCTCCCTCCAGTCTCAGTATTAGGAAAAGGAATTCTCTGGTAAATGAGGTAATTCAGTTACATATTTAACAGGAAGTCTATTTCTATGATTGCTTAGGTATATTTTGGATGGGTCTGACTTGCAAATTAATTTAGAATGTGGAAAATAAAAACATTTATACTGGGGCTTGGAGTGATGGCTGAGCAGGTAATGTCATGTACTAGACATGCAGAGGACCTGAGTTCAGATCCAAGCAGCCACACGCAGGGCTTCACAACTGCCTTTCACTCAGGCTCCAGGAGGTCTGACAGCCTCTGTAGAACTCTGCAGGCTCCCTCACACAATCATGTACATACCCACTTAGCCCTACACATGTATGTGTATTTCAAAAGAAAATAAGTCTTTGAAAACACAAAAATCTCCATTAATGTATAGAAATAAATTCATTTAAAGCCGTTTATAAAAAGGTTAAAGTACATCTAGACTAAAATATTTTTATTGATGCTATAAATTATGTTCCAAGGAAATTAATAAAAATAAATGCACCAGCATTTCAACATTAATAAAGCAACTTCCTGTTTTCTATTATTACTTTTTTCTCTGTTGGGGGTGTCAGGTTCCCCCTTGCAACATAGTCTGGGTTTGAACTACCAAAGTGCTAAGATGTCAGGAATGAGCCACTGAGCCTGGCATTCCCTAGCATCTGGAATGCCTTTTTTTTTTTCTTCAAACAGGGCTTCTCTGTAGCTTTGGAACCTGACCTGGAACTAGCTCCTGTAGACCAGGTTGACCTGGAACTCAAAAAGATCTTCTTGCCTCTGTCTCCCATGTGCTGGGATTAAAGGCGTGCGCCACCACAGCCTGGCTAGGAGTTCCTTTTTAACACTAATTCCTTTTTTGGTTTGATCAGAAATATATGAGCACGAGAAATTATAATTGTTGACTTTATTGTTTTTATAGTTTAAAAGTATATTTATTTATTTAATTAACTTATTTATTTTACATCCTGACCACATCCTTCCTCAACTCCTGCCATCCCCCCCCCTTCTTTTTCCTGTATCCATCTATCCCTCTTCTGTTTTTCTTCAAAAACAGAAAGGAGCAGACCTCCCATGGGTGTCAACCAAGCATGGCATATCAAGGGGCAGTAAGACTGAGCACTTCCCCTTGTATTAAGGCTGGGTAAGGCCATTTAGTATGAGGAATATGTTTCCAGGAGCTACCTAAGGACAACCCCTGTTCTCTTTGTTAGAAGTCTCACAAGTAGACCAAGCTAAGCAACTGTCAACTGTAGAAAACCTGGGTCAGTCACATCCAGGCTCCCTGAATGTTGGCTTGGAATCTGTGAGTTCCTATGAGCCAGGTTTGATGTTTCTGTGGCTTTTCTGTGATGTCTGTCTCCTACATCCTTCCTCTCTCTCTTCTGCATGGTTCCCTGAGCTCAGACTAATGTTTGGCTGTGGGTTTCCACTAGTTACTAGATTAAGGCTCTCTGGTGAATTTCATGCATGAACATAATATATTTTGATCCTATCCAACCCCCAACTATTCCAGGAACCTCCCTTATGCCCTACCCCCATGCCCCTTCCTCTTCTTCTCTCTTCCTCCTTTTCTTCTTCCTCCTCTTTATATGCTACTGAGTTTGGTTACTACTTGTCAAATGCACCTGGGTTTAGGACCACCCACTGAAACCCGAGCCACCCACCAGGAGCTATGTCCCTGAAGAAAACTATTGTGTCTCTTCCAGTGGCTATTAACAGTCAATGGCTAGGGATGGAGACTTATAGCTCCTCCGTGCTCCATGCTGGGATGTTAATGGGATTTGTCTTATACAGGTTTTGTGCAGCAACACGGTTGCTGGATGTCCATGAGTACCAAGACCCTGTCGTGTCCTGAAGTCACTGTTCTGTGGTAGTCCTCCTTGATCTCCGGATCTTATAGTCTTTCTGTGCCCTCTTTTTTAAAGACCCTTCCCTTAAATTTCATATGGGAAAAACTTCATGTGTGTATGTGTATGTAGTATATGTATATGTATATGTGGTGTATGTGTGTGTTTGTGTGTGTGTTGTGTTTTCGTCTGTAACAAGTTATCAACTGGCACTGTGAACTACCCAGGCCTACTTCTACTTATAGACAAAACATAACATAATTTCTTCCTGTTGGAGGAAACTGCTAAATTTGGAGGTGTAATTACAGCACACAATTACAGATTCTCTCAGTTCTCAGGTCACTAGCTTGTGGTAGTCAGTACTGTCCTCTGTAAGGGTTCAAATTCACTTTGTCATCAGTTTCCTGTCCTACACACTTTCTAGAGCACATTGTTTAAATATATAAGAGAGATGAGAAACATTAACAGTGTTACTAGAGCCTTGTGTAGGTCCTAGTCATTGGTCAAGCTGGTGGATGTTGAGGTGGAATAGCACCAGGAGAATTATTGGGCAGTGTGGGGATGGGGAGGGAGAACTTCTTATATGATTACTCTTGAGTACTCTCCTCTTTTCTAAAGTCATACCTCTGGAAAAATTCCCAAGTTGTTTTATCTCAAGGAGAATCTTTGGAGGCCGGACTGAGTTTGAGTCCCGGCATCTTACATCAGTGTTTTGAAGGAATCTCAAAAGCCAAAGGTCTGGAGGCAGATTTAGCTGACTTGCTTCCAAAGAAACACTTGAGAAAGTTATTAGCCTGTTCTATGACATTTTAGTGCGTTTATTTAGTGGCAAGAGAAGTGTGTTATTTTTAAAAAGAGACATTTTTACTATTGGAAGAAAACTATCTCTTAAAATACTTTTCAAGGATAACCAGGCTACAATCTGCAACCCCTGAGAAGCTAGATAACAGGAAGGACACTAAGAGAGACTGGAAGGGATGCCCCCCAAAAGGGGAAAAAGATAAGATCTCCTGAGTAAATTGGGAGGGTGGGGAGGGGAGGGAGGAGTGATGGGGAGGGGGAGGAGAACATGAGGGAACAGGAGGAACAGGATGGTTGAGTTGGGGGAGGGCCATAGAGGGAGAGCAGGGAAAGAGGGAAAGAGATATCTTGTTAAAGGGAGCCATTATAGGGTTAGGGAGAAATCTGGTGCTGGAGAAACTCCCAGGAATCCACAAGGATGACCCCAGCTAAGACTCCTAACAATAGTGGAGAGGGTGTGTGAACTGACCTTTCCCTATACTCAGATTGACAACTACCCTAATTGTCATCATAGAACCTTCATCTAGTAACTGATGAAAACAGATGCATAGATCCACAGCTAAGTACTGGGCCAATCCAGTTGAAGAGAGGGACGAGTGGTTGTATGAGCAAAGGGGTCAAGATCATGATGGGGAAACCCACAGAGATGGCTGACCAGAGCTAGTGGGAGCTCACTGACTCTGGTCTGATATCTGGGGAACCTGCATAGGACCGAACTAGGCCCTCTGAATGTGGGTGACAGTTCTGTGACTTGGGCAGTCAGTGGGGCCACTGGCAGTGTCACCAGTATTTATGTTCAGTGCATGAGCTGACTTTTTGGAGACTATTCCTTATGGAGGAATACCTTGCTCAGCCTTGATACAGGGGATAAGGTCTTGGTCCTGCCTAAACTTGATATGCCAGACTTTGTAGACTCCCCATGGGAAGCCGTACCCTTTCTGAAGAGTGGATGGGAGGATTGGGTGGGGGAAAAGGTAGAAGAGGACCAAGAAGAGGGGAGGGAACTGTGGTTGGTATGTAAAATTAAAAAAAAAACTTTTAAATAAAAAAATAAAAAATTGTTTTAAATAATAAAAAATAATATAATAAAACACTTTATTTGCTTTTACTCAATTTTTATTTCTATTTATAATAAGTGGTAATATTCACAGCAGTGACTGCCTATACTAGAATATACAGTAGACAAAATAGGATAGACTAGAACATTCAAGTTGAATATTATTAGGTGATATTTTATTTCCTCTATACATATGCACCCCTGTCCTCACTTTTTATTTACGGTGATGGAAATATTTAAAAGTTATAAATTAGCACAGTGTGGAACTGTTTTTCATTTTCATATTTTTTACCTTATCTATGTTCACATATTCACACCGTTGTATTAATTATATCTTTAAACTTGGTGTTTCTCCTCTTTAAACTTACCAGTGCACCATGAAATCTTTCTACATTACTATATAATTTATAGTTATGAAGGATTTATAATTTCCATTAAACCAATATGCCAGAGTTGAGTTAATAATTTTTTTGTGGAGTAATGTATTAATGATTTAGTGAATTATTCTAAGTGACCAAAAAATTTTATAGTTGAATTTCTTTCACATTGAAGGCTTGAATGGGTCTCCGCGATGTTGAAATGTTGCAAACACCACACGACCGCATAAGCCCTGAAATAACTCTAGTACTGAGTAACGTATGGAAAGGCAGACACTCGGCTTCAGTCTTCCTGACCATTAGTGGGAACACCAGGATCTATGCCCAGCCAAAGAAAAGCTAACAAGCTTGGGAGAATAAAAGATTATTGGAAAATAAATACCTGTCCAAGTGTAGTGATGGCTCACAAGTCTTGGTTAGATTAAGATCTAAAGTCTTAGCTTCACCTTTGTCAGTAGTGGGTTTAATGACTGACAAATGGGTCAAGTCTGTTTCTGATATTTTGTTGACTGGCTGTCCTCAGTGAAACCCGATGACAGAAGTTTCCAGTATGAAACACCAGCCCCTCTAGTACTGCGTCGGGTGCTGCAGAACTGCATCTGAGCGGAGTCTGAGCAGACTGTTGGCACACTGTGAAAGTGTTCTCTGATTGATGGGGTCAGATACAAGATTTCAGTGGACTTCAAAGAGAACTCAGGATAGTAATGGGCTAAAACTCGAGCTTTTGTCAAGAAACTGGAGCTAAATCTTTCCTGGGGGAAAAGAAAGATTTTAATGTTGGCAGCACATATCCAGTCCGTGGATTTGAGCTATCATGTTAGCAAAAGGACCATAGGTCTTAAGCGGATGCAGCTGCAAGGTTCATCACACACTGAGAGCCTGTCAAACTGGCAGAATGAGGGGGAAAAAGGTTTCTGCATTCAGTCTGTAGAGTTTTGGTCAGTCAAAGCCCATGGGTGCGGTATGTGTGTCAGCCCTGGCTGACAGGGCAAGCCGCTCTTAGTCAGGGTAGGGTCTTTGCAGACACCATGAATAGGGTTTTTAGGAATGTGAAGTGTTTTTTCTGTTGGGCGATTTGTGCCTCTGCTTGGCAGCTCTCGTCCTGGAGCACGCTCCGTGTGTGCTTTTGTCGGAAATGTCAGCGGCTGCCTCATCAGACAGATGCTCCTGGGATGAGTCAGGTGTCCGGGCGCAATGAGAAATATCAGTATTCTTTTCCTGACATTTTTGGTGGAATGGGGCATGAAGGTAATATGGTTTCTAAGAAACTGGACCATGATATTTGAGTGCAGAGTACAGTGAAAGGAAAAACAGAGTTTTTCTCCTGTGGAGTGTAGGATGTGTCCTTCTGGGTGGACACTTGATCTGAAGGTAACAGCCTGAGGGTCTGTGAACTAGAATATGCACAGACACAATGAGATAAAAAGGACCGGGCTTCATCCCAACCCTCTCTCTTACGTTGATCTTAGGAACAATTAGTGAAACTCTATGATGCTGTTTCCTCATCTATATTCATGAGGTTCTTGAGAAGAGCAAATGAGGCAATTGTTTCCAAACTATTTATATATTCACTGTCTGGTCCATGCTATGAAATCCATGATGTCAACCCACTGGATTGGGTTAAGAGATGGGTAGCTTGGGTCCGTTTTCTAGAAAGATGGCTGGGAGGGAGGCACTGCTGTCTTATTTTTCTAAATGAAATTTATAGATTTATTTGTTGTTAACATCTCAAAGGACTAGAATGACATTTTAGCGTTTACAGATTTCACACAAAGCTTTCTCCATTATAATTTTCCTAAAGAGAAGCACAAGGGGTATTGATAGCACCTGAGTAACTGCTGGCTCTGTTAGAAAAGGTTTCATGCCTTCCAGTTTCCCTCCATTTATTTTCACCATTCTAAGTCGCTTCTGGGACCAATGTCAGTTGATTCTTACCTGTTATTTCTTTAACAGCGTCTCAGGGCTCTTAAGTAAATCTTATTTATATGATCTGAGCATCAAACCAAACATGTAGCCTCAAAGGGTACATGGACATGGACCTTTCTGTGGGAAACTGCTGAGTTAGGCTGAAATCTAGTCTTCTGCTGAAGGAGTTAAGAGCGCGAATATTCTATCAGACACAGTCATTCCTGCAGCTTGCCAAGAGCAGTAGTTAGTGCTCCGAAGCAGGTGGCCTACATGAATAATTAGTTTACCTTAGTTGAATATGTGTACTTGCCAGAGCATACTTGAGCTAAAAAATAAAAATCAAAGATAAACTGTATTTCTATTTTTTTTTATTTTAAAGATTTTTTTTTTATTGAGAAAAAAGAATTTCCGCCTCCTCCCAGCCTCCCACTCCTCCCACCCTCCCCCCACTCCTCTCTCCCCCCTCTCGAGTCAGAAGAGCAGTCAGGGTTCCCTGCCCTGTGGAAAGTCCAAAGTCCTCCCCCCTCCATCCTGGTCTAGGAAGGTGAACATCCAAACTGGCTAGGCCCCCACAAAGCCAGAACAAGAAGTAGGATCAAAACCCAGTGCCATTGTCCTTGGCTTCTCAGCAGCCCTCATTGTCCACCATATTCAGAGAGTCCGGATTTATCCCCTGCTTTTTCAGTCACAATCCAGCTGGCCTTGGTGAGCTCCCAATAGATCAGCCCCACTGTCTCCGTGGGTGGGTGCACCCCTCTTGGTCCTGACTTCCTTGCTCATCTTCTCCCTCCTTCTGTTCCTCATTGGTACTTTGGGAGCTCAGTCCAGTGTTCCAGTGTGGGTCTCTGTCTCTATCTCCATCCATCGCCAGATGAAGGTTCTATGGTGATATGCAAAATATTCATCAGTATGGCTATAGGATAGGATCATTTCAGGTTCCCTATCCTCAGCTGCCCCAGGAACTAACTGGGGACCTCGCCTTAGGCATCTGGAAGCCCCTCTAGGTCCAAGTCTCTTCCCAACCCTAAGATAGCTCCCCTAATTAAGATATGTGCTTCCCTGCTCCCCTATCCAACCTTCCTGTATCCTATTTTTATTTATATATTTGTATTTTTTTTTTGTGCTGTTACCATGCCCTACTTATGAGTCAGTAAAGCAAGATTTGGAAGTGGCAACAGTCCAAAACTCTCAGTGACTTTCCCCAAAGTAAAGATTTACTATTTACCTGCTGTGGGCTTGGTGGGACTTTGGTCATGGACCAGAGCTGACAGAGACTCTGACCATGCTATCTGTGACCAAAGGAAGAGGGGGAAGGAAGGCTATGGTGTCTAACGGTACCAGTTTAACGCCCCTGTCCAGAAACATCACACAGTATGGGTACATGTCTTATTATCAACCAAATAAAACTATGTGATGTTGTCTGAGTCCCAGCAGGTAGGCAGATGTGGTTTTTGTCACGTGCATGAAGAGGGGCTTAGTAGCATTGGGAATATCTTCTGTGAGTCCTTTCCCGTATCCCACTTAGGAATGCGCATACATCAAAACTCTTAACTGTTGCTGGAGTGTGAAGAACAGTGTGTGGCCTCCTAATTCATGCATTCTTCCAGCCAGTAGCAAAACTTAATTTCTAGTGCAGAGTATTTGAGTCATGCCACTTGGACTGGGGAATTATTCTTTCCGTTTATTTCACTGTTTCAATTCTCTGTTCTTGAGAACAGTGCTCATTCACTTACATTTCTGTCCTTTGTTGAACTGTATGGAAAGGTTCAGTTTCTTAGCCTATCTTTAAATTCAGTCCAACTGATCTCACTTTTTTTTTCATATTCTTTTGTGTTTAATCTCAAGTGTGGAATTGTCTCTATTCTATGAGTCCTCTTCTGATGACATCTATAGATTTCATTACTCAATTTATAATATCCATACTTTTAGTAAACACGTATTAGAGAGTACAGTTTTTTTTTTTAATGACAGGTACAATACAGTAAAGTAAATTTGATTTCTCTTTTATAACTGACATTTTGTGTCTGTTGATTGATGTCTTTCTATGAACCTCTCCTCTCAGCCCTGGCAACTGTCATGGAGTATTCAGCCTCCTGTGGTTTGGGTCATGTAGCACTGTCTCCTCTGGGATTGTCACATTGTTGCAGATAGCAGATGTCCCCTTTAAAGAAGTGATGTTCTACTGTTTGCATAGACCTATTTTGTTGTCCCCCCATGAGCATTTGAATGACTTCCACACATTCCACTATAGATGAGCAGTGCAATAGGAAGGAATATGGAGCAATTTCTCTGAGATTCTAATTCCTATTCCACAAGTTTCATACCCAGACATAAGACGTATATGTGGTCCATGTGGAGTACACACACGTGTGCAGGTACACTTGCCTGTGTGTACATGGTGAAGGCCGCAGGTCTATGTTCATTGTGTCCCTTAGTCAATCTCTCCCTTGTATTTGGAGACAGGATCTTTCATTGAGCTTCGAGCTTGCAGCTACACTAACAGGTTGATGAGCCTCTGAGATCCTCCTGCCTCTGGTCCCTGTCCCCAGCACACTAGGGTACAGACTGTGGGTATTCCTGGGGTCTGGGAACTCCCCAAATCAGATCTTCATGCCCGTACAGCAAGTATTTTACTCACTGACCCATCATTCCAGTTATGATCGGTGATTTTGTTGTCATTCTATTTTTTATTTTTTTGAGAGACCCCATACTGTTTTCCATATTGGCAATAGAAATTTATCTTACTGCCAATAGCATAAAGGGCATAAAATCTACACTTCTACCAACAGTATAAAACTTTCTTCAAATGCTTGCTGGCATTTGTTTTTTTTTTTCAATGATGATCATTTTAATAGGGATGAAGTTCTCATCTGGATTTCCCTTCTGGTTACTGACATTGAGCATATTTGTTGGCCCTTGTTTGTCTTCCTTGGAGAACAGTGTATTCCAATCCTTCATACATTTTAAAATTCACATGTTCATTTTTCTTCCATTGCCCTATGAGAGTTTCTTACGTATTTCAGACATTAACTTCTTACCAGACACATGGTTTGCAAACATTTTCTCCTATTTCAATGGCTTACTGTTTCTTTCACCCATTGATTATTTTTTATATTGGGCAATATATTCTTTTTTTTTTTTTTTGAGACAGGGTTTCTCTGGAGATTTGGTGCCTGTCCCGGAACTAGCTCTTGTAGACCAGGTTGGCCTCGAACTCCCAGAGATCTGCCTGCCTCTGCCTCCCAAGTGCTGGGATTAAAGGCGTGCGCCACCACCGCCTGGCTGGGCAATATATTCTATATTGTTTCTTTCTCCATGCAGTTCTACTTGTCTTTTTTTTTTATTTTTGTTCCCCCAACCCATTTTTAATGTCCTTTCTGAGAAACAATCACCAAGGCCATTGTGGCAGTTTTCTCCTATATATTCTTCTACGGTGTGCTGCTTGATTTCTTCGTCAGCTTGGCACAAACCTTGGTACACTTGAGAAGATCGTAGCTGAGGAATTGCCTCATCAGAAATTCTTTGGACATGTTCATGGACGTTCTTTCTTGATGAGTGAAGGAAGTGAAAGGGTCCAGCCCACCAGGGGCACTGTCATGCCATGTCAGGTGGTCCCCAGGATCTAAGAAAGCAGGCTTAAGGAACAATAGGAGCAAACCTTAAGCAGCACCCTCTGGCCTCTGCTATGCTTCCCGCCTCTGCTTCTGCTGGAGTTTCTGCCTTTACTTCCCTTCATGATACACTATAAGCTGTAGAATAAAACAGCTTTTCCTCCCTAAGTTGCTTTGGCCATGGTGTTTATCATAGCAAGAAGAAGAAAGTAGGACAGAATGCTTTCATTGCTTTATGTTTTATATTTAAGTCTTTAGTCACTCTTGTTTTGAGTTTTGTCTACAGCAGGAGGCCATAATCTAAGTTAGGATGTCCAGTTTTCTTGTCACTATTTATTAAAGAGGCTGCGTTCCTATTGTATATCCTTAGGGCTTTTGCCAAAGATCAGTTGACTTATTATTTCACTTAAAATATTCTCTCTACCTTCATACACAACAATCATATTGCCATTGTTTAATCCTACCAGGCCTTGGATTTTAATATTTACTGTTTCCAGTTTTAAGAGGATTTAAATTTCTTTGTGTGAGCCCCTCAGTTCTTAATAAAGTAAAAATGTCTTTCCTTTCTAATTTCTCAGAATCGATCAGCCCTTGACGTTTTACATGAAAAACAAGCACTACTTAATTCACATTGTAACTCTGAGGTTTTGGAAATAAATTAGCACATTCCTGAGGGCTGGGAGATTGAAATCCATCTAGGGATGAGACGACCACAAATAAGTATTAACACCGACTGAACGAGTAAATTCCATGATATGAAAACATTTGCTAAGGGAAAACTGTCACCTACATGAGTTACTATTATTGGTAAGAAAAAAGGTAGAGATCTCAGTGAGATATGCTGGCTTTCAGTATGTTTTTAGAAGTGGTTTATAGCAAATGCATATGGATTTAATAATACAATAAAAATAAAAGACAACAAATCCACCTCATAAAATTATATTCCTTCTAAAAACATCTCAATGAACAGATTTGGATTTCTTTCACCAGAGTTTGAGCGCCAATGGTCAGTGTTGAGTTCCAGGCATTTGATTTCTTTTCGGCACCAAGGGTTATAAATCAAATGTAAAAATATGGCCAGAGATAGTATTTTTGGAAAATTAAGCCTCTCTTGGCAAGAATCTACCCAGGAATTTTCTTATTAATAAACAGAGTGTGTTTGGTGTGCCGGATTATATTGTGCAGGCTTTCCCATAGACAGCGCCCATTTTGAATATTCTTACTTGAACACATAAACAGATGTGCACATTTTTTTTTGCCATTTGCTTCACTCAGGAGCTTCCCATAGAGACTTTTCCAAATAAAGCATTGAATTCAGAAAAATTTATTCAGAATACAAATGTGCCCATTCATCTTGATGCACCCAACCTTAGTCCTATTTCACATGCCGTAGTTCACATTGCTAAGGTCTAACACACACACAGCTCTGTCTAGTATAAATAATAGGGGTTGACCCAAATGAAAAGAATAGTTCTTTTTAAAAATCAGTTTATCCCCTAATGCTTAACTGATCTGTCTATGCTCAATTTAGAGGTCTCTACCTGTGACCTGAGAGTCCTATCACAAATCCAGATAATTTTCCAGTTTTTTCTCATCTTGTGTGGCAAAGGTAGATGATCTTTTAATCTGCCAGGCTAACAGACTTTGGGTGACTTGTATGACTTGTAGATGGTGTTTAAAATGGTAAAAATGCCACTTTTGTTTAACTGTTCTCCACCGCATCCTAAAGCCACCTCCTAATTCCAGATAGTAATTACCGTGTCCTTGTAATACTAGAGATGTGCTATGGTAGGTCTACATATAGAGTTTGTGGTCCATCGTGAGACTGTAAGATGCATAGGTTGGGATTGGATTTATTCTAGAAAATTGGGAATTGTAAGTTCTGCATGGTTAGCTCCTTCTAGTAATCTCCATGCCCGGAAAAGCCATTTTTGTGGTATCCTGAACCTTCCTATCTTTAGAAGTACATATCATTTATCTCCCAACCACACTCTCTACCAACTATCACCAATATGCCCATGTGGAGATTTTACATATAGTACCCCCCACCACACACACACACACCACCACCAGCTATTACCAATATTCCTGTTTGGAGACTTTCCATGTAATAACACACTGAAAAAGCTTTAACTTCTGCAAATAACAGAAAACTCACTTTATTATACAAAGGAAGCACTGACATCATGTTACCTTCAAATCAGAGGAATTTATAGGAAAGGTTAAACTATCCTACAGTGTACTTTAAGATTTATAATCAGAGGACCACACAACATGATGGTATTCAGGGTTTGTTTTTTTTTTTCTAAACTTCTGAATAGATTGAGACATTGTAGAACTGAAATTTAGAAAAGTTGGTGGTTTGTGGATTTGTGGGTTGGCAGCCGGCTGTTCTGAGCCTCTCAGTGGAATGGTCATTTATAACCGCTGCTCCAGTGTGTTTTGTTTTAGGTTGAATCTGACTTACAGTTTCCAAAACTGAGTACAGTACAATGATGTAACTACTTAGTATTTTTTTATCAGAAGAATATACAGAAATCAGAGGGTTTTTTTCATAGACATGTTCTTTTTTGTCCTCCTAACATCGTCTGATGATGGACAGAACTTTGGTAGTGCCCAGACGCCCCTCCTAGCATCGTCTGATGGGCAGTGCCATTTTCTTTTCTGTACTAACTTTCCTGTATCCATTTCACTGAGTACTGCTTTGTGAGTTTGTTGTTACCATTCCTTAGGGCAATATTCACTTACTTGTCTTGTCATCCATTCTTTATTTTGTATGTATATATGTCTGTTTTCATGTTGATGGACATTTGTTTTGTTTTCAATTTAGGATACTATGAATCATGCTGCTTCAATCATTTCATATACTTTGGTGATAATATATTTGTAATTTTCTTGAGTATCATCCTTTGGATTTGAGTTTATAGAGTAAGATTTCTGTTCACTAAATGTAAGTTTATATTACCTCCTAAGACTTCTCAAGGGACTATTCTATCTAGACCTTGTCTTCTCAGACACACAGTCCCATTGTTAAAAAGCCAATATTTGCTGTGAACTTTTCATTGTTAGCCATTTTGATGAGTGTGTAAATTATGGTTTTAGTATATATTTCCCTAATGATTAGGGGAATGAATAATTTTTCATGTTTACAGACTGAGTTTCATCTTTTATGAAATATCTATTCAAATATTCTGCTGACTGATCTACAGGATTGCCTCCACTCTGAGTTGGGGGCTTTCATATATATTCTCTATGTAATAAGACTTCTGCAGATTGAACATATGTAAAATTATTTTTCCCTACTTTGAACTTTATCTTTTGACTCCTGGCATTACTGTTGGTGATGGTTTTTTTTTTAATCTTTCCAAATAGTCATTCTTTTTTAGAGCCGCTTTAAATTTAAAAAATAACTAGAAATTATAGATGCAAGCCTCCCACGATACCAACATTTCACTCCAAAAATACTTTAATGAGTGCATTTAAATCCATTGCCGTATTCTCATGACCTCAAAACTCTAGGGTCCAATGGGGTTCACTGTGGTGGTGTGTGTCCTATGGATAGTGATGTGCATTCATCCTGACGGGCTTTTCCCTCTTAAGATGAATGAATGCTGTTTGTTTCTTGCTTCAGACATCCTTACCCACTCAACGCTAGTGAGTGCACTCTCTCATGCCTCAAAAGGTTTATTATTCTACCTCTCATATGTAGATCTATAATTCACATGAACTGAATTTTGTAGATGACATAAAGGACCCAAGATTTATTTTTTAAAATCTATATATTTAGTGGATAAAGCACTGTTTGTCGAAAGGATTTTATTTATATAGTGTCACGTTGGTTGTAGATCAAATGTCATGTGTGTGCAGAGCTCAGGACTCTCTACTGTATTGATGGATTTGTTTATCAGTATACCACTACTGCTGTTTGCTTGTTCCTGGCACAGAAATGTGATTTTAATACTTTAAAGTGTTAGCTCGACAGATACTCACCTAGCCGAACAAATTTACCTAACGGTTTATTTATAGTTCTAGGCATACAGTTATGCCATATTTCCTAATATTTAAGCATTTTTAATTTTTCTTATTTTATATTGGGGTTCAGAACCTCAATTAAAATGAACAGAAATGGAATTGTGGGAATCTATTTCTTTTTGTGATGCCTAATTTATAGGTGAAATCATGTATTTTACCATGAAGGATAAGTATTTTTCAGATTGTATATCTGTATGTTTCTATCATTTATCTTTCTTAATGATACAATTTTTAAAGATTATGAAATCATGAATGGGCTCTCTATGTTATCTTGTGCCCATTAGATACATTATTACTGATTTCCTGTTTAATTTTTCTACAATAAGACATCATCTCAGTCCTTTGAAGTTTCTGGATATCCGTTTTATGGCTTAGCATTTGACCAACTTTAATAAATGTTGCCCGTGCACTATGTAGGAAGTGGCATAGCCTACACTTTGGGGTTACAAAGTTCTAATGTCTACGTCAGGTCATCTATTGTGTGTATGACTTGAATCATCTGCACCCTGGTTACTTTCCTGTCTGTTAGCTTCATCAGCTTTTTTAAGAGTTTAATTACAGTCTGATAAGATGATACCTATGTCTATTTATAGCACTACAAGATTTTGCTTTATATTTTGAGGCTGTTATCCAGCATATCTAATGTGTAATTATAGTTATTTTTTATTAAACCAATGTATGTATTATTCTGAAATCTCTCTCTTTATGTTTAGCAAGGATATTTTTCCCCTTAAATTTTTCCTTGTGGCTGCAGAACCACACCCCATTTCCTTGGGTTTGTATTTGGATATGTTTCATCCACGTTTACCTGCAGATCTTCCTGGTTCCTTAAAAATTTTATCTTGGATGATGTATATGGATGTTAAATTTGAATTCAATCAGTTTTTGTCTAGTATTTCATCGATTTATAGTAATTTCACCAGTACATTTGACTTGGATATAGTTTAGTGGTTGTTTTAATGTTTTTTTTTTTTAATTTTTCTTCTTTTTGAATTGAACGGTCAACTTTTCCCCCATTTATCATTACATATGCTTTGTACTTTGTATTTTCTGAGGTGGTTACCTGGGAGACTCCATCTTGTAGCACATCACGAAATTAGTAAAAGTGGAAAAAAATGGGGATTTTATTATTTGAAGAGTGCAGCAAGCATCTACCACTCGCTATTGTTTCTTATATTGCTGTTATAAAGTGTTACTACTGTCCTGTGCACTGATAATGTCTACAGATTTAAGCCCTGCTTGTCTCTCTAGGATACTTGTTTTTTTTTTTATTACATTATATGCTTTCTTGCATGCCAGTTGTATTTCTAGCCAAGGAATGCCCCTTAGTGTCTCCGCTGGTGTGGTTGGATTGCTAACATAGTCTCCAGGTTTCCTTCTGGGAAATGTATTTGATTCTGTTGTCAAAGCACAGTCTTGTCGTGTGCAGATCCCTGGTGGTTTCAGTTCTGTCGGCTCTTGGAGGGTACTATTCCATTGCCTTACAGCTTTCAAGCCTTTACTCAAAATGCTAGCTATCATTCAGTTGTTGCTTCATGGAAGTTAATGGGTCGTTTTATCTGTCCGTTACGAGTTTTCTCTCTATTTTTGATAGTAAGTATTACTACAGTGTCTCTGTCTTTCTGTTTCTGTCTCTACTCCTCTCACTAGCCCCTCCTCCTGTCTCCCTCCCTTCCCACTCTCCCTCCCTCTCCCACCCCTCTGTGTGTGTGTAAGCATGTGCATGTCTGTGTTTTGTATTTACAGTACTAGTGGCTTACCGTGTCTGATCTGTGTTCAGCGACTCTCCCTGCTCTTGTCTATCCAGTTTATTGGGGGCTCTGATTATACACAGGTTAGCCATTTCCCACGACATTGCCTTCCATAGTTCCTTCTTGGCATTCTGTTTCTGAATTGTTTTCTCTGTTTCTTTATTTATTTTTGAGCTATAATCTCATTATGTAGCCAAGGCTAGCCTCGAATCCACTATGTAGCCCTGGTTGTCCTATGACGAGCCTTTGGCCTCAGCCTCCTGAGTGTTGGGATTAGAGGAGAGAAGCCCCACAGCTATCCCTGCTATCCATTTAGAATAGTGATTTAAACTTGGACTCCCCTTGTAATTTCTCTATCCAGCTTTCTACTGCCAAACATTATCCCAGCTGCTGTTCTTTTACCGGCTCTAAGATTACAATTTATTTTTATTTTTTCATTCTTTCCCCTTTCTTCTGAAATCACACAATTCTTATCTCACCCTTTGAACTTATTTCTCACGATGACGTTAGCACTTGGACAATTCCAGCCTCAGCTCCTCTGGCACCGCTTCTGCTGGGAGTTTTTGTTTTGTTTGTTTGTTTCTGGTAATAAAGTTGGTTGAGTGACTGTTTTGGTGGAACCTTGCCTGTTTGTGAGACACCACAGAGATGGGCCGACCTGGACAGTGTGCGTTGTCTTCTGTGGAATCCACTCTTTCTCTGGACATGCAGGGAAAGTGGAGGGTCTCACCAAGTTCAGGTATGCACTGAGCTGCTGCAGAGACATCTAGAGATACCAGTCTAGTAGGGACAGAATTTTTAGGAGTCAACATTGAGGACCCTCAAGGCCTTAGAACTATCATTTGTCCCTGTAGGTCCCTGACACTTTTAGACTGGGCTCAGCGTCTTAGTGGTTTAGATCCTAATAGATGCACAGTTATTTCTAGATTTCTGGGTGTTTTTTTAAGGGTGAACATTACCCAACTGGAACTGTGCACATTCAGCTCACTTTTCAGGGCTCCCCCTTCTCCGTGATATTGTTCCCCCCCCCAGTGCCTTGATATTTGTGAGTATTCCAGCATCTCACTTTGCATAGTTTGTTTTTCCTGGGTGAGGAGATTCACTAACTTAAGTCCATTACTAGAACAATCTTGACAAGGAGATCTGAGTAATTGTTTATTTGGTATGGGAAAAAAAATCTCTAAATAAAATGAAGACAGGTTTAAGAAAAAAATGCAATCAGGCTAATGTCCTTGACTCAGGCATTTAAAATATTGAGAATAATAAATGGAAACAAAGCCCCAACTTTCTACAGTGTCAATGTATAGTTTGAGAGACTAATTAATCATTTTCTGCTATTCAACTTGCAAATAAAAAGTGGGCACACTTAGTAAAGTATTACAAGCATATTCAGATTTTTGGCTTGAATGAATTGAGGTCTTTTCCAGTTTGGATGAATGTTTAAAAGGTGGTGAGTAATGTCCTCGGTAGTTGTTTTCCACAGCTAACTATATAAATGGTATTTTTTTTTTACTGTGTCACTGAAGAATACTTAGGAACTACATTTTAAGCTTTCTGGCATTTTCCAATTACTGTCGAAAGGAAGCTGTTGTGATTTGCCTGTTACTCGTTAGA
This sequence comes from Microtus ochrogaster, assembly GCF_000317375.1. Classification (NCBI taxonomy): domain Eukaryota; kingdom Metazoa; phylum Chordata; class Mammalia; order Rodentia; family Cricetidae; genus Microtus; species Microtus ochrogaster. The sequence goes on along the minus strand of NC_022015.1, from coordinate 60,730,416 downwards.
CGAACATGTTAAACAGATAAGCAGGGCTCTGCTTGACGTGAGCTAGGACAGTAGAGGGTGCAATTGTACCTTTGCTTCTCTGTTTTGGCTTTTAAGAATTAGTTCCTTAATGGCTAGCAAAAATGTGCAGAATGTACTGTTTGCAATATACTGCTTATGGAAGTGTGTTTCAAAATGAAACATATAAATAAACATGCATTTTAAAATAGTGTAATACTTTAATTTGTACTTTAAAAATGCATATCTTAACTAGAAATTAAGAAAAATTAAAATGAATAAAGAATGTGTTTTCCGTGTAAGAAAATGTACCTGTTATAGATCCATGGTATAATTTTCTTCCATGGCAGCTTGATATTAATGTTCTATACATGTTTTCCTCTTTTTAAATGTTGCTTTTTAAAAGAATATGCACATTGATAGCTGCGTCAGTCAAAAGGCCCCCAGCTAAAGGACATGATGTTATGAGGTTCTCATTCAACTGTCTGTGTCCACTCAGGTTTTTCTAATGATGCAGAAGTTTCTCATACTTGCAAGTCAAAAACTGACATTTCCACTTATATGCTAGGGCAAATATATACATTTGTATTTAAACTCTACTTATAGAGACATGTGGGGTTGAAATGTCAAAGCTGTTTGGAGTCTTGCTTTTCTCATAGAAAAAGCTTTCATTTAGTTTATTTTTTAATGATTGGCAAATGTTACTTTCCTTGCAAAATCTAAATTCAAGTATAACAAAATTGAAGAATTTTATAAGCCCCTTTCTCACTTTTAAAAAGAACATAAGACTTTTGACCTAAGAAGTACTGCTTGTTTTATGTTAGCAAAGTATATAATTGTTCTTTGATTAAATTGGATGGCTATTTAACACAGTGTTACAGCTTTAGAGTTATCATCAACACTCAAAGGCATTAACGTTCAGTTGATAATGATATTAAGATTATTATTTTATTAGAAGGATCAAATCTGATATTCTACAGAGACAATAAATAGTAAAGAGACAGAGAAAAGTTGTCAACTGAGGTGGTCTATGCCATTCTGAAAAAGTGGAGATTTAAATAAAAATCTATTTTTATTGGAAATAGATTCTTTTCTTATACATTACTCCAGACTACAGTTCCCCCTCCTTTTGCTTCTCCCAGCTTTGCATGACCCCATCTCCTCTCTCCCCTGTATTTTAAAATCCAACGAGGAGTGAAGAAATATTTGGAGAGATACATTTGCTTCTTGTACATATGTTTGCTTGGAATCTTTCTTTATTCTGAACTTCCAAAGGTGCTATACATGAAGTGGTCCCCTGGGACACGTGGGTTGGTTACTGATCACTGAGGTAACTAGTCTGCTAATGAGAAGTCCTTGCTTCCAAAACAATATCGCAGGGCATAGTAGGTTTTGGAAAGCGGTACATTTCAAGAAGGACTATTCCAGCTAGGCTAACTCCTACGTAGCCTTTGAAGGAGGAGCTGGAACTGTGGAAGAAATAAGGTTGGTATTGCTCAATGGCTATGCCATGCCAGTGCCAGTAGACCACGAGGCAGTAGGCCATTAGCCTAATGAGAAATTTGAGCTCATGGTGCTCCAAAGGGCGATGGAGAGTTGTCTTGCTGCAATCTGGAAACATAGTTGGATATGAAGAAGTGTTATTTCCTAGAAACATTCCAAGGGGATGGGAGAAACCACAGGTATGCACTACGTTAGACAGATAGTTTTGTTGTTCAACAGATGATGTCTGAGCTTTCTATTCTGAAAAAGAGAAATAAACTAGAATCCTAATATATGTGGTTTATTATGTAGAGAAAGGCTTAAACTAGGCCGTTGATATATATATATATATATATATATATATATATGTATATACATATACATATATATATGTGTGTGTGGGTATTACTCATCATACATTTCATCATTAAATAGAAGAATTGTCCATTTACTCACCTTTCTGAACAGATGGCATCGATTTTAAACCATTTATTATTCTCTTTATTTTCTCAGTGCAATTGACAAATATGTAGTAAGGATCCCCTCATGCTAAATGTTGGGGAACAAAATAGGTAGAGCTCTTTGTTTTCAGGAATTTGCACTCTAATAGGAGAAGTTACTTATTGAACAAATATCCACACACTATATACTCATAAATCATGGGAAGTGCAACTGTAGGGGGTTATATCGTGGAACGGCTAGAAGGGGTATCTGAAGAACTATCTGAAGAGAAACTGAAGAATGGAATTATCTAGTTACTGACTCAAAAGATGGCTAATGGTGACGGAGACCAAAAGAAGTAGAAAAGAGTTTCCCGGGAAGGAAGCAAATCACCACTGAAAAAACACGGAGCTGTTAAGCTGAAATTGCTTGGTGTTTGAGCACTTGGAAACAAAACGGATTATATAATTAATCATTAACTAGTTAGTCTCTTGATGTTGGGACCTTGGTAGTTTCCTCCTTGAATCTATTCTCAACACAGCCTCATTTAAAAGAGATGGCGTTTGATAATGACTTGAATGGCAGGAAGATTCATATACTCCTGTTTTGCTCAATTTGTGAAATTGGCTATGGTTATCTATCGGGCAAATTGTGACTGTAAGAGGAGATGTTGGTGTTTGGTCGTGCTGGCGGGACGAGGACTTCGCGTTCTTATTCCAGACACCGCTGTGAAAGGAGAAGCCATAAGAAATTTCACAGGCAGGGGAGGTACTTAGAGCCTGAATTCAGTTGTCTGGCTTTCCTTTAGATGGCTGAATATCATGGAACCTGAGCGTCCAATAAACTTTGAAAACTGTTTTAATTTTACAAGTTTTATTTTAGGAAAACTTACTTATAAGTAAAAACATCACATGCCCAAATTAATGAGACCCAAAGTTTAAACAATTCAAGGAACTTTTATACAGTCGACATAGGAATGCAAACTGTGAAGCTTCACATGAGACCTGAAATATTCATTTGCTGTGTTCTTTTTTGTGTTTCATTTTGAACATCGTTTTTATGTATTTAAAAAAACCTTTAAAAATATTAATGACAGTACCAGTCATATGATTGCAGGAGCTCAAACAAGTCATAACATGTGAATTCTAGGAGTTCTCTGTGCCTGAACATTTGAAACAAACTTGATTTTTCTTGTAATAATAGTTTTTTTATATTTCAATAACTTTAAAGACTTTGCAATGGGCAAAGGTTGAGCTGTATCTAAAGAGGAATAAAAATTCTTTGGGATGGCAACTCCCTGTAAATATCTTTGCACAGAAGGGTGAAGTATGAATAATTCGTGTGCATCTGCCTCTGTTATCCATCAGTTTTTACCAGAATACTAGAATACAGAATAGTCAGGAGAGGTTTCATGTTTTATTTTATTTTATATTCTCTCTGCAGTGTTCTGGGTGTGTCTTTTGGGTGCACTCTGGGACACAGGCACAGACATACACTGTATCTTTTGTCCTCCCATGGAGTCATGTAGTAGCACGTAAAGCTGCCTGTAATTTAGATTACGAAGTAGACATTCCAAAGAAGTTTTTTTTAAAAAAAAAAACCCTCTATTTTATTTTCCCTATCAGATTGAAGTGGTCTAAATTTTCCTCAACAACTTTTATTTACTAAGAGATGTAAGAGAGGACTTTCATTTGAACCAAACCAAACTTCCATGCAAGAAAGGCCAAGTAAAAGATCAGCAATGCTTTACAAATACTGCATCAACTGTGAATGATCTCCAGACTGGACAAATGGAGTTGTATGAAGTTGAAAAGCTTTTGTGCAGCCAAAACAATCACAGAGTGAAGATACCATCCAAAGAATAGCAAAAAAAAAAATCACTGCCAGCTACACATTGCACAGATAAATATCTAGGATATATAAAGAACTGCAAACCTTTATCCAGTCAGTAAATGAGCTTGTAAGCACACAGACAATCACAAAAGAAGAAATCTATATGTCCAGTCAGTACTTCAATACTGCTCAAAGTTCTCAGTTATTAGAGAAATGCAAATCAAAACTTCCTAAAGATTCTTTCTTATGTCAGTCAGACTGGCTAACATAAAACAAAGCAAATAACAAGAAATACTGGCATATGGAGAAAGTGGGCTACCTACTCACTGTTGGTGGCAGTGGAAACGTGTGCAGCCATTGTGGAGGCCTCTCAAAAACTCAAAATAGATCTAGCACGTGGTCCAGCTATACCACAACTGAGCATATACCAAAAATATTCTAAGATATCACAGCAGAGAGATACTCAAACATCCATGTGCAAAGCTGTACTTTTCAAAATATCCAGCTTAGACACCCATTAGCAGATTAGGTAAAATAAGGGTGGCGTTACACTAACAGAATGAGTAAGCGAATGCAGTACATAAACACAGTTGAATTTCATGGGGCTGGAGAGATGGCTCAAGTGGTTAAGAGCATTGCCTGCTCTTCCAAAGGTCCTGAGTTCAATTCCCAGCAACCACATGGTGGCTCACAACCATCTGTAATGAGGTCTGGTGCCCTCTTCCGGCCTGCAGACATACACACAGACAGAATATTGTATACATAATAAATAAATAAATATTTAAAAAAAACAGTTGAATTTCATGGAGCCAAAATAATTAAATCATGACATTTTCAGAAAAATGGATGGAAGAACTGTAAATCATGTAAAATAAAATAAGCCAGACCAAAAATGACAAATACTACATGTGAACCTACACACACACACACACACACACATTTCAGATGTGCTCACAGGTGCTTGTATGTGTGTATGAGAGAGAGAATGTATATATATATATATATATCAAATGTGCTAACACATGATTGTATTTGTGTATGAAATATATAAATAGAGAGAGAGAGAGAGAGAGAGAGAGAGAGAGAGAGAGAGAGAGAGAGAATATGAATCTAGGATGCAGATCACACATAAGAGGGGAGGAAGAGATATTATGGTCGTTGGTAGAAATAGAGTAATGGAATACATGAGACAAGAAATCAGAAAGCTGGGCTACATCAGAAAGGATAGAACCAGACACAGAGGGACAGTCAACATGGAGGACAGTAGTAAGTGCAGGGAATGGGTGAAAAAAACATAATGAATTATACATATTTATACAATTACTATCATTAAGCCCATTACTTTGTATGGTAAGCCTAAACATTAATAAATAAATATGATGAAAGAGTATAATTTGCTTTTATATAGCACCAAAAGATGGTTATTAGTCACCCATATGGCACTAATGATAATTTAGGGGTTACCAAAATCAATAATAAAGATAAAAGAAACACTTTACATGTAAATGTGATAAAATAATGTACAGAAATGCATAAAATAATATAAATAGTTTTGCAAAATATTCTAAGTAAGAACATCTTTGATGAATGTATCACAGTTCATCTAGTTGAAAAAAATATCACATTCAAGCCTGCTGCAGTGACCCATGCTTGTAATCTTAGCACTGAGAAAGTGGAGACAAGAGGATCAAGTGTTTGAGAGAAGTCTTGTCGACACAGTGGGTTCCAGGTCAGCCTAGCTCAAATAATATTTAAGGTATTAATTATTTTGAGTTTCACCAAGACCATCACTAATATTATTTGCAAGAAATGGGAATAAGTGTGTAATTAAATACAATTCACTGCTTTCTTTAAAAAGCAATGGACTTCCCACAGAGCAGGGAACCCTGACTGCTCTTCAGGCTGATGAGGGAGGGGGAGTTGATTGGGGGAGGGGGAGGGAACTGGGAGGTGGTGGTGGGGAGGAGGCAGAAATC